>NC_091454.1:21835260-22166510 GCF_027789765.1 Dendropsophus ebraccatus | reverse complement strand
AGACTGTCCCTGCTCCTGGATGACCAGGAGAACCGTGCCCGCAGGAACAATGTCCGGATCAAGGGCCTGCCTGAGAACCACCCCCATGATGACCTACCCCGCCGGGTGACCGAAATCTTTAACAGAGCGACAAACAGGCCATTAGACTCCACTTATCACATGGACAGGGTACACAGGGTGGCACGTCTTAAAGGGAATGTGTCGCAAAGTAAAAAAAAAATTTGAAAGTGTTAAAACTGAATTTGTTTTTTGTTTTTTTGTTAATTTAGATGTTTTTCTTTTTTTTACATGTAAGGAAATATGAAAAATTAACAATCTAATTTTTCCTATTTCCCAGTGATGGCCACCAGGGGGAGCTCCACCAGGAAACTGCTGGTAAAAGCAGCCTGAAAGCTGGATGCTGAAAAGAAGAGGCAGTCCCTGTTCAACTGCTGTGACATCATCACCTCCCTCCTCTTTTCACAGGAGAACAAAGAGGGGAAAGGTGATACTATGTGTACTGCTGGGCAGCGCCATTTTGTTGTTGTCTGCACAGCAGTACACATAGAAGAAGCATGTCCCTAGCCTTTCATAATGCACCTCAGCTGCTGCAGAACCTCCTAATACACCTAAACCTGCACACAGCTCGCCCACACTCACCTCACTCACTTCTCACTACCCATCATCCGCATGCACATAGGTAGAGGAGGTGTGTGTATGTGTGTGTATATGTATATATATATATATATATATATATATATATATATATATATATATATATTTATATATACGTATGTATGTACAGGCTAATGCTCTCTGGCGTCAGTAGTGTCACACATTACACAGGTAGAGGTGGTGTGTGTGTGTGTGTGTATATATATATATATATATATATATATATATATATATATATATATATATATATACATACAGTGGTGCCTTGGATTAGGAGCATAATTTGTTCCGGGACGGCGCTTGTAATCCCAATCCACTCTTAAACCAAAGCAAATTTTCCCATAAGAAATCATAGAAATGCAGACAATTGGTTCCACACCCCAAAAATAAATATTTATTATTCTGAATAACATGTAAAACAGATTAAACAAACATTCAGAAACAGCAGAATCTGTGATATTATACGTTACTGTACAGTAATGGAGAGGATGGGAAACACAAGGACGGACAGAGACTGCAGGGAGCATGAAGGAATGAGCAGGACAGATGGGGACACATACATGCAGCGCTCTCTGTCCGGGGAGGGAGGGGTTACAGCTATGGAGAGATTACCTCCACAGTCCTGTCCCCTGATGTAAGCCCCAGCCTGAAGTGGATCTGCTATGATTTGGAAGGTGAGGGAGACTTCCTGGGTCAGAGTACAGGGCTGTAGACCCCGCTATGCAGACCATGCCCCTCCTCCACTCGCGCTCCCACCCAGTACAGGGAGCTCTTACACCAAAGCAATGCTCTTACACCAAGTCACAATTTTGAAAAACTGAGCTCTTAAACCAAAACACTCTTAATCCAAGTTATTCTTAAACCAAGGTACCACTGAATATATATATATATATATATATATATATATATACAGGAGAGTACAGGCTATTGTTCTCTGGTATCAGCAGTGTCACACGTTACACAGGTAGAGGAGGTGTGTGTATATATATATATATATATATATATATATATATATATATATATATATATATATATATATACATATATATAAGTGGGCAAAGTCCTGCAGCACTCCACAAATGTAATACAGGTTGGTGTCGAGCGGTAAGCACAAGGGACCAGTCGTGCCAAACTTATCGAAAGGTAGAAAACCGCAGCACTCCGGATAAATTCAAAAGAATGTGGTTTTTATTTTCACCCAAAAACTTGCGACGTTTCTCTCTCGCTGACACACTGCTTAATAAAGCTCTCAGCGGAACGTCGCAAGTTTTTGGGTGAAAATAAAAACCACATTCTTTTGAATTTATCCGGAGTGCTGCAGTTTTCTACCTTTCTATATCTATCTATCTATCTATATATATATATATATATATATATATATATATATATATACATATACATATACATACACCTCCTCTACCTGTGTAATGTGTGACACTGCGGATACCAGCGAGCAATATCCTGTACTATCATATATATACAGTATATATATATATACACACACACACACACACACACAGAGGAGAGTACAGGCTATTGCTCTCTGATGTCAGACATTACACAGGTAGGGCAGCGAAGAAGCTGGGGGTAGGGGGGGGGGTAGGCACACTGGGGTGACAGGGAGAAGCTGATGTGGCAGGGGGGAGGGAGGCTGGGGTGACAGTGGGGAGAGATGCTGGGGTGACAGTGGGGAGAGGCTGGGGTGACAGTGGGGAGAGATGCTGGGGTGACAGTAGGGAGAGATGCTGGGGTGACAGTGGGGAGAGATGCTGGGGTGACAGTGGGGAGAGATGCTGGGGTGACAGTGGGGAGAGATGCTGGGGTGACAGTGGGGAGAGATGCTGGGGTGACAGTGGGGAGAGATGCTGGGGTGACAGTGGGAGAGATGCTGGGGTGACGGGGGGAGAGGCTGGGATGACAGTGGGGAGAGGCTGGGGTGACGGGGGTGAGAGATGCTGGGGTGACAGGGGGGAGAGATGCTGGGGTGACAGGGGAGAGAGATGCTGGGGTGACAGTAGGGAGAGGCTGGGGTGACAGGGGGGAGAGATGCTGGGGTGACAGGGGGGAGAGATGCTAGGGTGACGGGGGAGAGAGATGCTGGGGTGACAGGGGGGAGAGATGCTGGGGTGACAGGGGGGAGAGATGCTAGGGTGACAGGGGGGAGAGATGCTAGGGTGACCGGGGAGAGATGCTGGGGTGACAGGGGGGAGAGATGCTAGGGTGACGGGGGAGAGAGATGCTGGGGTGACAGGGGGGAGAGATGCTGGGGTGACAGGGGGGAGAGATGCTGGGGTGACAGGGGGGAGAGATGCTAGGGTGACAGGGGGGAGAGATGCTAGGGTGACCGGGGAGAGATGCTGGGGTGACAGGGGGAGAGAGGCTGGGGTGACAGGGGGGAGAGAGGCTGGGGTGACAGGGGGGAGATGCTGGGGTGACAGGGGGGAGAGAGGCTGGGGTGACAGGGGGGAGAGATGCTGGGGTGACAGGGGGGAGATGCTGGGGTGACAGGGGGAGAGAGGCTGGGGTGACAGGGGGGAGAGATGCTGGGGTGACAGGGGGGAGATGCTGGGGTGACAGGGGGGAGAGAGGCTGGGGTGACAGGGGGGAGAGATGCTGGGGTGACAGGGGGGGGAGCTGATGTGGGGCACAGGGAGAAGCGCGGTAGAGGCAGGCTGGTCCCCCGTTACGGGGCCGGAGTGAGCTGGGCGTCCGCCCCCACTAACCTTGCAGCAGACCGCAGACCAGCCAGGACGGTCCCCCCAGTATAGTTACAGGGCCGGAGTGAGCTTCGGGCACGGAAAGGCTGTAATACACCGTCCCGGAAGCTCACAGCTGCAGCCCCTCGGTGCCTGGATTCTCTCCTGCTCTGCAGCGCAATGTCACATGGCCGCCGAGCAGGAGAGAATGCAGGCACCGAGGGGCTGCAGCTGTGAGCTTCCGGGACGGTGTATTACAGCCTTTCCGTGCCCGAAGCTCACTCCGGCCCTGTAACTATACTGGGGGGGACCGTCCTGGCTGGTCTGCGGTCTGCTGCAAGGTTAGTGGGGGCGGACGCCTAGTCCGACGCTGGGGGGGGGGGGGGGGAGAGCTGCACAGAATTCTCCTGCCCACTCACTGTGCGGTCTCTCTCCTCCCCTGTTCTCCTTCCTCCTGCAGGGACTTCAAAAAAATGGCCACCCCTCCCCAGGTAAGCTGTGTACTGCGCATGTCTATGCACATGCGCAGTACACAGTGACGGAGCCTCCAGTTTGAGTGAACCAGACGGACTCCGTCGGTTCACTTCAATGTTATAGAGGTGCCGTATAGTGTCTGTGTGTATGTCGTGAAATGACGTCACACACAGACACTATTAAAATGGCAGCCCCCTGTGCATACATTAGTTTGAATAAAAGACACTCAAGACCTATGTTAAAAAAAAAAAAAAAAATACAACACACCTATTTTTTCTTGTTACTTTTTATTAAAAAATTTTCAAAAATGTGACACTGTCCCTTTAACACCCGTGACAACCCGGCCCCAAGAGATGTCCTATGCCGCCTCCACAACTATGTGGACAAAGAAACCATCATGCTCGCAGTGCGCAACTCAGAGGCGATCCAATATGAGGGAGAGACCATCCGTCTATTTCCTGACGTCTCAGTACGCACTCTCCACATGAGACGCCTCCTCTGCCCGATCCTGCTGGCCATTAGGGAAGCGGGGGCAACGTACCGATGGGGCCACCCGCTACAGGTCCTTGTCCGGCGGGGTACGGATAACTTCTCCCTGCGTCGGCACGAAGATCTGCCACAGCTCTTCAGTCTTCTGGGGATCTCTCCGGTAGAGGTACCTGACTGGCTGACGGTGGATCTGCCGGATCCGGTTGCGCCTCCTCGCCGTCGCAGATCGCGTGTACACTCCATCTCGGACAGACCTGCGCTTTCCCCCCGGCCCATGGGAGAGGATTTATCGGGGAGATTCCCGATGGAGGCCTGACCCGGAGTCTCTACTGTAAATGCTTACCCCAGCTCGTCGCAGGAGATTGTTTAGAGGCCCATCCTCTCCTCGGGACAGTGCCTTCAAGTTGATTTACTTAGACTGCCTTATAATGGGGGGGGGTTGCCTGGAAGGGGGGAGGGATAGTTGAGACTCGCCACTACTGCCGTGCGGTGTCCGCCGCGAAGAAAGGGACACTCCTTGGCACTAGATGTGAGACCATGTAACACATGAGTCCCTGTTTTAGGTCAGCTGCCCCCGTTTCTGCCCGGTCTTTGTGTTGCCCTAACAGTAACCTCGACTGGTGATGTTCCAGACCGCTTCCCTCCCTCCTCCCCTCCAGTTCCCCTCCCCCCAACCCTCCTCCCTTCCCCCTCTCCCTCCCCCCCCTCCTCCCCCCCTTCCTCCCCCCCCTTCCTCCCCATTCCCCCATCCCCCTACCTACCCTTTCCCCTCCCCCCCCCTTCTCCGTACCATTCAGATATTGTCCCTTCTGTGACGCACTGCTTTTGCTGGGTTTGGGGGATCCCGTGACCCCCCCCCCCCCCCCTGTTCTGCAGTTTCCCTGTTAATTGTTTTGGAAGAAATGTTTGAAGCCTTTTTTTGCCCTGGGATTCTCGCTCGCGTTGCACCTTATTTTGAGGTGTGGGCGGTGAGTTCCCAGTGAAACCGTTAAGCTGTGCTGCCGGCCTGGGGCCCCCCCGCCCCTGGTTTTCCACGTCTCCACCTTCCTTCGCCCCTCCTTTCGGAGTGGTGTGTCTATCTTAGCATTTGTGTGCTCCTTCTCTTACTCTCCTATTTGATCTTCCTCTCTAACCCCGTCTCTTCTACCGCCCTATATTTACTTGACCTACTAACCCCCCACTGACCCCCCTCCTACCTGGCCCTCCCCCTCCCCCTACACTAGCCCCTCCCTACCCTTTCCCTTTCCACTGCCCTTCCCTTCCCTAGGTTCCCAGATGGCGGCCCACTCGCAAACGGCCCTGAGAGTGGGCTCACTGAATGTCAAGGGCCTACATGACTGGGGGAAACGTTCCATCATGTTAAACCTATTTAAGAAACAAAACTTACATGTTGCGTTTGTGCAGGAGACCCACATGCTATCCTCTCACAAATTCACACTGTCTAACTCTTGGTTTCCTCACGTTTACCACAGCTTCTCTCCAATTCCCAAGGCTAAAGGGACGAGCATCTTAATCTCCAGGTCGCTGCCGTGGGAGCATATTGAATCTCGTTGTGATGAGGAGGGGAGAATGATACTGGTGAAAGGTAGGATTGCTTCTCAGGTGTTCACCTTTGCCTCCCTCTACCTCCCTAATGCGGGTCAGGCTCGGGCCTTCGCTACCTACCTGGATAGCGTGGATGAGTTTGCGGAGGGGGTCTTGGTCTTAGGCGGAGACATCAATTTGGCCCTTGATCCCTCGGTAGACACCTCCAGAGGCTCTTCCCATGTAAACCGCACTACGCTACGAAGGGTGGGCTCACTATTACACGATTATCAGCTCATTGACACGTGGAGGTTGACTCATCCGCGAGACAGAGACTACTCCTTCTATTCCCCAGCCCATGACATGTTCTCCAGATTGGACTACCTGTTTCTCAAACACCGTGACGTGACCTTACTAACTGACGCGACGATCGACACCATAACGTTTTCCGATCACGCCTTGATCACCCTGTCTATCTCCCTCCCAGACCCACGCCCTACGCAGTGGCAATGGGTACTGAACTCCACCCTAATTCAGGACACGGCGGTTCTTGCGGACCTCAAACAATCCTTAGAGGATTATTTTAGTCTGAACCCCCCTGACGAGACCTCTCCCATGGTGGTGTGGGAGGCGCACAAATGCGTGGCCAGAGGTGTGCTGGTGAAACATGGAGCACGCCTTAAAAAGGACAAAGCTGCCAAAACCAAACGCCTCCTAGACCAACTCCGGGACATAGAGCTCATCCACAAATCCTCCCCTACTGAAGACACTAAGACCCAATTGCTCCAGACTAGGGATGAGTTACGTTCTCACCTTATAGACAAAGCTAAAGCGCAACTCACTAAGTGCCGTAGGCACTTTTATGAGTTCGGGAATAAATGTGGCGGGACCCTGGCAGGGGCACTACGCTCTCAACGTTCTAGGACATATGTACCCCAAATCATGACACCCAATCAAGGGCGGGAACATCTCCCGGCGGGCATTGCGAGGACATTCAGGGACTTTTACGCTGCCCTGTACACTGCGGACATCTCCAATCCCCTCACCCAATCCCCCACTTTCAGGACCCAGATCCGAGCCTACATTGCGAACTCGGGCTTCCCCAGTCTATCCGAGGAAACCATATCCTCACTAGAGGCCCCGATCTCTGAACAAGAACTCAAAACTGCCATCAAAGACTCCCAGACAGGCAGGGCACCAGGCCCTGATGGCCTCACCCTATTGTACTATAAACACTTAGGGCAGATCCTCACGCCTCATTTTCTCTTGGCCTACAACTCTCTAACACAGGGAACGGTCCCCCCCAGGGATAGTACACGAGCCACAATAGCAGTCATCCCCAAGGAGGGTAAAGATCGTACACAATGCGCCAATTACCGCCCGATCTCGCTCCTAAATGTGGATCTGAAGCTCTTTGCGAAGATTCTGGCGACGCGATTGGTGCCGCACCTAGACAGTATCATTCACCCGGACCAGTCAGGCTTTATGCCCGGCAGAGAGGCTCGGGATAACACCGTGCGTGCAGTTGACCTGGTCTATAGAGCTCTCACTTCCCGCACCCCGCTAATGCTGTTATCTACTGACGCGGAAAAGGCTTTCGACCGGGTCAGCTGGACGTTTATGGAAGAAACGTTGAGAGCCCTGGGACTTGGGTCGAATTTTTTGACCTGGGTTCTATCTCTGTACTCCAACCCATCAGCCACAGTCCGGGTGAATGGTATTCTTTCCGAGAGCTTCACGATCCACAATGGGACCAGACAGGGCTGTCCCCTGTCCCCCCTAATTTTCATACTCACTCTAGAGCCCCTCCTGCGTACCATCCGTGCCAATGTAGATATTGGAGGAATCCGAGTTGGGGGCGCAACCCATAAGGTGGCTGCCTACGCGGATGACCTACTTTTTTTCATTTCCTCCCCGAGAATCACACTACCGGTCTTGATGAGGGAATTGGAGGTCTTTTCCTCCTTATCCAACTTCAAGATTAACTTTTCCAAATCGGAGGCACTTAATGTCTCCCTTTCAGTAGACGTAGTGTCCTCCATTCGTCCTTCCTTTGGCTTTCGCTGGGCCTCGAAATCCATCAAGTACCTGGGTATTGTACTTTCCGCTTCACTCCAAGATTTATACACTCTCAACTACCCACCTCTGTTAGCCCAGATCCAATCCTGCTGCTCCGAATGGAGCAAAGGGACGTTCACGTGGTTTGGTAGGTGCGCCATTTTTAAGATGACGCTGCTGCCGAAGTTGCTGTATGTCTTCCAATGCCTGCCGATCAGAGTCCCCAAATCCTTTTTTAGAGCCGTGACGTCCACCCAGTTGAAATTCATCTGGGGAGCAAAACCTGCCCGCCTAAAAAGGACAATCTTGTGCAGACGAAAGGAACGTGGAGGAGTGTCCTTGCCAGACCTTTATACATACTACCAAGCCTCCCTACTGACCAGAGTGATTGACTGGACTAGACACACACGGACGAAGTCTTGGGTAGCCATAGAACAGGCTGTGATGGACATCCCCTTGTGTTGTGCCCCGTGGTTGCCTGGAGCGGCGTGTAGCGCCCTTCAGGCACACCCCATGATTGGTCCGACGCTTAAAGTGTGCGAAAATACTATTGTCCGTGACAGGCTCCTGCCACGGAGGTCCCTGATGATGCCGGTTCTCGGTAACCCGGATTTCGTGCCGGGCCTCTCAGACCCGGTTTTCATGAGGTGGATATCCCTAGGGTTCTTTAGGGTAACACACTTCCCCTCTGGCGCCTCCTGGCTCTCAACGGAGGCATTGGGGTCCAATCCTGACCTCCCGCCCCTTGGGATGTGGAGGACTATGCAACTCACCCACTTTATTAGATCCCTCCCTCCGCCACCCCAATTCTCCAGCACAATGACTTACTTTGAGACCCTCTGTGACGGTTCCGACACGCTACGACATTCTCTGTCCCTGATCTACTCCGACTTGGTGTCCCCGACTGACCAGGACCCCCCCCCCATTCCTAGCGAAATGGGAAGAGGACTTGAACTTGCTCCTGCCCCCGGCCCAAAGAACCAATATCCTGACGCTCGCACACAAGAGCTCTGTGAGCTCGCGCCTCCAGGAGGCGGGGTACAAAATCCTAACACGCTGGTACCAGGTCCCGGTGAAATTGCATGCGATCTGGCCTGAGTCTGACCCACTCTGTTGGAGGTGTCGGGACTCTCAGGGAACGTTCCTGCACATCTTTTGGTCCTGCCCCCTACTCTCCGCTTTCTGGGACCGGGTGAAGGTCACGTCACAACAAGTGACGGGGGTCTCAGTGGAACTCACCCCTGCTCTCTTTCTCCTACATCACAGCGAGATGGCAATGCAAACTTATAGGCGGTCTCTCTTGCGCTTCCTGGTGATGGCCGCCAGGGCGTGCATACCTTTGTACTGGAAACGCTCGGTCCCTCCTCCCGTATCGCTGTGGGTTAACAAAGTTAATGAGTTAATGAGGATGGAAGATTTGACATCCTCGTTGCACAACTCCAACTCCCGTTTTACGCGGACTTGGTTCGCCTGGATGGAATTTCAGTCCACTCCTGAATATGCCACCCTCCTGGCTGGAGACGCTGCCTCCCCACCAGTGTAAGGGACATTGTAGGCCGCCTTGGGGACTGCCATCTGGGCCCTGCTCCCCCCCCTCCCGCACCCTTCCCTATATCCCCCCCTTTATACTTTCCTGCCCCCTCCCCCTCTATTCTGGCTCTCTTTCTCTGTCCTGTGGGCACTTCTTGGCCCCGGGAATCTATCCTTTGTATGTCGGAAAAGCAGCGGGCCCGGGTGTGGTTCCATCCTTGAAGTGGTTTGCCCATTATCCTTTTCATGAGTACTGTCAATTGTTATTACATATTTGCACAGCGTCCTGATATCTACTCAGCCGCATCACGAGTATTTGGTGTACTGTGCTTGCTCTGTCTCGTGGGTTCACATTATGATACTCACCTTATGTCATCCTTCCGGGGTGTGTCCACACCTCCGGCTTCCGTCTGCAGAAAAGGTGTTGTGGTTGTTGTTATTGTACTTTATTGTACTTTATTGTATCCTCATTTTATTCACCTCTGTTTGTCTTTACTATGTGTCTTTTTTGTGTTACATAAATAAAGAATTTATAAAAAAAAAAAAAAATGTATGTGGTGTGCTCCAAGTAGCAGCCCTACATATCTCTTCTATAGATACAGAAGCCCTCTCTGCCCAAGAAGTAGATACTGATCTAGTAGAATGCGCAGTGATGGAATTAGGAAGGTCTTTACCACTGACTGTATAGCATTCTTTAAAGGGGTTGTCCGGCGATAAAAAATTATTCACAGAATAACACACATTACAAAGTTATACAACTTTGTAATGTATGTTATGTCTGTGAATGGCCCCCTTCCCCGTGTCCCACCACCCCCACCCGTGTACCCGGAAGTGTGGTGCGCTATACATTACCTGTCACGTGCCGACCACGGTCTCCGATCCTCAGCAGTGACGTCTTCTTCGGGAGGCCAGCGGATCTTCCCGAGTGCCGGCCGCCCTCTGCAGCGTCATCCGAAGCTCAGCCGCGATTGGCTGAGCACAGTTATGCTCAGCCAATCGCGGCTGAGCTTCGGATGACGCTGCAGAGGGCGGCCGGCACTCGGGAAGATCCGCTGGGCTCCCGAAGAAGACGTCACTGCTGACGATCGGAGACCGTGGACGACACGAGATGCGGTGAGTATAATGCACCACACTTACGGGTCTAGCGTGGGTGGGGGGAAACACGGGGAGCGGGGCCATTCACAGACATAACATACATTACAAAGTTGTATAACTTTGTAATGTGTGTTATTCTGTGAATAATTTTTTATCGCTGGACAACCCCTTTAATGGCTTGTTTAATCCACTTTGATATAGTCTGGGATGTAGCAGCCTTGCCTCTATTTTTTCCCTGAAAAACTATAAGGATGTTGTTATCTACTCTCCAATCCCTGGTAACCTCTAGGTATTGTATTATAGCACGTCTTACGTCTAGACAATGAAAGGAGGCCTCTCTGTCGTTAGACGGATGTACACAAAAGGAAGGTAATATGACCTCCTGGGATCTATGAAATTCTGATACAACCTTGGGTAGGAAGGCCGGATCAGGGGAGAGAGTGATACGGTCATCCCGAATAACCATGTAAGGCTGGGCTATGGAGAAGGCTCTGATCTCTCCCACTCTCCTGGCCGATGTAATTGCTAGGAGAAAAGCTACCTTCCAGGAAAGGAACTTGATGTGTATTTCAGAGATTGGATCAAATGGAGTAGATGTTAGTCCTGAGAGAACTAGATTTAGATCCCAGGGAGGCAGCTTAGATTTTATGGACGGGTGGAGTCTAATGGCTGCTTTAATGAAGCGTTTAATCCACGGGTTTTCTGCAAATCTATAATCGTAGAGAGCATTCAGAGCCGAGACCTGTACTTTAATAGTATTGGGTGTTAAATGTCTTTTAAGACCCTCCTGGAGAAAATCCAACACCAAAGGAATGTTGGGTGGTTCCAGGACATTAATGGGGTGACTGGCAAAACGGAGAAAAGTCTTCCAAGTTCTGTAGTAGATGTCTGAAGTGACCTTCTTTCTGCTCACTAGCATAGTAGAAATCACCTCATCTGATAGTCCTCTATCTCTTAGTAATTGCCTCTCAAAAGCCAAGCTGTCAAGTGGAGGCTTTTCACCCCTGGGTGGTACACTGGGCCCTGATTCAGAAGATCTACTCGCTCTGGTAAAATCCAAGGGTCCGCTAGAGACATCTTGCGAAGCCAGGTGAACCACACCCTTCTGGGCCGGAATGGCGCAATAAGTATTACATACGCTTTGTCCTGTCTGATCTTCCTGATCACCCGGGGAAGAAGCCGTATGGGAGGAAAGGCATAAAGCAGACCTGTCTGCGAAGACTGTGCTAGAGCATCCAGGGCTAGCGGTCTGTCCGATTGGCACAGGGAATAAAAGGCTCTGACCTTTCTGTTCTGACGGGAGGCAAACAGGTCTACCTGTGGAGGACCCCATAGTTGGCAAATCTGGTGGAACACTTCTTGATTTAGTTCCCACTCCCCTTGATGGAGCTGGTGTCTGCTTAAGAAGTCCGCCCTGCAGTTGTCTATTCCTCTTAGATGCAGAGCTGTCAGGGAGAGGAGATGGAGTTCCGCCAACTTGAAAATGAAATGAGAGATCCTCATTAGTTCTACTGACCTTGTGCCCCCTGGTGGTTTATATATGCTACCGCAGTGGCATTGTCGGTGAGAATCCTTACATTCTTTCCTTGGATGACCGGGAGAGATTGTGCTAATGCCAGGAACACTGCTCTTAATTCTCTTGTGTTCTGAGAGTCTCTGGTGTGTTCCGGATTCCAGGTACCTTGTAGAACCAAGGAGTCTGAATGAGCTCCCCACCCGTGAGGACTTGCATCCGTCGTTATTATTAGATAATCCTGGATATTCCATGAAAGTCCTTTGTTTAAGGTGTCCCTTGTTATCCACCAGGATAGGGACCTGAGGGTCTGAGGAGACAAAACAAATAAGTCGTCTAGGTTGTCATTGTGTCCACTCCAGACTTCTAGGATCTGTAACTGCAAAGTTCTTGAGTGATACTGAGCCCACCGGACCGCCGGGATGCAAGAGGTGAGAAGACCCAACACCGACATGGCCCTTCTAATAGAAACCCGTGGGTTATCAATTAGTTCCTGCACCTTGAGGATAACTAAGGCTATCTTATTCTCAGGTAGAAATGACCTTTGGGATACAGAATCTAGACAAATCCCTAGGAATTTGCAATATTGTGATGGGGTTTTATTAGACTTCTCCTCATTTACGAAAAACTTACTCCACAAATAAAATACTAGATAATACAGAGGAAGCGGAGTCACTTACTATCAGGAAGTCGTCAAGGTAGGGGACGATGATAATGTCCCGTTCCCTGATGTGTGCCATGACCTCGGCCATGACCTTAGTAAAGATCCTGGGAGCCTGAGAGATGCCAAATGGCATGGCCGTATACTGGAAGTGAAAAACTGAATCACCCATATTGACTGCTACCCTCAGGAACTTTTGGTGATCTGGATGAAACGGGATATGGTAATATGCGTCCCTGAGATCTATTGTGGCCATGAAGCAATTGTGAGATAAGTTAAGGATAGCTGAGGAGATGGACTCCATTCTAAACCTTTCATAGGTCAGGACTCGATTAAGTGGCTTAAGGTTTATGATGGTTTGAAAGGAACCCTTAGGTTTTTTAACTAGGAAGAGGGTAGAATAGAATCCTTTACCTCTCTGCTCTTCCGGAACCGGGACTAAGACCCTTTTGTCTAACAGGGACTTTACCTCTGTGACCATAGCTTCTCAGGATTGGAGGTAAGTTTAGTAATGACAAATCTTTCTCCTGGGGAGGACAAAAAAGAAATTTTAAGGCCGTGTTTTATTATATCACAAACAAAAGAGCTGTTCGAAATTCTACACCATTCAGAACAGTAAAAAAATAATCGCCCTCCCACAGGAATCTGGCGTCATTGTGTCGGCTTTTTAGAAGTGTCACCTCCCGAAAACATGAGTCCTCTACCTTTCTTAGGGGGTCTCCAATCTTCCCTCCCCACCTGGTTACCTCCTCTGCCTCTTCTACCCCTGCCTCGGGAAGGCCTAGGTGTCTGGGAAGAGATAAGCGGAAATCCCTTCTTTTTGTCTGAGGCTTTCTCTAACACCTTCTCTAATGCTGACCCGAAGAGGAGATCTCCCTCACAGGGGACCGCGCACAGCTTGGCTCTAGATGTTACGTCACCCTTCCAGTCTCTTAGCCACAGTGTTCTTCTTGCCGAGTTGGAGAGTGCTGCAGCTCTAGCGGCGAGTTTTAAAGCGTCTGCAGAGGCTTCTGCCATGAAGGACACAGAGTTCTCCATAATGGGAAATCGGGCCAGTAATTCTTCCTTAGGCTAGGTTCACACTGCGTTTTCAGCATCCGTTTAACGGATCCGTTTTTTTTTTAACGTCCAGAAAAATAGGGTCAGGAACGTTTTTTGGTCCGTTTTGGTCCGCCAAAAAAAAACGGATCCGTTTTTTTTTAGAATGGAAGTCAATGGAAAAACGGATGCACACAAATGAATCCCTTTTTTGCAATCTGTTTTTCATGCGTTTTTTGCAAAAAACGGATGCGTTAAACGGATGCTGAAAACGCAGTGTGAACCTAGCCTTACTGGCACCGGATTTAATCTGATCCTTTCATACTTCTCAAAAACGCTGGCCCTTGATCATCCAGAACCCTGTTCATGCATCCACCGCATAAGGTTTTAGTGTACGCGCTACTTAGTCTCTTGTTACAAATCGGACATTCTCTAGGCCTGGGCTTAGATTTCCTAGATTCCTCCTATTTACTTTTATCATTCATTTATAGATTTATTGAGCCTTTAAGGGTTTAAAAGTGTACATGCCCTTTAAATGTCTACTGTTCTACACTAAGCACTGACAGTATCGCTTCCATTGATTTAGCTCCATGTTTGGGTTCTTGTTATTTACGGCCTGACAGCCATACAGACGGTGGTTTGACTTTGTCTTGTGTGTAGTTTCCATTATATAGTCATATTATTATGTGTACAGTAAATGCACTCCACCATCCCATTACATGCTATTCTCAGTATCTGCAATTATTCCGTGTCTTGTACTTATTGAAAGAACTTAAACTGGAAGGAATCGTGTTATACACAGTCCAGTAGCTATGACATGTCCCTGAAAATGGTATTCAAATGTGTGTTTAAGCGTTATTTGCATGATTACGCTGTGGCATCATTTATCTCAGTATGATAGACTCGCCCTGTAGTGTATAGCCTCTAATTAACCCCGTGTTAACAGCCCAGATTAACTTTATTTTAGGAATCTTCTTCATTGCGTGTCTCATCTTCACAGGTTGGTTCTGTAAAATATGGTTAGTTCTCTATATTCTTCATGTAGATTTTTATTTTTATTTTCAAAAAATCTAGATTTTTTTTTATTTTATTTTATCTTAGAAAAATCTAGATTTTTTTTTTTTTTTTTTTTTTTTAGAAAAATCTGGTTTCCTGCCAGGCTGGAGAATGGCCAAACATGTCAGCTAGAAAGTTTCATTTCCCCCTCATCAGGTGTCCATTGTTCATCTAAGATATAAGCATGGATAAGCATGGATATAGGCATGTCAGAATGCATGGATAACTCATGATTAGAAATTAGATAATTGTTGGATTTACTGATGTCAATGTCACCTGCCATTATAGTTATATCATAATATCCTGCTAGAGTGACTAAGGTTCGACATATTAGAGTTTACCATATCCAGTCCTTTGCTCGTCCAAAAATAAGCTTTGACGAAGATACAGTATTTAGGCAGAAGCCACCAATAATGAAAGGTTTAAAGGGGTACTTCACTCCCGCATAACTTTTCATATGTTGCTGCCCATGGTGAGACTAACAATTCCTTCCATACTTGTTATTATCTATTCAATCTCCTTCCTCCAGTTATGAGCTGCTGCTTTCTGCTGAAGACACAAAAATCTGTGTGTGAGCTTTTCTCTCTGTTTTCCCTCCTCCCCCCACCCTTCTGAGACGGTTGTCTGCAACTTTGTAGCAACTTTGTAATGCCAGGAGGTATAATCACAGCAACTTGACCTCAGAATAACCCTCCCAGAAGTATAAAGACGCTAAAAAGGTTGCAGATAAAGCCGACCAGGGACTTGTTTACAAGTTACAAGGGTGCGGGGGATAGAAAGAGAGAAAAGCTCACACAGTTTTTTGTGTCTTCAGCAGAAAACAGCAACTAGGGGAAGGAGAATGAATAAATAGAAAAAAAGCGTGGAATTAATTGTTAGTCTTAGGGTATGTGCACACTGAGCAATTCTCGAGGAATTGAAGCAGACATTTTTCAGGCAGAATTCAAGCAGAATTTAAGCCCCCCATTGACTTCTATAGGATTCTTCTAGCAGATCTACAGCAGAAAATTCTGCTCGGAAATTCTGCAGTGTGAACAACAGAGCAGAAAACCCATTGAACACAATGGGACTTTGCTCTGTACATATTTTACGGGAGGAATTTCAAGCTGAATTTCAAGCTGAATTTCAAGCTGAATTCCTCGCCTTTTCCTCAGTGTGCACATACCCTTATCATGGGCAGCAACATATGAAAAGTTATGTTTGAGTGAAATACCTCTTTAATTTAATTGCTGCTAAGTGTCTGGGAATTGCTGGAAAGAAGTAAGTGGTGGGGCCGCATGGAAATTTGCCCCTTTTGCATACTCTATAATCAAGTTCTGAGCTTCAAAAAAGCTTTCTATAACTTGGCATGTTTCTCCCTTTGAACTGTTGATCCCATCTATGTTACATAGATCCCTAAACACCCCTAGACTGAGGATGTATTAGATAGCCATACCGGAGGGGTAAGCTAGTGCCAATCTGCCGGATCGGTGTTCGCTTACAGAGCTCAGTAATCATTTGGAATTTCATTAGCAATGCCTGTGCAACACTTGCTTTAAAGGGGTTATAAAGAAAGTATACTTGCCTCTCCATACTCCCCTTGTGTCCTCCTGCCAATCATTGATCAAGACAGGGCAACACTGTGGCCAGTTATTGGCTGAGTTGGCTGTCACAGACAGTTAGTGGCTGTGATCAGCGGGGGGAGGGGGAGGGACCCAGAGACATGGCAGGAGGACACCAAGGGAGAGTGGAGAAGTAAGTATAACATCTTTGTTATTTTCTTTTACCTGAGTACCCTTTTTATCAGCTATTACACGGAGCGATGTGTGGCCAGTGGCCAATAATTTTTAAACATGTTGAAAGACAATGATCAGCCAATGAGCAACAATTACTCGATCCTCAGCTGATCGTTGTCTTCATTATACGCGACGATATCTGCCTGAGTTGCTGCATGTAATAGGGCTTTAAAGGGGTTATCCAGCGAAAATCTTTTTCTTTCAAATCAACTGGTTTTATAAAGTTATATATTGTAGAATTATAATTTACTTCTAATTAAAAATCTCAAGTCTTTCAGTACTTATCAGCTTCTGTATGCCCAGCAGGAAATGTTGTTTTCTTTTTAGTCTGACACAGCGCTCTCTGCTGCCACCTCTTTCGGACTTGAGATTTTTAGATATAACTTTCTAAAACCAGTTGATCTGAAAGAATTATTTTTTTTGCTGGATAATCTCTTTCTATATAAAATGGCGTTGGCTTGCTCCTCTGAATCGCCCCGTGTAATAGGGGCTATAGTCATATAGGGGGACATTTATTAAAATTATAAATGTCCCCGCGGACCGCCTCTACATAAATCCCGTGCGCGTCGGTGCGCACAGCCGAAAACCTACGCCACCTGAAAGGTAGAGTTGGTTAACGGCGTATATTTGCACAGAAAAAATGATAAATCGAGCGGACTCTTGAGTCCGCGCCCCCCGTAACGCCCCCTCCACACCCCCTCCCCGCCCCCCCGGCGTACTCGGTGGAAAGTCCCGATATGCGAATATTTTATTCGCAAATCGGCCATTTGCGAATAAAAAAAGACGCAAATCGGCACTTTCCGCCGAAAATCATCCGTACGCCGGATGATACATGTCGCCCAAAATGTCCAAATAATATGCTATACAATGCCTAAACAATCTTCTAACATATCCATAAAATACTGCATATAAAACACCACTATATAGATAAGTACAGAGCAGGAGACCAGAAGGATACTTCTCTGCGTCGTATGGCATAGACTATATTAGTCTCACTCTATGGGCAATTGCTCAACAACCTCCTCCAAAAATAGCTAAGGACCCCACCTAGATTCCTGCACATAGCACAAGCTGTGCCTCTTCATGCAGCCCGAAAACACAGCGCACCATTGTTTTCAGGCAAAACTACAGAAGGGCTTCAGTACAATGTCTGACATTGGTTATTATAGTCACAGTCTTAAGACTAAGCAGCCCTTCTCAGAGCGGAGAGAGGTGACAGTCAGCAAGGCAGCGTGGTGTTAGGACAGACAAAGCTTCTCTTCTTAATCTCTTGGCAAAAATCTATTTTTGGCGACTCCCAGATAATGAGTACAGGGGAGAGTGACAGCTGGAAGGGACGCATGGCCAGGACAAACATTGCAGCTTTCCCTGCGACCTCCAGATAATCCAACAAACAGACAGATTGCCACAGGCTTCCCTGGGACTATGATATATGTCTGTCAGCTTCACACCCACCTTCCTCCTCTAGAGGTGGCTTAGAGTTATGGCTGTCTTCGCCTGCTACTGCTGCGGCTAAAACTGACTTATTCCACACGACAGTAATTCTGAAGTGTGTGCCAGTCCACTCGTAAAAGAAACCAAAATCCTGTTTTCTTCCAAAAAAAGAAAAAAAAAAAGTTGCTCACCGACTCCTCGTATGAAGGTCCTTAGGACGCAAACACATGACCCCAATCTATTCATCTATTGCACTTAATGTTTTTTAAAGCTCACAGCTTGTAGATAACAAGCTCTTTGCCCCATACCATGCAACTACCACCACTGCAGACCATAGTGTAGGAGCCTGGAGCATCTAGGCATTGGCATCAGGGTCCAATGGCACGTGGTGGCTCTTTAGGAATCTGGGTATATGCACGGACCATTCATCAGGACAGGTGTGTGTCCCACCACGGGTGTTACTAGTTTGCGCACCTGTCGTAAAAGTCCTGTACCGTAGACTAAAGTGGTAATGAAGGTGCATTCTCAGGTTTTACCACAAAATGTCACTGTAAATATTCATGTTTGTTGCACAGCTGTAGTAAGTCAAGGGTTATTTTTGTATTTTGTGATTCTGTGCACCAATGAGAGATGCTCTTCTCTTTCTACCTATCTCTCTTCTCTTCTATGCACTCTCTTCTCCACGCCTCACAGGAGCTGTTACACACACCCTGTAGGAAGTAGTCACATGGGGAGAGGAAGTGTGGGTCCTTTTTAGTAAGTTCTTTTCTAATTTTCAGTGGAGCAAGACACTCTGCTCCAGGTTCCCAGTCCGGGTGTATTCTCCCTATAGTAGATGGCCCCCTGTGTGGTATCCCCTATAGTAGATGGCCCCCTGTGTAGTCCCTCTTATAGTATATGGTCCCTGTGTGGTCCCTCCCATAGTAAATGTCCCTCTGTGTATTCTCCCTATAGTAGATTCCCCCCTGTGTAGTCTCTCAATATTAGATGGCACCTGTGTAGTCCCCCCTATAGTAGATGGCCCCCTGTGTAGTCCCTCCCACAATGTATGACCCCTGTTTAGTCCCCTGTCTTCTGGCACAGGCAGCATGTGTGACAGAAGCTTCTTGGGCCAAAGTTCCAGCCGCATGGCAGCTCTCAGCACACGCTCGATTCAATAGTGTGTGCGCTCAGAGACAGTTCTGCGGCTGGAATTTACTCGGGGGCCCACTGGAGGATGCTCTGGTGGCCCCCGAGTAAATTGCAGCTACAGGGCATGATCAGATGTGGACGGTTTGGGTGGCTGTGGGCCCCCCAGGAGTCTCGGGCCCTGGGTGTCAATCTGGACCGCACACATTATACCATTGATACCACCAGCACATACTATGCCGCTATTCCACCATATACCACTGTTATCACACAACATGCCACCACCACATACTATACTATTACATACCATATTCCTACCACCAGATACATTAGATACCCTAGATACCATAAGACATACCACTTCTACATTTACACATCATATCAACGCTCACTACCACCACTACAAACTATAACACCATCGCTATCATATCGGTAGGCTCCAGTAATAGAAGGAACCTGGAATGTAAAAATGTAGTGTCCTACCACAGATAGTTCCCTAAGTTCTTATGCCACCTAGGTAAAGTAACTGTAAAGTACTGTTATCTGCAATCTCCACTGCAGCCACTAGGTGTCTCACTCCCCTGTGTACAGCTGCAGTACATGTGAAAAGGTTTAGCCTTGTTTGAATGTTTTGCCTAACTGTGTCTACACTCTGTACACCACACTTTCTCTCTCACCTACACTTCCTGTCACATCACCCTATAAAGGATAGGGGGTTCCTAGTCAGTCAGGAAGGGGCAGAGTAACTCCAGTCATGAGAGTTCAGTCTAGTTTAGAGAGAGCCTAACAGCCAGTATGCAGTGCTGAACACTAGAAGTAGGGTAACTGGGTAACAGGACGACCCTTGTCAACACCGTGAACAGTCTCCCCCCTCAAAGGAAAGTAAGAGGGACTGATCCCTAGTAAAGCAAAAGCGTGCTAAGCTGAAGTACTTTACTGAGAATAATTGACTACGTGAGGAAACCTTCACTAGGTAGCTCCACCCAGAGACAGAGATCTGGGACTCATACTACCACACAGGGCGGTCACAGAGACTGTGTAAGCAGAAGGCGGCCAGATATCCAAAGCATATCTAAACTTGAGTACGAGGATTCTCTCACGTTTCTATCATCACGCCGCACATTGCACCTACACCTGCACCTCACACCAGTCCTACCAAGGTCTGGTGCCCGTGTGCCCGGGGGTGGGTACTACCACTCCTGGCCACAATGACAAGTTGCCCCTGTTGCGGTAGGATTTGAGTGTTGCTATATCAGCTCAGCCAAAGATGGTATTGTCGTGATGCTAGTGCTTTGAATTTAAAGGAGACAGCACTTTGTAGAGTGAAAAACGGTGACCTTTATTCACACCTCAATGTTGCGACGTTTCGGCTATACACAGTAGCCTTCCTCAAGCTTGAGGAAGGCTACTGTGTATAGCCGAAACGTCGCAACATTGAGGTGTGAATAAAGGTCACCGTTTTTCACTCTTCAAAGTGCTGTCTCCTTTAAATTCATTGGATTATCACGGACATTGAGCCCAGTCTGGTGAGGCGTGCACTAATTATTTTTTTCTACTTTTTGCCTGTGCTGCTATACTATATTCAGTGATGCTAGTGCTTGTCCAACACACAGGTGTGATGTTGGTACCTGCTTTGTTTATGTGGCTGGCTGTATTCCCCAACAGTTAGTAATCTGCCGGGTTGTAGTGGGTCCCTTTGGCTCTTGTCACGGTAGTCCTGAGTGGCAACTGACCCACACGGACTATCGGTACCACCACCCACAGATGGGGGAAAAATAACCCAAGGTGTGCGGTTTGTGTGTATGGGTGCTGGTGCAGATAAAGTATGATGGAGTCCCAGTGATATATAAAATAGAACAGCTTTACTGTAAAGTTCTTCAGCAATACAATACACTTTTGTAGAATAGATAAATCTTCACATAGACTTTAGTGCTTAGACTTGTGGTGCTCGAGGAGGTGCTTGAGAAGTAAAGAGAGGTAGATGTAGCGGTGCTTGAAGAGTAAAAAGAAGAGGAGAGGAGGTTGTCAGAGGAGCCCCAACCCAGTGTAACAATGTACTCTGCCGGAAATTGAAGAAATACTTTTGAGTGAGAGGTTTACTTGTACCTGTGTTTAGACTGTGTCTGACTACCTTCTGCCCTACAGTATCAAGCTACTCGTCCTTATAGGGTGATACAAGCTCCAGCCGTGGTTATCTGGGTGAAGCTAAGTGTCTGGGGGTGTTCCAGTTACCTGCACTGCGAGATAGGATACGTAGACCTTCTTTACGGTAGCTTTGTCCTATCCAGGCTAGTTCCTCTAATACTTAGGATACTGTCCTGTGCTTTTTAGACGTGTTCTCTGTGTGGTTTAGGGTGTTCCTGGACTCCTCTGCCTTTAAAGTGCTTAGCACTGCATACTGAACTTAGTGTTAGTAGAAAAGGAACTGGTTGTCTCTAGCTGCATCTATAAACACTTGTGTCTCGACTAGACCGCTCTGCTCACTTCCTCCCACACAGAGCCAACTAACTGCTCCTACAGGGGTTGAGTGTGTGTGTAGAGCAGGGATAGGCAGAAAAAGAGAAAGCACCTCCTATTGGCTGGCACAGAACACATGGTATAACTATCATTAACCCATTACCTTCCTTCCCCTGTGCATGGAACAACAAGACTCACAGATAACACTGACACCTAGTGGTGAAACTGTAGACTACTTCATCACCACTTAACCTGGAGTGGGAACTTTGCAACAGGTGCATAACCCATCACATAGTGGGAAACCATACCCCCAAAACTCCAGAGGCCACCGGCTGGTGCAACACCAGTATCTGGTGCCCTGGGCCACGGCAAAAAGACTGACTGTAAAGTATCTTCTCAGCCATTGATGCTGCATTGATGTTGGATTATAGTAGTTCCTACCTTTCTTGTACTTTGATCAGTATGGTACAAATGGATGCAATCTAGCAAAGTTTTGTCTATTCACTGACCATTGACCTTTGATTCTCCTTGCTGTGTCTTTGGGATATCTTGTAGGAATAAAAAAAAAAAAAAAATCTGTCTATATTCTCAGAATTCTTTCTGTGTAAAGTTGTGATAACGCCAGATTTGTTTACATTGTATTCTCATTTAAAAGTCTTTATCTGCCGTTATTTCCGCGCTGACAGACACATCGCCTTATAAATAAAGCATCAACCCATTTCCATTATTCATTTATTCTGCATTTTCTAGGACCATTTATTCACTGCTTTGCATGTCTTTTATTGCCAGTGATGAGACCCGCACTCACAATTAATACTAATGGGTAACGGTGGAAGTCTATGAAGGAGTATATTGGCGCCTCAAGACACTGATTATAATTTAAGTACATTGATATGAAACGATTAGCTTCAACCACATAGAGAAGTACATTGAAGCTCCTGGGCCCCAATACAATGAACAAGAGTCCTATAACATAGGCTGATTATTGACAGGCAGAAACCAGCTACTACTACTATGCTACACAGCCGCACATCTTCTGCCTTGTCCACCATGTTCCATACTTTACTACTGCTACTACTCCAACTATACTACTACTACCATAGTTGCCAACATTTTTCCAGGGACACTTTAGTGTTACTGCTGCTACTACTACTACTACTACTACCACCACCACCACTGTGTTTCCCTGAAAATAAGGCATCCTCCTTAAATAAGACACCCCAACTAATCTACCAATTAGCCCAAAGTAAGGCAACCCCCGAAAATAAGGCCCCCCCACCCTGAAAGTAAGGCACCCTCCAAAAGTAAGGCCGCCCATCACTAGCCACCACCGCTCACCCCCTCCCTCCCTCCCCATGATTGTCCCGTGCCACTCACCCCTCTCTCTCCAGTGAAGCTCACCCCTCCGTCTCCCTCCTGTGCCACTCCCCCCTCTCCCTCCAGTGAAGCTCACCCCTCCGTCTCCCTCCTGTGCCACTCCCCCCTCTCCCTCCAGTGAAGCTCACCCCTCCGTCTCCCTCCTGTGCCGCTCACCCCTCCTCTCCTTCCCGTGCTGCTCACCCCTCCATCTCCCACTACTACTTCTACTATACAGCCGCACATCTCCTGCCATCATGTTCCATACTGTATTATTACTACTACTACAGCTACTACTACTGGGCCTATACTGTACTACTAAATTACTATGCTACTACTATGCCTATACTCTCCTACTGCGCTACTACTACGCCTATACTATATTACTAAACTACTGCTGCTGCTACTACTGCTATCCCTACAGTCCCACATCTCCTGCCTTGTCCGTCCTGTTTTATACTGTACTACTTCTACTGCTACTACTACACTTACATAGCCACACATCTCCTGCCTTGCCTACCTGTACTGTACAGGGCAATATAAAAACCAAAAACTAGGAAACTTTTCAGGACAATCGAGGCCCTCTTGATCTGGACTGAGCCCTCGCTCTTTGGTCTGTCATGGTGCTTTTGAAACTACTGCAGCCAATTTCTACGGCTGTACTAAGTTTGGAGCCATATTAGCAGCAAGGGGCGTCATCAGGGTGGACCAGGTGAGGTGAGTATGGTGTTGTTTGTTACTTTATAGCCTTTAACCATACTCCTCACTCCGTAAGTGCAACCGTAGTCTGCCTAGCATTGTTGGGATACTTACATTAGACAGGACAGTAAAGGGTTACTCTATGGTGAGACCAAATAGGGCATTAAGTTTTGGCGCTCTGCCCATTTCTCCCCAACCATCATTTACTCTGGTTCCTGTAAATGTTCGGTATTATTTCGGCAATGTATGATAAAGTCCACCGTCACTTTTCATTATCCAATTTTTATAAAGCATCAAGGTCAAGTTTAATATTAGCCGGGCTCTGTCTCCTGCCATTGTAGAATACTTGCGCGGTAAGATAGTGAAACACAACCTAATAATAGCAGAATGAATCTTGGAGAAACCCTCTACGGATTCCTCTTGCAGCCATATTGATCATCGCCATTGACATGAAAATTGTTCCGAAATATGGTAACCCTTTGATTTTCTTTTTTTTTTAAAGCAGCGCTAAGGACAACGAGTGGCATCCAACTTAGTTCATGTATTGATTGTAATTCCTTGTAATTAGTTTGACTTAAGGAAGTGCCAAAGTTTCACACTTTAATATACACAAAAGAACCATTAAGATAATGAAATCGGAAGGAACTCAATGGCTGACGCTCTCTCTGTCTCACTAAAGCAACTTGCTTCAATCCTCTCTTCTCTCTATCGTACCCTGTGGTTAGACGCTTATTCAACTAGTGAGATATATGGGGAAGAGGCAAAAAAGGCCCATTTCAGGTCAGTCTTCGCTGATGTTTTGGGTACGTGTGAGCTACAAAGGCACAGGAAACTTAGTCAAAGTTCAAGAAAAGATGAATGCAGCGCGTTTTCAGCAAATACTGAAGGCTAATATGTACTCATGAGCCTGGAAGCTGTGCATGGGACGTACTTGGATGTTCCAACATGACAACGATCCAAAACACAAGACCGAGGTGACCTGTCATTGGCTACAGCAGAACAAAGTGAAGGTTCTGGAGTGACCATCTCAAGCTATACCTCTGAAGACAAAGGGGATTGAGACCTTTGACCTATGAGGGACCAGGACTTTCAAGATATGACTTGGAATTGAAAAAGGATGCTGGTTGACCTCAGGGAGATCAACCAAAACACCGCAGAGACACCATCACGTGTCTCAACGTCAGTGTATTCTAGAACATTGCCCCCTGGGAAATCGAATATGCAAAAGAACACTGCAGAGACACCATCACATGTCTCGACGTCAGTGAACTAGCCAGACCTTCCCTCCGGGAAGGAACAACCAAGCCAAAGCGTTCTCCAGTCAAGGAAACCACCTCAGCAAGGTATCCATCCACAGACAGCTGTTTCGGGGTTTTTGCCCCTCATCAGTGACTTGGAATTGAGACCTTCAAGCTACATCACTGTACACAAGATAGATCGAGACCTTAAGGCTTTGCCTCTCAAGACAGTGGCGACCAAAACCTTTAAGCTACACCTCTGGGACAAAGACCTACAAGCTATGCCTTTAAAGACATTCAACTAGACTTCTTTAAGGGTTTATCCAGCGCTACAAAAACATGGCCACTTTCCCCCTACTGTTGTCTCCAGATTGGGTGGGGTTTTGAAACTCAGTTCCATTGAAGAAAATGGAGCTTAATTGCAAACTGCACCTGTACTGGAGACAACAGTAGAGGGAAAAGTGGCCCTGTTTATGTAGCGCTGGATAACCCCTTTAACTAACCAGACATAACACATCCCTAGTGCCCATTGGAAGACCCTACACAAGGCTGCTTGATAGTATTCCTTCCAAAAGATCTTGCAAGTTCTCCAATCAAAGGCAAATATGCTACAGAACAATAGATAAAGTGGGCAAGGAACAACCTTGCCTCATGCCATTCTAGATTTCGAGAAGGAGCACTTAGAGTATCATATGCAATATATAGTATACGAGTATATGCATTTAGGATATATAAATTTATCTATGTCTCAAAAAACTCTTCTGTCAAAAGACTTTTGCTCATTACTTAGATTTCCTTCACATTAAAAAATACATCAGAGAAATTTACTATAAATCTATATTCCTAATAATTCAACTGTCAAAAATATCTCCGGCACTACGCTACCGCTTGCTGCTGCCTGAAGTTATATTAAAGAGGACCCAGCTTCGCCGTATTCCCAATTTCAGGATAAATTGAAATCTTTGCAGAACATTTTAACTTGTTCCTAATTTAGAATCTTCAAGTTTAAATTCAGTCTTATCAGAAATTCCTTCTAAGCTCTTAAAAACTTGGATTAAGCATAAGTCATCTTTCTAAAACCTGGCAGGTAGGCTAGATAGCATGTGCTGAGGCTATAGAGACCCCTATTCTCTGGTTTTCTTAAGGCTCTTATGCATGGTTCGGTTATTGGGATGATGCCCCGATAATAAGCTCTCATGATGACGATTGGCCTGCCTGCATGAGATAAAACATAATTACTTACTTATGTTAGTAAGGTTAGGGCGAGGAACCATGAAAGAACCTAATGCCTCCTTTGTTAAATAAATTTGTCATGTACCAAGGTCTTCGTAAAACAGAAGGTATTTCAATTCTCACTTTTATCATCAGTCCATATAACAAGAAAACAAATCCTCATTTTGACATAGTGGGCGGAGATATGCAAATGCAGCCATTTAGGAATATGCTTTAATTCTGTTAGTCTGCATTTATCACTAGAAGAAGCTTATAGTTCTTTCTTGACCTTGGTTCTAGAACTCGATTAGTCGCCTCTGTCCTGGATACAAGATAAGATATGGTTGGGCATGGAGGTTACAGGTCCTATATGGAATCATGCAGCACATTTGCTCACAGATGTTGTAGCTGGGCCTGTAGATCCTTGCACGCTCATAGGTTGCCGAAGCTGGTCCTATAAATGCTGGATTGGTGAAAAATCTGGTGAAGGGCAACCAAGGAAGTGTAATAATCTGTTGGGGACATTCCTGGGAAACCCTCGCTGAGTGTGGTCTATTATCCTACAGCTGGAAGCCATGAGAGACAACCCATTGGCTGCAGGATGTCCTGTACATATCACTGAACTGCTAGTGTCCCACGTAAGATTACTAGGGACAACCGATTGTAATATGTGATGGCTCCCCACATTATCACACCAGCAGGGGAAGTATGTCCTCCATACATCATCACACCAGCAGGGGACAGTGTGTCCTCCCCACATCATCACTAGAGATGAGCGAACCAGCCGAGATTCGGTTCGTATGAACCTGAACTCTTGGCTTCTGATTCCCGCTGTCTGCAGCCTCCGTGGAGAGGGTGGATACAGCCTGAGGACCGCTTGGAAAACTGGGATACAGCCTATGGCTATGGCTGTATCCCAGTTTTCCAGGCGGTCCTCAAGCTGTATCCACCCTCTCCACGGAACGGGCAGACAGTGGGAATCAGAAGCCAAGAGTTCAGATTCATACAAACCCGAACCTCGGCCGGTTCACTCATCTCTAATCATCACACCAGCAGGGGGCAATGTGTACTCCCCACATTATTACACCAGTGGGGGGAAGTGTGTCCTCCCCTCATTATTACACCAGCAGGGGGCAGTGTTTCCTCCCCCCATCATCACACTAGCAGCAGGTAGTGTGTCCTCCTCACATCATCACACCAGCAGGGGGTAGTGTGTTGCTCCACAGCAAAATCTGGATAGAAGCGTTCCCCACAAGGCCTTTATACTTAAAGTTGATCATCATCAGATCCCAAACAGAACCTGTATTTGTCGCTAAAGACAATATGGTTCCAATTCATAGCAGTCTTGGTTTCCAATTCACAACACCCCTGCAAATAAAGTGAAATAAAGTGATACCAAATTTGGGGTGGGGGGTATAATGAAGGTGCCACCTTTCATGTCTGAATGGCGGACAAGGAAACTATTATTGTGCTTTTTGGCAGATCAAATGAAACTGTCTAATAGTGTTCTGTCTGGGCCGCCCAAAGCCTGTTCGCCATGTGTACATGCCTTCCATGCCCCCAACACTTCCTTGGTCAGAACAGCAATTGATTGAAAAGACAACCCTGCTTTTATCAGTCCAATGATGTCTCCCCCCCCCTAAACCTTGTAACTGTGTGTAGAGTAATGCCTAGCAATAAATGATCTCACCAATAGGTACACTACCCAAAAGTAGCCTCTGACAGCCTTTTTATATGGCAGTAAGAGAAGCACTTTTAGGCCCTCTTGTGGCAAAACCCAGTGTGTAATCATACCTCACCAGTAATCATTGCATATCTTCATTTTTTTTTCTCGTGAGTGTATATAGTAAGAAAGAAATGGTGTAAATGAATACATAGCTAGTAACAAAACAAACCCAAAGAACTGAACTGAGTGTTGTCAGGCTTCTTACCAATTGAAGAAAAAGATTTTAGAAGATGAAGAAGTAAATGTTGGTACACTATGTGAGGTTGAGTTGCAATGAGTTTTGATTGAATTTGTATTCTAGTGTACCAGCTCGCAGTAGGCATTAGATTAATGGAACTAGATACCAGCCGAAAGGAGCTTGTAAAAGACTATACAAAAACAGCAAATGTCACCGAAAAGAGCTCTCCTTCCGTGACACACTCAGCTGTCATCCACACAAAGGCTTGAGTAACTTTGGAAATGCATTACATATCTTATTCTATATTGTATGCCAGAGCTGCATTCACAATTCTGCTGGTTGGTATTTGAAACATTCAAGCTTGCCATCAGACATCCCCCTCCCAGCAGCTGAGCTAAGCTCCTATTATACAAGAGAACAGTAAGTATTTGCTTCACTGAATTACTGTACAGTGCCCAATATTGTATAAAACCTACAATTCCTAAAATTGCTAATTCACACAGCAAGATTTTTTTTATAGATATTTCCATCTTCCCAAGTATATTTATTGTCTTAGTATAAAAAATAAAAAATAAAGCAGATTTGAAAATAGTTTGGATAAAGAAAAATGATAAGAGTACACAGTTCCTATGAGGACCTAGGTGTTTCCATGGTAAAAGACTACAAACAAAGCTGGTTTAGTCTTTTCCTGAAGCCGCTCACCCTTTCCTGTGTCCTCTCGTCCTTACTCAGATTTCTGACAAGTTGCCTGTCAAAACTACAGAGATTGCAATATTAGTAAAGTGTTGTAAAGTAATGGGTACACTTCACTACATTTATATTAAGAATTTTTATACAAGAAGGTGGCAGTAGAATATAAAAAACATTTGCAATTCTGATCATGCTGATACTGTTCCTCAACCCTCCAGTTTTCTGTCCTCACTAATGTCCCCACTCAGCCAATCTCCAAATAGCAGGACCGGCACTGACCAACGGCATTGGTAATGATCAGTGAGGAGAGTACATATTCTTTCATAATGTTTTGCCATCCTGAGCACTTTTAAATATTAAAGAAAATAATATGCATAACCGCTTTTTCAAAAAGTAGCTGGATCAATGGACTGTCTGACTACACAGGATTGATTTGTAGTCTGTTGCCACGGAGACTTGTATGTGCACATTTAAATGCCTCACACTGATCGTTTGTTTCTTAGCACTATTAATACTAACATCAGGAGTTAAGAGCTTATTACTTGGCACGTTAATAAGGCCGACCTGTCAGGTCAGTGCTTGCTTCCTCTTCTTTCCCGCTCACTGTCTGTGCTATTACATGCACAGACAGCGAACGTAGAGCAGCAGGAGGGGCGACAGCGAGCAGCTGGAGGGGTTTGCAAGGGTCTGCCGCCGCTGCTCCCATTGCACAGAGAGAAGAGCAGCAATGTGTCACTGACATGATCGGGATCTTTTAGCATGTTGAAAGACCATGATCAGCCGACACTGTTTACATCAGATGATTGTTGTCCGACATAAGATGTAAGATCCCTCATATATTATATAGCCCCAGTTGTAGTCACTACACAAGATCTTTCTCGAACTCCTGAAGAAGACTACATCTAACCCTTGCAAGGAGTTGGTTAACTGCGATTTACGAGAGGCTTTAAACCATGTTTGTAGGCAAGCTACAATAAAGATTGTTTTCTTATCTGTGTCTCATCTTCTGACATACAACACAATAGTAGGAAATGTTCTAGGTCATTTGCCAAATAGATTAATTCAAAGTGTACTTTGAAAAATAAAAATAAGAAAATCAATTGTTAAGGTAGACTTACCCTCTAAAGTCTGAGGCCTTAAGGCTGCCTTCACACACACCAGGTCTGCAGAAAATCCGCTGCGATACGGTGTGTGTATCATATATTGCTGCCCATGGTGAGAATAACAATTCCTTCCATAATAGTTAATAACTATTCAATTGCCTTTCTTCCCCCAGTTCTGAGCTGCTGCCTTCTGCAAAAGACACAAAAAAAGTGAGCTTTTCAACATCCCCCCCCCCTCCCAAGACGGCTGATATAAACAAGTCCCTGGCCGGCTTTATCTGCAACTTTGTAGCTTCTTAGTAATGCTGAGAGGGTTAATTAGAGTTCATCTTAAGTAACTTGACCACAGAATAACCCTCCCAGCATTACAGAGAAGCTACAAAGTTTCAGATGAAACCTGTGGGGACTTGTTTACATAATGGGAGGTGGGGGGGGGGGGAAGGGGAGACAGAGAGCATGATTACACACAGATTTTTGTGTGTTCAGCAGAAAGCAGCAGCTCAGAACTGGGGGAAGGAGACTGAATAGATAATACCAAGTATGGAAGTAATTGTTAGTCTCACCATGGGCAGCAACATATAAAAAGTTATGTTTGAGTGGAATACCCCTTTGATTCGTCTCCTTTGTGCCAACACAAGAGGTGTACCGCAATTGCAGAAACGGTAAAATTCTACAGCCCTTCCACTTCCAAGATTTAATGAATAGGCACACTATAAATGAACACTAACTTTGTAAGCCCTGAGATGTTTGATGCATGGTCATAAGACTAGCCCCATGCATATTTTATGCCCAGGATAAAACTGTTTAGTTGATTCAACACTGGCAGAGCAATAACCCTCCCTTTATGACAATTGGATGCTTGGAAACCAATGAAACGCCCTTGAACCTCAGCGTTGGGGGACACGGGGCTCAAAAATTGAGCTATTTGCTTTGAATTGGGATATGGAACGAAAGTCAACAATCAAAGAAATATTATTTAGAATTTTTACTTCTTGTGTGACTTGGAGCACCTTCTTATTAGGATGATAGTTTCCTTATGATCATATGACCTATGACCTCTTGCTTGTTTGCAAGTGGCAAGGAAGGGGTTACATTTCACAAGGTATTCAAGGGCTGCCAGGAAATTACCTATGACCCATCAGCAAAAAGTCTATAATAGAATGGGAAACATGAATATGCAAAAGAAGAGCCCATGGAGCCTCATTTAAGAGTCTCGAAAAACAGGACTAGCCAGATATCCCTCCGGGAAGAACCCAGCCAGGGGCCACTTAATATGGTGGTTTTGGTGGTTTCCTAACAGGAGCTGCCCCTTGGCTGGGTCCTTCCCGGAGGGATATCTGGCTAGTCCTGTGTTTTGTGACTCTTAAATGAGGCTCCAAGGGCTCTTCTTTTGCATAGTCATGTTTCCCAGGGAGCAATGCACCTAGGATTTCACTGCATTGAGCGCTTTACCCGGAAGTGTAATCATTTGGCTGGTCTCCCTGAGATCAGTGATCTGTTTCTCTTATAATATAATGAGCAAGTCCTCTAGTACAAAGAAAGTTCAATGTTTCAACAGCCCTTTGCAAAACTTCTTCTCAATACAGTTTCGGTTTTTCAGGTATAAAATCAACAATTTGTTTCAAACAACTTCCTTCCATGTGATTCCCTGCATATTTGTAAATCACCTCAATTACCATGACTTTTTATCCCAGAAAGAAAGCTCTAAAGAGTCGTCTCACATCTACAATCTGCTGCTCACTGCTTGTTGTTAGGGGAATTCGGTCTGTAGTAACAGCCCAGGACAAAACACAGGAAGTATGGGTGGGGCTTAACTACTGTTATGTGCCGGAGAGACACTGTGCTCTGTGTGCTTGCATTTTGTAACCCTATCTTCCTTTTCCAGAGGATCTACACGGTCCCTGAAAGGTAAATCAAGGCTTCTGTCTTAACTGAGTGAAGAGAGAAGAGGTTATGGACGCACTGACTTTGAAGGTGCCAAAAAGTAAAGAAAGAGCAGCAGCACAGCAAGGAGGGGGTTACATAAAGCACTGAAATGCTGTAATACTGTAGAAATAGGCATTAGCAGAACAGTCATATAGTGAATCATATAACTCTAAATGTTACACTGTGGACTCCTTCTAAAAATGTTCTGCATGAACAGCAGTACCTGCTTTAAACTCTCCATTAGATAAAGATTCTTTTCTGCTTTGATTGTCGCTGGTAGAATGTGCATTAGACCTAGGAAAAAAAAAATGACTGAAATGGTGAAGTTCCAGATTAAATTACTAATCAGTGATTCAAGTTAAGAGAAAGCCCACACTTGTTAGAATGCAAATCATTAAAGCAAGCTCAGACAATGAATGTTACTCGGAGATTGCAGATCAGAAGCTAAAAGAAATATTAATGCGGCTCAGGTCTTACATACAAATTCAGTATCTGTTCAAGATAAGTAACGTATCTAGATAGAATATCTATATATTTAAAAATTATGCCAAACTTTTAAAGGGATTTTGAAAGAACCTGCATGGTTAGGTTACATTCACCCTTTAGGGTATGTTCACATTGAGGAATAGGCGAGGAACTGAAGAGGTAAGTTTTCTGCTTGAAATTTCTTCTTCTTTAGCTCTGGTAAAATTGGCACAGAATAGGCACGGAATTCGAGCGGAAAGTGGAAATTCAAAGCCCTTATGACTTCTATTGGATTTCTCAAGTGGAATCTGCCCCAAAAATTGACATATCAATTGACCTACTCCTCTCTGCTGTGCCATAACATATTGCTGGAGACAATGCACTGGACTGTGATTGTTTACTGAAGAGTGCTATATGGCATATGGAGGGATAAGTTATTGATGCACTAGCTTTGCAAGGTGCCATGTGAAAGGAAAGGAAAGAAACAGCAGCAGAATCACAGCAAGGAAGGGGTTACATCACAAAGGCATCCCTGGTCTAGGCAGTGAACTGCAAAGGATTACAGCAAGGAAGAAGTTTCATCATATAAGAAGCTCTGGTCTAAGCAGGAAACTGCTGATAATTAGAGAAAATAAAGCAGAGCAGAATGTATCACAGCAAGGAAGGGGTTACATCATATAAAAAGCCATGGTCTAAGCAGTGAACTGCTCATAATAATGATATGTATTTAAAGTGTACCAGTACTTTAAAGGGATTTTTAAAGAACTTGCACGGTTAGGTTCCATTCATCCTTTAGGGTATGTTCACACTGAGGAATAGGCGAAGAATTGAAGGGGTAAGCTTTCTGCTTGAAATGTCCTCTTTTTCATCTCTGGTGGTATTGGCGCAGAATAGGTGTGAAATTCGAGAGGAAAGTGGAAATTCAAAGCCCCAATGACTTCTATGGAGTATCTCTAGTGGAATCTGCCCAAAGAATTGACATGTCAATTGACCTACTCCTCAGCACCTACTGCTCTCTGCTGTGCCATAACATACTGCTGGAGACAATGCTCTGGACAGCTGGCTGGCGCTGTGCTGGTTTAATGAATAGCGCTATATGACATATGGAGGGATAAGTTACCAATGCACTGTATTTGCAAGGTGCCATGTGAGCAAAAAGGAAAGAAACAGCAGCAGAATCACAGCAAGGAAGGGGTTACATCACAAAGGCATCCCTGGTCTAGGCAGTGAACTGCAAAGGATTACAGCAAGGCATCATATGAGAAACCCTTGTCTAAGCCTTAAACTGCTAATATTTATAGAAACTGAGCAGCAGCAGAATGTATCAAAGCAATGAAGGAGTCATATCGTATAAGAAGCCCTGGTCTAAGCCGTAAACAGCAAATAATTATAGAAACTAAGCAGCAGCAGATTGTATCACATCAAGGAAGGAGTCACATCATAAAAGAAGCCCTGGTCTAAGCAGTGAACTACTGATTAAAATGATAACAAGAGAAGGGGAAGAGGGGTTACATTCAGGAGGCATCACTGTGTCCATAAAAGAACACAAGAATTCACAAAGAGCAACCTGCCCACAACAGAGACAAGAGAAAAGCCTTCATTTGTCTTTCAGGCACAGTGTGGACCTTTTAGAGCACAACATGGACCCTCTGGAGGCAGCCTTAGAATGCATGCACACAGACCCTTGCTTAGCACTATCTAAGCCCTGCCCCTACTTCCTATATTCCATCTTTTTATTGCTAGAGATGGAATTCCCCTGACAACAGTTGGCGGGCAGAAGTTTTTTCCTACTTTTTCTCTTACCTTTTGTACTGTCTGCTCATTTTAAACTGCATATGATACATTAACATGGATTATTAATTTATGCAAAATGTAAGAAGACAGTTTTATTAATTGCAACCTCTATCGCCCACCTCACATCAAGCTAAAATACATCATTCAACACATTTTCTCAGCACAAAGGATGGACTATGTAGTGCAACTCTGACAGTACATAGAGAATATAAGCAGAAGGATCCTGGGATCTTCTCTTACACCGAGTAGGGTTCTCAGGTTCTTCCCATCTGCTAGCAACATATGGAAAAGATTTTATGCAGCACAATGTTCAGAACTCCTTCTATTCCTTTTGGTCTGAATTATAACAGATGTGTGACACCAGCAACGTCCAGATGTGACAGCTGAACTGTTTTTTTTTCTCTCTTTTTAAAAATGTTAAGGGATACTAAAAATACTATAGACGGGATAGCTTTAGACCAGGGATGCGGGATCTTTGGCCCTCCAGCTGTTGCAAAACTACAATTCCCATCATGCCTGGACAGCCGATGCTTTAGCATCGGCTGTCCAGGCATGATGGGAATTTTAGTTTTGTAACAGCTGGAGGGCAAATGGTTCCTCATCCCTATTTTAGACCTTAGAAACATATTCAACTTTTTGAGTTAATATAATTACACTGAGGACCACTCCTCACCCACAGCCAGGACTGAGAAGGGTCATGCTGGGGACCATAAATGAGCGAGGAGTCATGCTGTGGACCATTAATGAGATAAAAACCATAAGAACCGTAGAAACCATAGAAACATAGAAGATTGTAGGCAGAAATAGACCACCTGGTCCATCTAGTCCGCCCTTTTAGTATTTCCTTTCTTATTATCTTAGAATCGATATATGTTTATCCCAGGCAGGTTTACATTCAATTATTGTAGATTTACCAACCACATCTGCTAGAAGTTTGTTCCAAGCATCTACTACTCTTTCAGTAAAGTAATATTTTCTTGTGCGGTTTCTGCTCATGTCCTCCCTTTCCCTTCTTTCCTCAAAACTATACAGATTTAGACCCTTAGGGGGGGATGTATCAAGACCGGCGTACTCGTACGCAACATGGTTAGGTGAAGTGTGGTGCTTGTGGAATCGTTGGTGCCCGATAATTTTAGGTTTGAACCTAAACGATCAGCCGATGACACGATCCTCGGCTGATCGTTGTCTCCATTCCACAGAGCGGAGCGATTATTGCTTCGTGGAATAGGACCCTCAGACTCATAGATAGACTTTCATTATGAGTCTGACTCACCACGTGACACAGAGTCGGGAGAGTGTGGTCTTCTCCTGGCTCATTCTCACGATCGGTCAGGGTCTAAACAGTCAAGCCGATCAAAACTTTTGAAATGGGGGGAGTATGTAAGGTTGCCAGTGCACCTTTTGTTTTTTTATGTCTCTCTAACATGTCAGGAACTGGATTCAGGACTGCACACCTCTGCCACTAGGATGGGTGGCGCTCTTGTAGCAACTGGTTCTTCAATCGACAGTCACATATGAATAGATAAGCCACGGCACACCAATTTCAGGTGCAAGTGAGAATGTTTGTTTACAATGCATGTGGACAATTGTAGTCTTTAATCCAGCCAGGCCAAGTATATAGATACAAAAAATGAGACCAAAATGAGTTTCGATGTTTTGGTCCTAACCAGGACCTTCCTCAGGCACTGGGTTCTCTATAAGAAATAGAAGAAGTCCGGTCTGGTGGCGGTCGAAGAAGGTTGAAGGTCCGTGAGTCTGAAGATAGATGTGAGTTCTAGGTAAAGCCCAAATCTATCCCTGTGGATATACCATCAAGGTCCAAAGGGACTACCCCGTTAAGTATGAAGATCTCTATAAAGTAAGGACTATCTACGACAAACCGACTCAACAATGCCAAAGGCTTTAGAGCATCAACTGAAACAACTGCCCTATAACCCCTCAAGCTTTACTGACATCTACAAATCATGGTACACAATGTAGAATGGGACAGAATAAATCCTGACTAATCAGTATGGATGACTGATCCTAATACTATGGCCAATCTGTCACCGACATTTTAGCTATCAGCTTGAGGTCCACTGACAGGAGCGAAATTGGCCTTTAGGATTCTGGTAGTAAAACATCTTTACCCGGTTTAGGCCATACTAGAATGACTGCATCCATCATGGTGCGGGGAAGGGCATTATCCATGTAAGAAGCATTACACACCTCCAGCAGCTAAGGAAAGAGAATTATATTATAGCTCTTGTAAAATTCAACAGGTAAACTGTCCGCTCGCGGTGATTTACTACTAGACGTGTTTTATAAAGCTTGGCTCAATTCATCTAGGGTCAAAGGAGCATCCGAAAAAAATCTCAGTCCTCATCCGAGAGCTTTCTAAATGGCACTAAATTCAAAAAAGAATGTAATTCATTGTCAGGATGTGAGTCCCGAGATTGATGTAGGTTAGAATATTCTTCCAAGATCTGACTCTGTTCCGACACAATGTCTCGCGTCTGGTTCCTAATATTCACAATGAATACTGAACTTGTCTCAGTTGCAAGAGGTGGACTAGTTTGCTCAACTTCCTCAAAGTAATGTTGTTGCGTAAAAAACTTTTAATGTCAGCCTAAGTAGCCTCTACATCCAGAATTTCCACCCAAAATTTCCTATTTGGTTTCACTCTCCCCCCCCCCCCCAATGGAGAACACCTGGGTGTTCAACTGTGAACAGGAGTTGTTTGGCCACAGCTAAAAATTCCCTGGCAGGGGGGTGTTGGAACATAGTAATAATAATATATTAATAATTTTTTATTTAGATAGCGCCAACAGATTGCGCAGCACTTTACAATTCTGGGGGTACATGCATAATAAAGAGCCCATACTTACATGTCTCCGTGCCCCCCCCCCCCCCCCGTAGTGCCGCATCACCAACTCCGCTGGACATAATTTTCTCCTGGCTCTCTGGTACATCATGAGCTGGTACAAAGTACCTGCTCAGCCAATCAGTGAGGCCAAAGTCATGGTCGGCGGCGGTGCAGCAGTGGTGATGCAGCACTACAGGGGCACAGAGACAGGTAAGTATACATTCTTTATTATGTTCCCACACACCCCTGCCTGCAGTGGATTATCAGCTGTGGCCCAGAGTTCTCCTTTAATGAAAGGTCTTATACAGACCAGGAATTGTGGACCCACCATGTCTTCTAATTAAATTGACTTTTGGCTACTCTCATGAATGTTTTCACATTGGAGTGGTCTTGTATTGGTGGCAATTGACCTTCAGAACCAAAAGACAACAGTGAAGCACCAAGGGGTCAGGCAAAGAGGAGTACAAGCCAAAGTCTTCATCTGTCATTGTCCGTGTGTGGTTACTGGAAGGGCGATGGGCAGGCAAGGTCATAGTCAAAACATGGTACAAAATAGCAGGCAGGAATGGAGTTAAGAGAACAGGCCAGGGTCATACCCAGTAAAATACAAACAACATCTTCACTATACACTACCACACTGGGACCTTATTGCTTAAGAAGCTTTGTGAGAGTGGAACTGGGTGGTGGGATATGGGTGGTGCTTAATGGTGATTGGTGGGAGGTAGGTTATGGGTGAGCATGCTGGTCCTTTAAGAGGTGGAGTCCAAGCACTTTATATTCAGAGCTGGGAAGAGCCAAATCAAAAAGAGCCAGAGCATAGCAGAAAGAAACAGGGACTGGACATAAGGGAAAAAGTTATTCTGACAGCGTATCCTGCTGATTCCAGTAGGTGGCGCTGTAGCAAGTTCTTTTTTTTTTTCTGAAAATGAGCTACTTTGCATATTCTTTTTCCAAGGACCATTGCAAAGCTACTAAGATTCCATATGCCAATTTGGTGGCCTCCTCGAGAAAACACACTTCTCCTTTAGTTACAGATATAGTGAGATCAGTAGCGGATTATAATAGGTCCATTTCGGGTGGTAGCCCAGGGCCCTGAGCTACCAAGGGGCCCGTGGTCCCCCAAACAGACTTATGTTCAGTCATGACTTGCATAAAAATCGCTGCTTTTTACTGCAATTTTGCACAAATCGGGGCAAAACTGCAGCCAGGAGACAATGCATTAACAATAGAGAACATACTGAAGGACCTTATTATGTGACAATGATGTCACCACAGGTCCTTTAAAAGCTGCATTATGGAGGAAAAAGACTAGTTAGTGCCGCCATAGTTACAGTGTGTAGGGGGGCGGCCAAGCTTGGTGAACAGCCCAGGGCCCATAGTAAAGTTAATCCGCCTCTGAGTGAGATAATTTAACATGGTTGAGGTTTAACTTTTGGCTGAACAAAGATAAATCGAATGGACTAAAGGATCAGACACAAAAAGCAGATTGGTGATCAGTCATCGCTATTTACTTGGATTTTGGACAGATAACTAGACCAAAAAACTATGGGAAAAACCAAAGCAGATGAGTCAATAAATGCATTTTGCGAAATTAAATTCCCCAATAATAAAAAAAGGAAGCAGAAAACATCAAAGAATAAGTTACATTCTACTCAATAAACATATAAATCATCTAAATAAGAAAGCAATCAATATGGAGCCAGAAGCCTCTCTCTAATAAATAAGATTAGGAGAGGGAATATTGCATAATTTATAATCATTGTCATCACATAATCAATACTAAATAAAATATATACCTTTAGTATCAATAGGTGAAATCCAATAAGGCAATGAGATAAAGAAGAACTGCAAAAAGCAAAATGAAGTTAATAAACTTAGAAATGGTCGGTGTCATGTGACATTATAAGTATTAAAATCAGGACTTAGTCACATGTTACATGTTCGATAATGTGAAAGCCATTTATGGAAGGAAGCCTAATGAAAGAACTTGCCGTTGGATGTAGCAGCGTGAATGTGATTAGAGCACGATGGATTGGAACTGTATCGTCTTTAGTCCAGGTTATGGTTGGGATCCAACAATGGACCGGTTGGAGTAAAAAGGCCTCGTGGTGAGTGCTTCAATCCTCCCTTTGCTTTGGAGCGACACACTGCCCCCTGCTGGTGTGATGATGTGGGGAGGACTAACTGCCTCCTGCTGGTGTGATGATTTGGAAAGGACACACTGCCTCCTGCTGGTGTGAGGATGTAGGGAGGACACACTGCCTCTTGCTGGTGTGATGATGTGGGGAGGACACACTGCCCTCTGCTGGTGAGATGACCTGGGGAGCCATCACATGTAACAGTCGGTCATCCCTAGTAGTGATACTGCCGCCTGCTGGTGTGATGATGTGGGGAAGACACACTGCCTCCTGCTGGTAGGATGATGTGGAGGACATATTTCTTTTTGCTGGTGTGATGATTTGGGGAGGAGACACTGCCCCCTACTGGTGGGATGATGTGGGGAGGACACACTTCCCCCTATTGGTAGGATGAGGTGGGCAGGACAAACTGCCCCCTACTGGTGGGATGATGTTGGGAGTACACACTGCCCCCTGCTGGTGTGATGATGTGGGGAGGACACACTGCCCCCTGCTGATGTGATGATTTGGGAAGGACACACTGCCTCCTGCTGGTGTGACGATGTGGGGAGGACACACTGCCCTTGCTGGTGTGATGATCTGGGGAGGACCCTCTGCACCCTACTGGTGGGATGATGTGGGCAGGACACACTGCCCCCTGCTGGTGTGATGATGTGGAGAGGACACACTTCCCTCTGCTGTTGTGATAATGTGGGGAGGACACAATGCCCCTTGCTGGTGTGATGATGTGGGGAGGACACTCTGCACCCTACTGGTGGGATGATGTGGGCAGGACACACTGCCCCCTGATGGTGTGATGATGTTGGGAGGACACACTTCCCTCTGCTGGTGTAATAATGTGGGGAGGACACACTGCTCCCTGCTGGTGTGATGATCAGGGGAGGACACTCTGCACCCTACTAGTGGTATGATGTGGGGAGGACACACTGCCCCTTGCTGGTGTGATGATGTGGGGAGGACACACTGCTCCCTGCTGGTATGATGATCTGGGGTGGACACACTGCCCCCTGTTGGTGTGATGATGTGGGGAAGACACACTGTTCCCTGCTGGTATGATGATCTGGGGAGCCATCACATGTAACAGTCGGCCATGCCTAGCAGTGATACAAGTGATACATTGCTTAAATTCTCTCCATACTCATCACATGTTGCATCTAGCTACCGCCCATAGAGGTCACCATTACACTGTACCTCGGTTCCATGTGCGTTCTATAAAGGTCAAAGGTAGAAGTCTATTCGATCCCACATTGACCTACGCCCAAGGCCGCGCTACGGCTCATTCCCAGTCGAAATTATTCTCATTTGTCCAATATTCTAAAATTGATTTCAGCTTTAAAGAGACTTGTAACTACTGGAGCAGTTATGGAGCAGGAATTGATTTTCTTAGCTCATATAAGAGGTTATAAAAGAGACAGTATCTGCATGTAATCCATCAGCCTTTCTCATCTCATAGGACTTGAAGGTGTCATAACTAGTTTTGAGCTGACCTGTCAAACTGTTCGGGTTCGGTAACGTTCTCCGAACCGGAATGTTCCCCATTTAATTCCCTGCAGCTACAAAAGTTGGAGTCCTGGAAAACATGGATATGGCCAGAGACTGTATACACGTTTTCCTGGCAGCCCTATGGCAGCATCCAACTTCTGTGGCCGTAGGTAATCAAATGCCGCACATTCGGGTTTGGAGAACGTTTCCGAACCGGAACAGTTTGACAGGTCAGCTAAAAACTAATCACAGAGTATCTAGGAAAATGGAAAGTCATGTGCATTTGGCCTGTGTGTGGTCACTCTGTAAAGGGCCCCCCTTTATAAAAGGGGGACACACGGGATTGCGCCCCCACCCCCCTTTTTAGTACAAGTTTGGTTTTACATGTATGTGGTAGTTGTTCTTTCCCCCCCCCTTCTTTCTATTCCTACAGGTACCACAAGCCTTGGAGATTCTGCTTAGCAACAGCCAGCGTTGTGATTGGTGATTACAGCTGTGTGGGAATACAGTGAGCTAAAAATAGAAAGGTGCCCTCTGTTTGGATTGGTCAGCTGGCTGAGAGCGGGAGATTTGGAATGGTATTTATAGGGGAGCCGGCTCTCAGCTGTGTCAGTCAGAGTAGCTGTACAGAAGAAGCTGCTCCCACCCGCCCTCCCTTATGTTCAAGGATTTTGTCGTGGCACTTTGATAGAGGGGGGTATTGTCGCCCTGCTCTCAGGGCGGGCATGTCCTTCTGTTAAGCTATGGCTCGGTTATTTATTTATTGATTTATTTATTGATTAAATTATTTGATTATTTATGATATTGGTGCTTAACAGTGTATTTGCTTACCCTTATTAAAGTGCCACGGCCTTTATATTCCAAATGCTTGTTAGTCTTATTTCAGGGGGGGTATTGGGGGCTGCATTTCCGTGTACATACCTCCATAAGGCCATGTGCAGACTACGTAAGAGACCGGCCGTTCCGTGACTTGGCCGGGTCACAGAACGCCCGCCGGATGATCTTTAGGGCCGCAGAGTTCTGATGCGGGCGCATCCGTGTGCGTCCGCATCAGAACTCTCCACTGCACACTATGGAGCGAGCAGCCGCAGCCGCTCGCTCCATAGTGTGCACTGACAGGGTTTTCTGTGGCCGCTATTCAATCAATAGCGGCCGCAGAAAACTGACATGTCAGTTGTTTGCGGCACCACTAGGGATCCCGGCAGGAGTGTATACTATGTGTATACACTGCGGCCGGTATCCCATAGAAGGCAAGGCAACGTATATTTTCGTACAAAGTACGGTCGTTGTTGCCGACTGCAACAACGACCATACTTTTACAAAAATATACACTGTGTGAACATAGCCCAATACTGCATAGGTTGGAGCCACAGAAGGACACAATATGGGCATATGGAAAATTTTTGGAAGTCACATTATAGATACTGTGGGGAAGATTTATCAAACATGGTGTAAAGTAGAATAGGCCTGGTTGCCCCTAGCAACCAATCAGATTCCACCTTTCACTTTTCTAAGAATCTGTGAGGTAATGAAAGGTGGAATCTGATTGGTTGCTAGGGGCAACTAAGACAATTCTGCTTTACACCAGTTTAATAAATCTCCCCCTGTCGGTTCACATCTGAAATGTTGGAAAACCACTTATTTGTACACTACGGCCTACACCAATGGGATCCAGTGTTTTCAATGTACCAAACAAAATGACTCCATTCGGTACACTTCTGAGCTTATACTGTTTTTCTTTGTAGGCATGTAGGCAACCATGTTTTTGAGTCCTGCAAAAAACAATGTGCTCACATAGGTTTTTTGGAAACCCATATTTTCCCCTTTGGATTCTATTGAATCCAATGGTTAAATAGCTCTCTGTGAAGACATCTATACATTTTACGGCAGGTGTAGGGAAACTTGGCTCTTCAGCTGTTGCCAAACTAGGCATGATGGGAGTTGTAGTTTGGCAACGGCTGAAGAGCCAAGGTTATCCAGGATTAGAAAAGGCATAGCTACTTTCTTGCAAAAACAGTGCCGCCCTGTCCTCAGCTTGTGTGTGGCATTACAATTGAGCTTCATTCACTTCAATGGAAACGAGCTGCCATACCAACTACAAACTGAGGACAGGAGTAGTGCTGTTTCTGGAAGAAAGAAAAGAAAGAGGCCATTTTTTCTGAAGTCTATAACGTTCTGCCTTTTTCTGTCTTGAAAGGCTGAAATTTTTTGAGTACCGGCACATGATGTTAACACTTTCAAATAAGCCAAATATAGTCACTTTTAGGCTACGTTCTGTACATTCAAATCAATAGATAAGCTGGATGTGCCCTGTAGTTTTCCGACATATAGCACACGGGTATAGGGCTGGTTACAGATGTGATCCTACAGATTATAAGACCTGGATGCCGCAGCTGCCATGTACCCTGATAACCTGAACATCTGAGGTTTGTCACATCAATGCAGATTTCACTCGATACTCAATTCTCACCCAAGACCTTCAGACTTTTTATGTCTATTAATATATAAATATGCTGCTGTTCACACCTAGCAGGATGACAAGTATCACTCCGATGGCCCCTAAAGGGTTACGAGGGAGAAATCCCTCTAATTCCATCACAGTAATGTCTAACTTGACATTTTTACCACATTTTTATGCCTTTTTTTTATCACTTCATAATACCCTTGTCTGTTTTTGTTTTTTTACTGACATTTTTACTACCTCATTCAAAGTCATAAATTTTCTCTCGACATTTCCTTTCACATTATTATTATTATTATTTTTTTTTTTTACCTTAATTATATTTGAGTGAAGTCTGAATACCAACTTATAGTACAGGACTTTGGACTAAAATAAAAAAAAAAGAACGGTGCTGACGTGAGAACAATCATGGACTGTGGTGGTAATAATGATGTTCAGACACGGAACTATTCCACAATGGATGATATTTTAAACTTTCTGAAGTTCATTTCCTTATTATAATCTACGGTGTAAAGTTACGGTGTAAAGTGGCAACTGCTTTCTGGTTGTCTAGCTATAAATCAGCTTAAAGGGAACCTGTCACCCCCCCGTACCTGGGTGACAGGCTCCCGACCCCCGTTAGAGCCCCCTATACTTACCTCATCCCGCCGGGTCCCGCTTCTGGATTCGGTCGGGTCCCGGAGATCTCAGCTGCTGCAGCCCGGCGCGCGCGCTGAGAGATGAGTCCAACACCCATAGAGAATGACAGGAGAGTCCAGCGCTCCGTCATTCTCTATGAGCGTTGGACTCATCTGTCAGCGCGCGCGCCGGGCTGCAGCGGCTGAGATCTCCGGGACCCGACCGAATCCAGAAGCGGGACCCGGCGGGATGAGGTAAGTATAGGGGTCTCTAACGGGGGGTCGGGAGCCTGTCACCCCGGCACGGGGGGTGACAGGTTCCCTTTAAGGCCACGTTCACATGTCGTAAGACACCGGCCGTTCTGTGACCCGGCCAGGTCACACAACAGCCGGTGTTACTAAAGATCATCCCCGTCGGTACTGCAGTACCGGCCGGATGATCTTCACTTCAGGTGGTGCAGGAGGAAAGCAATACAATCCCAATAGAGCAATTCAATGGAAAATCCTGGCACTCACCAATTTCATAATCATCCAAATTTATTCGGTATCCATAAACCACATATGTTTCTTGTACGGTTTATGGATACCAAATAAATTTGGATGATTATGAAATTGGTGAGTACCGGGATTTTCCATTGACTAAGACGAGTCCGTCTCGGGAGTGGAGGCTGGATTGTTTAGCTGGGAATCCAAACAAGCCCTAGGAGGACAACAGGGAAGGGTGGAGAGGTAAGCATAGGATGTCTGGATTTTCCGCCAGGGCAGCAACATGTTAAAAGTTTAAAATGTGCAGTATACCCCTTTAACCCCTTAAAGACAGGATTTTTTTTTCATCCTTACCTTTGATAGACAGAGCCAAATAGAGCTTGATTTTTGCAGGACAAGTTGTACTTGATAATGGCGTTCCTGACACCTCATGTGACAGGACCAGCGATCAGCCAGTGAATCAGCTGATCACATATTTTCTGTGGCTAAAAAACTAATCACTATTGACCGCATGAAGGACCAAATGATCGTTCGTACAGCCACTTATCTGGAAGAGCATCAGCCCAAGTAAAGAGGCCATTAGTGGAGATGAGCGATCCAAACTTCGTTATAAACTTTGCAAATAAAACTGAACTTTTTGAAAAGTTCGTAATAGATTTGTAAAGATGGCTGTTGCACATTTTAATACACATAAAAAATATAAAGGCCTATGCTCCCCCGTTATCCTTCTGCGGGTCTCTAGTTGATTGCAGCTGCCTCCAGCCCGCTCAACCTGAGATGGGACAGTCTGCTCAGCCAATAACTGAATGAGATGGGACAGCCTGCTCAGCAGATAACTGAATGAGATGGGACATCCTGCTCAGCCAATAACTGAATGAGATGGGACAGCCTGCTCAGCCAATAACTGAATGAGATGGGACAGCCTGCTCAGCCAATAAATGAATGAGATGGGACAGCCTGTTTAGCCAATAACTGAATGAGATGGGACATCCTGCTCAGCCAATAACTGAATGAGATGGGACATCCTGCTCAGCCAATAACTGAATGAGATGGGACATCCTGCTCAGCCAATAACTGAATGAGATGGGACAGCCTGAGATGGGACAGCCTGCTCAGCCAATAACTGAATGAGATGGGACAGCCTGAGGAAGGATAGCCTGCTCAGCCAATTACTGAATGAGATGGGACAGCCTGCTCAGCCAATCACTGAATGAGATGGGACAGCCTGAGGAGGGACAGCCCGCTCAGCCAATTACTGGAGCCAGTCATGGAGCTGTCCCGTCAGTGATTGGCTGAGCAGGCTGTCACTCTCATCTCGGGATTGGTCGCAGCACTGTCCTGTCTTAGTCACTCTGTGATTGGATGAGCGACTGTCACTCTCATCTCGAGACTGGTCGTGGCGCTGTTTCAGTCATTAATGGGCTGAGCAAGCCATCACTCCTAGGACAAGAGTGGCAACCTGCTCAGCTAATCACTATCTAAAATGAGACAGGCCCACGGCCAGTGACTGGCTGAGCGGGCTGTCACTCTTTTCTCTGTCAGGATATTGAGGTGGCTGGGATCAGCGGGGAGCACTGGGGGAGCATGGACAGGTGAGTAAACTAGTGAAACCGCACTTAAAAACATGCAATTATTTAACAATTTAATTTTGTTTAAAGTGAATGTACCAGGAGATACATCATTAGCAGATCAAAGCCAGTGTGGGGATCCCAGTGGCGCAGACCTTTTTTTGAATAGGCACCTAGGTCTCTCGCTTGGGGCCGTTCTTTTGCCGTGCACTGGCCTGGCTCTATACACTGGAAGTGGGCCCAGTGTGACCATATCCCCTCCCCTCTGTGATGCGACTTCATTGATGTACCTGATGGTACATTCGCTTTAAGGTTCGGTTCAGGGGAACCCGAACTATTAAAAGTTCAGCCAGTAGACTCTGCTTTGACTCTAACCCAACAACCATTAGCGACCCAGTGGTTCCACATTTCCAGTTGGCCTCAATATATTTCAAGCACTTTGTAAGCTTTCAGATTTGTGTATTTTATCTAAACCATTGGTCACATGTCACTGACCAAACACAGAGAAAAAAAACAGATGAAATGTGATATGAAACCAGTCTGATGTCCCTCGTCTAGAGGCGCCTTGGGCCACTGTCAAGTAAAAACCCAAATCGAGTAATCTTGCCTGTAATTTTTATCAAAGCCTGGCATTTTGTGTAAATGTTGTTCTAGCATGATCACAGGCCCTTAACGTTTCTGACACAACATGCCCCCTCGTAGCACATTGCCCTGCTAGCTCTAATTGGCGCTATCGCATGGATGTCATGAAAGAACTGCTGATTCTCTCGTAGCGGGACATCGCCGAGCCCCGAATCCTAACACTTTCTGACACCTTTCGAAGTGTTTAGCTGGTGAGAGGAGTCGGATTTGTTTAAATGCTGAGTTGTGAGATTTCTCCTGGCATCCCCAAGTTGCCTTCAAGACTTAAAGGCTCACCCGAGGCCGAGGTGAATACTATCTTCAATTAAAAATCCAGCCGAGAGGTCAAGCTGAGTACAGGAGGCGTCTTAAAGGGGCATTTGCATACCTTTTATATGGCTATACTGGGGGCCCTTTATGGAGTATTCATCCATTTTGGTTTTCCTAAATTACATTGAGCTCCTTTCATCTACTCATTAATTCATATAATCAATCAACTGCAGTCAAAAATATGAAAAAGAAAAAGAAATTTAAAAGAGTACCGCTAAACATTCTCATATTCTGCATATGGGTAAACGCTCTCTGTCTCATAATGATATATATATATATATATATATATATATATATATATATATCTAGTGGTCCAAAAGTAGGTGGACGGTATGTTTAATAAGGTTATAAAGAGGGAGATTTATCAAACATGGTGTAAAGTGAAACTGGCTCAGTTGCCCCTAGCAACCAATCAGATTCCACCTTTCATTTTCTAAAGAGTCTGTGAGGAATGAAAGGTGGAATCTGATTGGTTGCTAGGGGCAACTGAGACAGTTTCACTTTACACCATGTTTGATAAATTTCCCCCTTCATAACCACATTACACATACGGTCCACCTACCACCCTGTATACAAATATATATATATATATATATATATATATGTAACATTAATGGCTTATGTTATGCATGGAGCAGCATGGATAGAGCTGGACCGGCAGTGTGCATCAACAGTCTTTATAGGTCCCATCGATATACATTAAAAACACTATAAAACACTACGTGTAGCAAAGACACATTTCATGTTCTAACTGAACACTTCTTCGGGCCATAAAAATACTCAATGTTCCTGAAGAAGTGCTCCGTTCAATTACAAAATGTGTCTACCTAGTGTTTTTAATGTATATCGGTGAAGGTAGTAAAGAAGATTGTTGATGCGGATCGTAAATCAGTCTACATGGAACAGGCAGCACATCTCCAGTACATTGGGTGCTAGACCCAAGTGGTGTCCCTCTAAGCCATCAGTGTACAATTAAATAGAATGGAGGAGTCGGTCCACCATGAAGTGAATCTGCAACAAGTGTCACCATTTATTTTATGTACTAAAAAAATTTAATTTTGCATAATATCATTTCAATAAGGCCGCCTATTAAAATTGGGGCTTTCTTTCAAATTATTGTCTGCCTTATTCAAGAGCCTTTAAAATAACTGAGAATTTTAACATTGATTCCCCATAAAACCAGATGCCCATCCCGTTCAGAATTCTGGGTGTACTGCGTGGCAGCCCGGGCCAGCACCAGCACCCAGGCAAGTGCTGTTAGCTGCTGACGCTGGCCCTTTAACTGTATGCGCTCCTAATCAGGAGCGCATACAGTTAAATGCAGTGCTGTGATCGACAGGGCCGGGAGCCATTGGCTCCCAACCCTGTCAATCCCTCTTGTGGCTGAAGGCTGTTCTCCCACCCACTCAGAGTTGCAGCGCCCGAGTGACATTACTTGTACTGTTGGAGAACCAGAAGACAGAGGGAGAAGACGGAGGGGATCAATGTTGCAGCTTTTTTTTTCTTCTGCGTTTTTACAGTCAGAAAACACTGATGGTTTTCTGAAGCCGTCCTGATCAGTGTTTCCTAACCGTAAAAACTTCCATGGATGTGTGCAGGCATATATATATCAGGGGTATAGTCAGGGGTTTGTTGCTGGATAGGAGGTATTTTGCTCTCAGTTTGTCTTGCTCTGAGTAATGCAGAGAGCCATATTCAAGATCTGGACGGAGTTAAGAGGCCATTCCAGGTTTTTAGGTGTCGCCCAGCATACAAAGCTCAGCTGGGAGTCAGGATAAGAGATTTTGGTGTGTGCTCAAGTCTGGAGTACACATATGTGACCTGTCTAGGAGGACTGGTTGGACCGTGTTCAGACACATGGACTATTTACAATGCAGACGCTGCTGTGAGGTCTGAACCAACACTTTGAACTTTGTGTGGAACTTCCACTACTGCCTTAAAGGCCAAGCTGGGACTGTACACTTATGTGTGATGGCAGCATGAAGGTAATGCTGGATGTTTGTTCCAATTCTTTTGTGGTGTGAATAAACACTAAGATTTGAAGTGTGAACTGCCTGTTTTCCTCTGTCTGCGACCGCTACCTTGCGGTACCTGAGCGACTCCCCCACAATTGGTGGCTTGGAGCAGGCAAACGCAGTGAGGAAGGTGAAAAAAACAGTTTTTTTTTCTCCTTTTTTTCTGGCACCATTGCATGTCCTGGATTAAGCCTGCAAAGCTTCAGCCAGCATCTCCAGACAAGATGGAGGAGTTGATTAAACAGCTGGTGCAGTCTAATGTCCGGCAGCAAGAGACTAATGCCTAGCTGCAACAGGCTAATATCCAGCAGCAAGAGACTAATGCCCGGCTGCAACAGGCTAACATCCAGCAGCAAGAGACTAATAAAATGCTGTTACAACAAATGGCGGCCATCCGTGAGTCTCCACCAGTGGTCACCCAGTCACAGCCTGCCGCCAGAGAGAGAGTCCGGACGGCGCTGAGAAAGGTAACGGCAGAGGATGAGGTGGAGGCCTTCCTGGGAGTGTTAGAGAGAACGGCTGAGCGTGAGGGTCTCCAGCCTGACCAGTGGGCTGAAGTGGTTGCCCCATTCCTCACAGGAGATGCACTAAAGGCATACTCACTCGGGAGGACGCCCAGGACTACAAAAAGCTGAAAGGTGAGATCCTGGCACGCTTGGGGGTCAATATATATGTCCGGGCCCAATGTTTATATCAGTGGGGGTTTGTGGATTCCCGAGCCGCCAGGTCTCAAGCCTATGACCTCCTGCACCTGGTAAAGAAATGGCTCCAGCCCGAGACTTTAACTCCAGCCCAAATAGTGGAGAGGGTGGTGGTTGACCGATTTGTACGCAGTCTGCCGGTCACTATCCAGGGCTGGGTAGGCCAAGGTGACCCAGGCATTTTAGACCAGCTGGTTGGTCTGGTGGAACGTTATGTAGCTACCCAAGACTTGGTGCGAGATGGTACCCCTGGCCAGAGGCCGCCCCGTCCGGTACCCCCACTTGCAGTGGCTGAGAAAAAGCCTCAACCTCCTGCTGGGAGTAGCTCCCCACCAAAGCAACGTTCCCCAAGGTTACATGAGGTCCCCATTATCCGCTGTTGGCGCTGTAATGGTCCGGGACATATGGTTGCAAAGTGTCCCTTAACCTTTGAGCCTATGGACTGTGGCTATACTCGCCGGACGTCCTTCTATGCACAACCTGCTGTTAGTGTATGTACCGCTAACCTTCCGGACGAGGATAGGGCACCTCCCATGTGCCCAGTGTCTGTCGGCAGGTGCAGGGTCAATGCTCTACTGGACTCGGGGAGCCTGGTGACCCTAGTACGGGATACCCTAGCGCTTCTATCTCAGGTCACTAATCGCAAAGTTGGAGTGTTGTGTATTCATGGAGACTTAAAAGACTATCCTACTGCCCAGGTGGTAATAAAAACTCCTGCAGGGGAGAAAGTCGATGAGGTGGCAGTAGCGTTGAATCTGCCATATGACCTTATAATAGGAAGAGACTTTCCCTTATTCTCTGCATTGTGGCCATCATTTTTGAATATCTGTCCCCAAGAGTCAGGGAGAGCGGTAGCTGAGGGTCCTAATCCAGATGTAAAGCCCGAACTGTGGGCAACCGAGATAGAAGGGCCAGCCGTAGGGGTGACCGCCACTTCGGTGGATGAGATGGAGACAATTCCTGTGAATGTAATGGTTGGGGATCTAGAGGACTTGCCACCGGGCCCCGAATTGTCAGATCTGGACATCTCTGGTGACAATTTTGGCACGGCGCAACTCCGGGACCCAACTCTGTCTCAAGCACGGGGGAGTGTCTTAATGGTCGATGGTGAACCACAACAACCAGGAGCTGAGGCTATATTTCCTTGTTTTGTGGAACCATAATATGTTATATCGTGTCACTCAATTACGTGGTGAGAATGTTGAACAATTGTTAGTGCCCCAGGTATACCGTCACCTGGTACTGAATCTTGCTCACCAACATGTGTTAGGTGGACACCTTGGGGCACAGAAAACCCAGGACCGTATACTGCAGCGATTTTATTGGCCTGGGGTATTCAAAGAGGTGGAGGAATTTTGTAAGGTCCCGACCTGTCAGATAACTAGCCCCCAGCAGCACTTCCGCAGTCCCCTAGTACCCCTCCCAATTATAGAGGTACCATTCGAGAGGATCGCCATGGACCTCGTTGGCCCAGTTCCCAAGTCTGCTAGGGGTCACCAACACATCCTAGTAGTTATTGACTATGCAACCCGGTACCCGGAGGCGGTGCCGCTGCGCCATACCTCTGCCAAACTCATAGCTAAGGAATTAATGGAGATGTTTTCAATGGTAGGGTTACCTAGAGAGATACTGACAGACCAGGGGACTCCCTTCATGTCTAAGGTCATGAAGGAAGTCTGCAAGTTGCTTGGCATTAAACAGTTAAGGAAGTCTGTTTACCACCCCCAAACGGATGGCCTTGTGGAGAGGTTTAATCAAACTTTGAAAAATATGCTGAAAAAAGCAGTGTCTAAGGATGGGAGGGACTGGGACCTGCTTCTGCCCTATCTAATGTTCGCAGTGCGAGAAGTGCCCCAGGCCTCTACTGGGTTCTCGCCCTTCGAACTTCTATATAGCAGACACCCCCGAGGGTTGCTCGACGTGGCCAAAGAGGCGTGGGAGCAACAGCCTACTCCACATAAAAGTGTCATTGAGTATGTTACTAAAATGCAGGAGCGGATGGAGACAGTGATGCCCCTTGTCAGGGAACATATGGAGGCAGCTCAGCAAGCCCAGAGTCAGGTCTACAATAGAGCAGCTCAGGTCTGGAACTTTAACCCAGGAGATCGGGTTTTGGTTCTCATACCGACTGTAGACAGCAAGTTCCTTGCGAGGTGGCAGGGCCCCTATGAAATTCTGGAGAAAGTAAGCAACGTAAATTACAAGGTACATCAGCCTGGGCAGCGGAAACCGCAGCAGATCTACCATGTCTATTTACTGAAGCCATGGAAGGATAGAGAGACTTGTGTTGGGAGCTGCCCACAGTGGGTATGTTTAGGGAAAGGAAAGCTAGCCCCCTCGACTGTTTCAGGGGAAGCAGCTGCCAGAGTACGTGTTGCTGACAGCCTTTCACCGAAACAGGCTCAGGAAGCCAAGGAGTTCATTAGTCGGAACATGGACGTGTTCTCGGACCTCCCTTGGCGTACTTCCGTAATCCAACATGACATTGCCACCGAGTCTGGGGTGAAAGTGCGGCTAAAGCCATACCGGGTACCCGAAGCTCGGCGCCAAGCCATCACAGAGGAAGTACAGTTGATGCTGCGGCTAGACGTGATTGAAGAATCTAAGAGTGAGTTGGCCAGCCTGATAGTATTAATACCCAAACCAGATGGGACTTTACGCTTTTGCAATGATTTCCGCAAGCTAAACAAGGTCTCTAAATTTGACGCCTATCATATACCTCGGGTGGATGAGTTAATTGAGCGTTTGGGACAGGCCAGGTACTTCTCTACCTTGGACCTCACCAAAGGGTACTGGCAAGTACCCTTGACGGAGGCTGCCAAGGAGAAAACTGCCTTTGTCACACCCGAGGGGCTATATCAGTATAAAGTGTTACCTTTTGGTCTTCATGGTGCTCCGGCCACATTCCAGCATTTAATGGACATTGTTCTTCATCCACTTCGTCAGTATGCCTCGGCGTACCTTGACAATATTGTCATTTTCAGTACTGACTGGGAGAGTCATCTAGCGAAGGTACAGGCCGTACTAGACTCTCTCCGTAGGGCAGGACTAACGGCTAACCCAAAGAAATGTGCTATAGGGTTAGAGGAGGCCCGATACTTAGGCTATGTCATTGGGCACGGAGTCATCAGGGTTGGCCAAGGCCTGTCACTACCCGGCAAGTAAAGTCGTTCCTGGGTTTGGTGGGATATTATGAGATTTATTCCCCATTTCGCTACTTTGGCAGCTCAATTGACAGGGCTTTTGAAGGGACATAAGTCAGTGATGGTACGCTGGAATGACCAAGCAGAAAAGGCGTTTTCAGCTTTGAAGTCTGCTTTGTGTGGGTCACCAGTCCTGGTGACACCTGACTTCAAAAGGGAGTTTGTAGTACAGACCGATGCCTCTGAAGTGGGCCTCGGGGCTGTACTGTTTCAGGAGGTTAACTGGGAAGAACATCCCGTTGGATTCCTGAGTCGCAAGCTTACCCCAGCCGAAACCAGGTACAGTATAGTGGAGAGGGAGTGCCTAGCTATCAAGTGGGCACTGGAGTCTCTCCGTTATTACTTGTTGGGGAGGAATTTTCGTCTGGTGACTGACCATTCACCTCTCAAGTGGATGAGCCAGGCGAAGGAGAGGAATGCTCGGGTCACCATATGGTTCTTGTCACTACAGAGCAGGCCGACTACAAGGGAATGCAGATGCCCTATCCAGAGTGCATTGTTTGGCAAGTGTAGGTAAGTGAAGGTAATGCTGGATTTTTGTTCCAGTTGTTTTGTGGTGTGAATAAACACTAAGATTTGAACTGTGAACTGCCTGTTTTCCTTTGTCTGCAACCGCTACCTTGCGGTACCTGAGCGACTCCCCTATATATATATATATATATATATATATATATATATATATATATGTTTATGGGAAGTACAAATTAGCTAGCTTCATGTAAAACTATATATCATATTACTGATATAGTAATACATATGGAGCGAACCAGATCGCTCTAACCTCTATCGCAGCAGATACTTATTACCTTGGATTACAACATGACTGCTATAGAAGAGATAGCCCTCACATATACTAAGGCCCCAACGTCCAGAAAACCACCAGTTGCTTTGCATTGGCCACATTAAAGGACAACTCTAGCCAAAGTGCCAAAGTCTTTTTATAATATATTATTTCGAAAGCAAAGTCCTAATGTACACTAATTATAGGAAATTTCCTCTATTTAGTAGGAGCGAGAGATATTGGGAGGCCTGGGGCGGTGGTCGTCATTGCTCCTGGCCGTGGCACAGAAAAGGCCCTGTTATCATTTTTTGTACATGTAATTTCTACATATACTGCACCCCCTGCTGGACCCTTCAGGTATAGACCGGGTCGTGACATCACATTTTTTTTTAGAGAAATTGAAGCCTGCCTGATCTTCTAAATTGAGGGAAATAGCAGTATATGTGCATTTCCCATAATTAGTGTATATTAGGAATTTGTCTAACTTTGCTAATGTAATAACATAATAAAAAATAGATTTTGGCTGGAGTTCTCCTTGTAATGCAAAGCTGTTGGATGCAGGCCTTAAAGGGATGTACCATTACCATGTGCCAGCATGATATCCTATTGTGTAGCCCCAACCTTATAGTCTTTGTAATACTGTAGGAAATGCCAGCAACCAATTGATTTGTTATAAAGGGTGAAAGCCATAGAAACTGACTGTAACTCTTGGCTGATGGTTGGATGTTCAATCAATGATACTAAATGCTCTGATTTAAAGAGACGTGATATATCTAAAATATCACTGATCCAGTGACAATATCTCTTCAAAACTGTACAATCAGGATTTCTTTTGTGTATTCCGCCGGAATATGAATGTGTACGAAAGAAGCAATCCATTACGGAGTATACAGACATATCGCGCCACATGCGGGTGTGTAATTACACATCATAAGCTGGTTACAATCACAAAATAATGCATAATTACTCCAGAAATTATAGAGCGATACACACTCAAACATACACCAGATACATAATTATCCTCAATTATTCCCAAGCATGTGATTGTGGATGTGCAATTATACATGGAGACACGAAGGAGAGCAAGCCTTACTGTACATGCAGTATGGGCCGACGTGGAGGAACTACAAGTGCCAGCAATTATTCGTTAGATCAGTGAGTGCGATGGTGGCGCCAAATTATTACATGTTATAGTAACTTTTTGACTGAAAATTAAAGGGTTTTGTCCAAATATAATTGTAGGTAAAAAATAAAAATAAGATAGAGGGCGCTATATAATGTGCTACATAGAGTGTTTTTAAGCCCCACCCCTACTTTCCTCTCATTACAGAGTATTGGAATTACACGATTAATGCATGGTAGTTGCAGTACACTCTAGGTGGCGCCATTGATTGAACACCACCCTTACAGGTCACTGTTGACTTCACTTGGGCCTCAGGATAGAGTCGACTTCACACAGACCTATGGAAAATGTTGAGTTCACATGAACAAAATCCAGTTCAACTTTATAACACAACTTGAGGCGGGTCAGTGCTGCTTTTAGGGTCAGTCACTTCCTAAACCTCCTTCTACCACGCCTATTCAGTCCACCACAACGCAAGACTAAACCTACTAGGCCATGCCATAAGCCTTAGAGGAACCAACCTTATACTACTTGCGGTTGACCACCTCCTCCCAGACACACAACTTATTGGCTCAGATGTAGCCTCCACCAGGTATTAGTCAAGCACCACCCAATCCTTCATGGCTTCTTCTCTGGCTGAAGTCTTTCTGCCATGCCACCTCAATGACAGACCATAAAACGTATGCTACAATGGTGAGTCTACTCCAACCCATTATTCTATGGCAGCAATGATTTTCCAGATTAAATCACTTAATGCCTACCGTGCTCCAGCTTCACCACCGACCATGCTCAGCCTCACTGCCCACCATGCTCCGTCTCACTGCCCACCATGGTCCACTATGCTCCAGCCTCATTGACCACCATAATTCAGCCTCACCACCCACCATGCTCCAGCCTCAGCAACCACCATGCTCCAGTCTCCCTACCAACCATGCTCCATCCTCCCTACCCACCATGCTCCAGCCTCCCCACCCACCATGCTCAAACCTCACAGCCCACCATACTCCAGCCTCACCACCCCCATGCTCCAGCCTCCCTACCCACCATGCTCCAGCCTCCCTACCCACCATGCTCCAGTCTCCCTACCCTTCATGCTCCAGCCTCCCTACCCACCATGCTCAAACCTCACAGCCCACCATACTCCAGGCTCAACCCCCCCATGCTCCAGCCTCTCTACTCACCATGCTCCAGCCTCCCTACCCACCATGCTCCAGCCCCACCACCCACCATGCTTCAGTCTCATTGTCCACCATGCTGCAGCCTCACCATACACAATACTCCAGCCTCACCACCCACCATGCTCCAACCTCACAACCCAACAATGCTCCCTTAGCAAACAATATCACTCTGGACCAATGCTCCTCAGATGAACAGGCCTCAGGCCTACCAAACCTTGAAGCCAACTGCAGGTCAACTTGACTCCCCACACGTACCATCTGCACTTCACCCCTAGGTCCAGAACATCTCTCAGCCCCTCCTATAAGCATTCGATTGCAATTCTCCAACCTCTCAACACATATACGCAAGGGCGTAGCTAATGTCTCTAGGGCCCTGGTCAAAGAGGTCAACTTGGGCCCCCCTTCCTCGGCCAAGCGATGCTATTGCGCTATATATATATATATATATATATATATAGACAAATGCTGATTTGGGGTCAGCTCACCTGCTACATCCACTCTTGGTGCACGGCAAAGCCCGGAGCCAGGGCAGCATATGCGAAGGGGAAAAATCCAGCACCAGTGTAGCGGATAAAAAACGTCCTTCTTTATTTAAGCAAACTTCACATACAGGAAACAAACATGCGATTTGTTGACGCGTTTCGGCGTCTCTCACGCCTTGTTCACAACATGATATACCGTATACTGTTTTCCCACAACCTTATATGGGCGGTATCAGACATCACATGACACATAATTAAAAATCACGAACACATGAGTTTAAAAACAAGCACAAGTGTTATACAAAATATAAACCAAGTGAATTGGGAAAATATATGACTAAACCATTCTTGAACATACGTTAATGTATAGACAGAAATAATGCATAAACAATATTAAGTTTTTAGTATGTCATAATGAGATCATGTCTGGAGTTTAGACCACCAGGAAATCTGCTCCCTAACCTAAAAATCCAAAATGACTCTCTATTCAATAGTTTTCTTCTTAGGGAACCCCCTCTTTTAGATGGATAAATTTAGATATTACAACTTAGATTCAGAGAGAGAGGATTTAAACAGGAGCTTTTGGATCAGGCAGCACACAAGATCTCTAGGGTTAATAGAGCAGAATTATTGGCCGAACAAACTCACACTAGAGGACAGTATAAAAAACGTAATAAACATGGCACTAATGACATAGTATTTGTTACATCGTATAGTAAACAGTTTTCACAGATCAGAAATATCATCAACATACATCTGCCACTATTGTGGCAAGATGAGGTGTTACACAGTATGACTAAAGATGGAGTTAGGGTCGTGTCCAGAAGAGCTCCCACTCTGGGATCGATACTATCTCCATCTTTGCACACAGGAGGTAAAGATCAGGAAAAAACATGGTTAGACACTAAGGGATCTTATAGGTGTGGACACCTAAGATGTGTAACATGTTCACATGTTGCGGTTTCCAAGGAGATTAAGTCTTGTACAAATGGGAACGCTTTCAAAATTCATAGCTACATTAACTGCAACACTACATATGTGGTATATGTGGCTATGTGCACACAGTGCAACCTGCAGTACGTAGGATGCACATCTACCAGCCTCAAGGCTAGAATACGCAAACATATTTCTGATTGTAGAAATGAGGTGGTAAATGTGTCATCCTTAACTAAACACTTTAGAGAGGTACACGGGGGCAATGTACAACATCTCAGAGTTATGGGCATAGAAAAAATTTATCCATCTAAAAGAGGGGGTTCCCTAAGAAGAAAACTATTGAATAGAGAGTCATTTTGGATTTTTAGGTTAGGGAGCAGATTTCCTGGTGGTCTAAACTCCAGACATGATCTCATTATGACATACTAAAAACTTAATATTGTTTATGCATTATTTCTGTCTATACATTAACGTATGTTCAAGAATGGTTTAGTCATATATTTTCCCAATTCACTTGGTTTATATTTTGTATAACACTTGTGCTTGTTTTTAAACTCATGTGTTCGTGATTTTTAATTATGTGTCATGTGATGTCTGATACCGCCCATATAAGGTTGTGGGAAAACAGTATACGGTATATCATGTTGTGAACAAGGCGTGAGAGACGCCGAAACGCGTCAACAAATCACATGTTTGTTTCCTGTATGTGAAGTTTGCTTAAATAAAGAAGGACGTTTTTTATCCGCTACACTGGTGCTGGATTTTTCCCCTTCGCATATATATATATATATATATATATATATATATATATATATATATATATATATATATCAAGACCGATATTACCAAGAATACCAGTATATAGGAAATATTATCACAATTCATATTACCACCATACTGTTACTGACCAGATCCTGTATACTGACACCAACATTACCAATAATACCAGTATACAAGGGGGAGATATTACCGCCACACCACAACCACTACCATCACCACCATATTGTTACTGACTAAATCCAGTATACTAAATCCAATAAAACACAGTACCAGATAAAAGTAATAAGAAATACCACCACGTACTGACTAACACCACCACATACTGACCAATGTCACCACATACTGACAGGGAACGCTCCCTGTACCGGAAGTCCCAGCTGACGGCCACAGTGAGCTCCCTGGTGCATGTCCCTGGGACACCCCCAGGGAGCGGACCCGGAGTGCCAGGGGGGCCAGTGGGACTGAGCATCTTTTGACCGCAAGCAAAAGGCTGCTTGCGGTCACAAGATTGTTTGATTTGGGGGAAGTGTGGCGACCCGGGGGCCCCCCTTGGTGGTGGGTCAGGTCACAGCGGCGACCGCGGTCTCTATGCCACTGCATATACCATTGTCATCATCAGTCTCTTCCTGGGCCAATAAAGAAACTGGAAATTTCTTTCTCTTACCAATTTCTTAAAGTGAAATCTCCTGAAGAGTGAAGGGGAACCTGTCACATTGAAAATTCAGTCCAATCTCTAATCATCATGTTGTAGATCAGGAGGAGCTGAGCAGACAGATGTAAAAGTTTTAGGATAATTTACTCAAGTACAGTAAATCTCTTCCCATTCTGGGTAAGTAGTCAATCCAGTGGTCCTACTTGATTGACAGTTAACTGTGTGTATTAATAGAGACCTTTCAATCATTGAGTAGGTCCACCCACTTGACTCTTAAAACGTTATTGGCATTTAAAGGGGTTTATCCAGCGAAAATGTTTTTCTTTCAAATCAACTGGTATCAAAAAGTCGTACAGATTTGTAATTTACTTCTATTTAAAAATCGTTAGTCTTCCTATACTTATCAGCTGCTGTATGCCCTGCAGGAAATGTTTTCTTTTGAGTCTGACACAGTCCTCTCTGCTGCCACCTCTGCTGTGCTCTCTTGCTCTCCTGCTTTGAACGGTTCCTGACATAGACAGAGGTGGCAGCAGAGAGCACTGTGTCAGACTGGAAAGAATACCCCACTTCCTGCAGGACATACAGCAGCTGATAAGTACTGGAGATTTTTTATTTTTAATACAAGTAAATGACAAATCTCTGGCACTTTTTGGCACCAGTTTATTTGAAAGAATATTTTTTTCCGCTAGAGTAAAGTCAATAGAGACCAGTTGTAATACCACATACAACCTGAAGACAAGCGTGGCGCTGTTTTTGGAACAAATGAAACAATGTTTTCCTAATCATGGATAACTCCTTTAAGGCATCAATACCCTTCCCTGGCTTTCGTGTCTACCTATACATTAAGACGTCTCATGTTTTGTACAGACACAATTAAAAAGCAATGTCCTGTCCATTTCCTCCAGATAAAACTGGCAGAAGTGTAATGTCAGCTCCAGATGCAGAGAGAGCCCGGCTATGAGGGCAGCAGGTGCTGTAATGACAGATGGGGATAGACATACAGTCCACACGCCAGTCATAAAGGGAGGGCACTGTTCTATATATGTCATCTCCCCTTCTGGAAATAGCCGCACACTTCAGACACCATTTACTTAAGAGGCGATTCCTCCCGGCAGAACTTCAGCACGGTAGGGCAGAGAATTCTCTTTTATTGCACCTTCTGCTTTTGTTTGTAGAATTCTTCCATAGACTGCCATCATTTAGGCTGAAGCGTGTCTCTGATGTGTATGCCCAGCTCATTGCTGACCACCAAATTAGGTCAAGTACCGTGCCCGGGCCTGTGCGGAGTCACTTTACACAGTCACATGAACAGATCATCAATCACGCACGGTTGGGGAGAGGGGGCAGATAGTACTTTGGACTTTCTCCTATCTGAATCTAATAAACCACAGGTACTGCTACTACAATCTAATTCTCAAAGACTGTGGAGACTAGGGGCATGACCCAGTATTGGCCTAAAGGAATAGGTAGCATAGAGTTAGACAACGAGTATATGAACATCCGACAAATGCATCGTACTGTGTCTGCCAGGTCTAAGCTCACACTGTGTAAATATAGGCCCGACTAAGTAAATCTGCTACCCTGTTTCCCCAGTGTCTTATATCAATTTTGCTCCCAAAGATGCCATGTCTTATGTGGTGTACCCCCGGTGATGTTGGTTGGAGGAGCGTCCGGTTACTTGCTAGGTGTTGTAGTGTGACACCTCTCCGTTGGTGGATGGTCGAGATACAGCCGGACCTTGGTATGTTGTCACGTGACGCCAGTGCCTGGTGGGCACACAGGTGTGATGGCACGCCTGCTTTTATGTTACAAGGCCAGTTGTACCCTTCTCTCCTGTGGTCAGTGTCCTGCCAGGTTGCACTGGGTCACGGATGGCCGGAGTGGTGTGGTGACCCACCCACCACCCACAGAAATGGGGAGATATCCCAAGGTTGTGGTGTGTGTGCTGTGTTGGTGGTGGCGAATAATCACAGAGTCTTGGAGTAAAGTTGAGTTGGTTTACTACTTGTGAAGCAGGTAATACAGAAGTGACAGTATAAGGTTCCTTTAGGTAAAGTCTCTGAAACATACTTGTCAAGGTTCCAATAAACACTTATAATAATAATAATAATAATAATAATAATAGAACGACCAGATCTATAGTAGAAGTGCAGTGTAGGATATAGTCGTGTTGGTTGAGTTGTGCTGAGTAATACAAGTAGAGTAGCAGAGAGGAGGATGCCGTGAGAGTCTGAATCCATGTAGTAATGTGCTCTGATGTTGGAGGATGAGGTAAAATACTTGTAGGGTACAAACACACACAGCATATACGCTGCGTATTTACTGTTGCAATACGCAGCAGATACGCAGCAGATTAGATCTAAATAACTGAACACAGCATCAAATCTGCTGCGTATCTGCTGCGTATCTGCTGCGTATCTGCTGTGTGTGTTTGTACCCGTAAGAAGAATAATAAGAAAATTATAAAAAAAATACCTGTGTCTGTGTATTGACCTTTGACTTCAGTCTTCACATCACCTTATGCCCACTAGACTCGGCTGAACCTTCCTAATGGGTGACACAGGCCCCAGACTTTGTTACCTGGGATGAGCGGAAGGCTGAGGGTTCCCTGCTGACACCTGCGCTGTGAGATAGAGTTCCTAGGCTACTGCATTTTTGCTCTGTCCGGATCACTTCCTGGCTCTGTTATGGATACTGTCCTGCACTGTGACTTCTCCTTGTCCTTGCAGGGAAATTAACATAATTTTTTAATGTTCTGGAAGCACAGACGGATATATGAAGGTTACCATGTGTCTCCTTGGTTTAATAGACATCTAACAGTGTCAGCAGTTTGGAATGTGAATTGCTGTTGAGAAATTCCCTTTAATTCCCACCGTGTTTCTCCCAAAATAAGACCTAGCTTCATTTTGCAGGTTTTTTGGAGTAGGCATGAAATATAAGCCCTAGTTACAGTCAGCTGACCAGATTCCAGACACTGGGTGCTGGTTAGTGGTGAGCGAATAACTCAGAAATTTGTTTCACAAGGTTCACGAATATTTGCACGCATTCGCAAATGTTCGCGAATTGCACACAAACGAATTTAATTAAAAATAGTGGCGAGCAAACATGTTTGTCTGCGTAAGTGCAAGCTAACATGTGCGTTCGCTATTGCGGCCGCCATGTTTAGCGAATTTGAAAAGCGAATCTGGCGAATTAGTGAATCACAATTAGGCGGATTAAACGCCCCATTCGCTGCGAATCGAAATTCGACAGATTCGATTCGCTCATCTCTAGAGCTGAACATCAGCCAATCCAGGCCAGACGTATTATGCTTCATCCCCCACCTACTCACACAAGCGGCAGGAGAGGCAGGAGGGGTAAGAAGATTCACAGTAGGGGAGATGGAAAATGGGGGAATGGAGGGTACATGGGCCAACTGCAGAGGGGGGTGTATACAGCATGGGGACTATCTGTGGGGGGGGGGGGGGGGGTGTATACAGTATGGGGACTATCTGCAGTGAGGGGATGTGTACAGTATGGGGGAATAATTAGAGAGGTGAGAGGGGGATATACAGTAAGGGGACTAGCTGCAAGGGGGGGGGGGTGTATACAGTATGGAGGCTACCTGCAGAGGGGGGTGTATACAGTATGAGGGGAACAACTACAAAGGGGGGAGAAAGGTATAAAGTATGGGGACTATCTGCAGAGAACGGATGTATACAGTATGGGGGAACAACTACAGGGGGGGTATACAGTATCTGGGCTATCTGCAGAGAGGGATTTATAGAGTACTGGGGAAGAACTACAGCAGCGGGGAGGGAGGTATAACTATTGGGGCCCTAACTACAGCGGAACTTAGAGTATAGGAGCCTAACAACATACAGTATGGCGCCTAACTATAGATTTGGGTTACAGTGTAGAGGCATACCGTGTGTCTCAAAAAATAAGCCCTAGCCCTTTTTTCAGAGAAAAAAAATAATATAAGTACCAGATCTTATTTTTGAAAAAAAAAAACGGTAGATAACTTCTTTCTTAGTCTGTTACATAAGGCGATTATCATGTAAAAAATGTTCCCGATCCTCTCACAATGTTAACGTCTTCAGCGATTGCCCAAGGAGTGAAAATTTGCTGGTTTGTCATTGATTAAATCTTTTATGACGGCATAACAAATTATCATTATACCGCCGCTGCATTCCCTCGTGTAGACAAGCATCTGCAAGTTATTAGCAGAAGAGACAAGACGAAGAGAGGAAAGAATTAAAGAAGAATTCTGCCGGTCTAGGAGCTGAATCCACTCCTTCTATGACAGGAGATGGCTATTTACTATGGTGGACATCAACCTGCTGGCTGGGATGGGAGATAACTCAGATAGCAGCCTTGTGTACACACAGGGGGAGATTTATCAAACATGGTGTAAAGTGAAACTGGCTCAGTTGCCCCTAGCAACCAATCAGATTCCACCTTTCATTCCTCACAGACTCTTTGGCAAATGAAAGGTGGAATCTGATTGGTTGCTAGGGGCAACTGAGACAGTTTCACTTTACACCATGTTTGATAAATCTTTCCCTGTATATCCAGCAGGAAGTGGTGTATTCTTTAAAGTATGACACAGTGTTCTCTGCTGCCACCTCTGTCCTTGTCAGGAATTGTCCAGAGCAGGAGAGATTTCTATGGGGATTTGGACAGTTCCTGACATGGACAGAGGTGGCAGCAGAGAGCACTGTGTCAGACTGCAAAGAATACACTACTTCCTGCCGGACATAAGTACTGGAAGCCTTGAGATTTTTAAAATAGTAATTCACAAATCTAAATAACTTTATGGCACCAGTAGATTTATTTTCCTCCAGAGTACACCTTTAATTGTGGTTTTTTTTTTTTTTCCCATTCAACCTCATTTAAAGTAATTTTCTGATTTCTCAATACATTATGGGGGACATTTAGGAAGCTTACGGCAGTGGCGCAGATTCGCCCCTTCTTTCTGGCGTACGCCTGCCATATCCCCCGCTCGCCCAATGGGTACTTTGGGGGGGGTGGGGGGGGGGTGGAGGCGTGGCCTCCATCCACGCCTCATTTATAGAGATGATTGTGAAGTTCAGGTTTGTAAATTCAGGGCTGTGTCGGGCGCAGCGTCAGACACCCGGCTGGCCAGATTCACTAAAGGGTTGGGTACCTCTTAGTGAATCTGGCCAGAAAAAAGGGGGCTGGGCCTAATTTAAGAACGACATACGAGTATGCAGGTCTTGCCTACCGCCCCCCCCACCGCCCCCCCGTATGTTAAAGTAAGAATCGCCATGAAAGAATGTAAGTTTTCTCACAAAAAGGGAACCCTCGTACAACTTTGTTGATAGAAGAGTACAAAATTGATGACTCTGAGAATAGAAAAAAAAAAACGAAAAAAATTAATGTGAAGGGGGGGGGGGGGGGGGTGTTGTGGCTTATAAATTTCGAATGTTCCGGACTTGTTAAGTACTTGTCGCTCAGCTTCACCAGTCTACCAGTAAGACATAATATAGTCCCAGCTTAGTGGAATATAAGATTAGTAATTAATTAGCCATCACTATAACGTGCCCCAACAATCTGTGTTATTCCTTGGGTATAAGACTTTTCTCCACAGTCACTCCAGAAGGAGAACTTTATGAACAATGCGGATGAGCCGCAGCCAGTCTTAATTATAGCGGTATTATTAGGCCGCCTAATAACCTTCTCCAAATATTACTCTGAAATTAATAGTCACTTCGCTATGCACAAAGGCAATTGGAAAGGTAGTTTCATCACCCGACATCATAAAAATATAACCAACATTATTTACAGAAGGTGGAAAAGAAAATGAAGTTTGGAGGGTAAGTAGATAGGAAAATAAAAGTTCACAATTATTGGAGAGGTGGAGATTAGAGCGGACAAATACATGAAAATGCAGCGAAATGGCTTTGGAAATGGAGATGAATGATATTCTCGAAGACGGTTTTCTTTAATTGGGTGCCAGATGGCCTATGGAGTCTGGGTCCTATGTTACCACTATGTTTGTATCCACCTCTCAACTTCCCGGATTTCTTGAATCTTGATCCTATGTTACCACTATGATTGTATCCACCACCCAACTTCCTGGATTTCTTGAATCTTGATCCTATGTTACCACTATGGTTGTATCCACCACCCAACTTCCCGGATTTCTTGAGTCTGGGTCCTATGTTACCACTATGGTTGTATCCACCATCCAACTTCCCTGATTTGTTGAGTCTGGGTCCTATGTTATCACAACGATTGTATTCACCACCCAACTTCTTGGATTTGTCGAGTGCTCGGCTCAGATAATGAACCCTATTGAAATCAATGGGAGGCTCGAGCATTTACAGATGCCCCCTTCTCAGTAAAGTGGAAGGTGCCTGGATAACCTTGATCGTTTGGTCGTCATTTATTGAAGGAGCATGGCCACCTTAACTCAAGCACCACAAGGTGCTCGGTCGAGCTTCGAGAATGATGGAGCACCCAACCCTCGATCAAGCACTATGCTTGACTAAGCATGCTCGCTCAACACTAAAGGCCATGCATGTGTAATTAAAAGGGTATTCCAGGAAAAATTTACTTTTCCCCTATTCACAGGATAGGGGACAGCCCTTCATTCCTATAGAGCGATGGAAAGAGCCGAGTATGCCGGAAGAGCACTGTACTCTGCTCTTTCCGTCACTCCATAGGAATCAATAGAGCAGCGGGTACGATACGGAGATCGCCGGGGTTTCAGGTGTCGGACCCCTGCAATCTCCTTCTTTTCCTCTATCCTGTGGATAGGGGAAAAGTTAATTTTCCCTGGAATACTCCTTTAAGTATTTTGCTGGACATACACATTTGACGTATTGGACAAATCTCTTGGTTTCGTCAGGACTGACTGACCATCAAAGGTATATGGTGGTCTCTAGAATTTTACAGACAGCAGATGTCAAGGGAGATAGGCATGGGGTTTGCTGAAATTCAACTACTCCATTCTTCTGTTGTTGGAGAGATAAGCCACCAGTAGAGGAGTCTCACAGTGGCTAAGGGTCCTATTCCACGGGCCGAGCAGGGCCCGATCAACAATGTAAATGAGCGCCGATCTGCTAGCAGCTTCGGAGCGGCCTGTCTCAACTGACAAACTGCTCAGCCAATCACTGGCCCGGACCGCCGCCGGCCAGTGATTGGCAGCTCAGACAGGCCGCTCCGAAGCTGCTGCGGGGCGGGACCAGGAGGAGGAGAAGACCTGCGCCTGGACAGGTAATGTGTGATGTTTCAAAATCGTCGGTCGCCCGCACCCAGGTAGCGATACGCGGGTGGCGATCAATGATTTTAGGTTTGAACCTAAATGAATGATCAGCCGATGACACGATCATCGGCTGATCGTTCTCTCTATTCTCTCGATTCGGACGATTATCGCTCCGTGGAATAGGCCCCTAAACATCCCCTCCTTTCTGAGGCAAGCATTTATGTGTACCAGGAGAGATAGCTGTTGGCTTCAGGGAGTCACTGGCCTAGTTGTCTGCATAATTTCTATAGTCTTCCGTGTCTAGGGCCACATGAATATGCAGCAATCTCTCTTACATAGAGGGTCAGATCCCAGATGTGGGATAGGACCTTTACCAAACTTTTTTGCTACAGCCTCCACCAAACTTAACCCAGCCATATGCCATGTAAGAATGGGTTGTTCCAATGGGATGACCCTTCAATAGTGAACTGTAGATAACAGACTTGGTTAGGGTATTGGTGCCCACCATTAAGTCCAGAGAAGAGCTTGCTGAGCATGTTCTGTCTCTGTCCTGTTCTCATGGCAGGAGATGGACTCTATAATAAGTCTATGGAGTGAGGAGAGAGGGATTGAGCTGATCGGTGGGGCTTTCTAGACATCAATGGGGCTCTGAGTACCCAGATCCTGATTAAACAAGGACTTGTGATGGTGAACCTTTGGGCCTCCAGCTGTTGCAAAACTACAATTCCCATCGTACCTAGACAGACAAAGCCATAACTTTGGTTGTCCAGGTATGATGGAAATTGTAGTTTTGCAACAGCTGGAGGGCCTCAGGGTCACCATACCTAGGAGTCTAGGACATGACAAAATAAAAAAGCTATACTTACCTGTCCCCGTGCCCCCTCAACACTGCATCATTGCTCATAGTCACCTGCCAGCCCCCTCTAGCTTCCGGTTCCACAGGAACTAAAAGAAAACTGGAGACTAGATGCTGAGAATGAACTGGTAGCACCGCACTGTGGGGGCACAGGGTCAAGTAAGTATGACTTTTATATTATGTTACCACCTCCCACCCACCTACCCTGGATTTTTACATTTCAGTGGAGTTCTCCTTTAAGAATATAGTTGAAAATCTTGTAACCAGTTATAAGATAACCACTTTATTTTATCTACAACTCCTCTATATCTTCACTGCATGTTTAATAGAAACCAGTAGAGGACACAGCCGTCACGCAGCGTGCCCAGTTTTCATTAAATGAAGCGTTAAACACATTGAGCAGCATGTCCCGAGAACGGTAAATGAGTAGTGGAGGTTTTTGCTGTAAGACGCGGTACGAGATGCAATCATACACCGGCCTGTAAATGAATGAAGGTGTGAGACTCAATGCTGTCAGATCCATTCTTTCCACCCAGGGGAAATATCACTTAGTCAGACACACTGGTCACTCGAGGTTGATAGAGACGTTCTTTGTACTCCTTTATGCTCTACATGAAAAGACGTCTTGTCATGTCTTAATAATATTACACTGCACAATATTGTAGTGCTCAGATCTTCTTAGTCATTCTCCAGCTCTTCTTCCACCACCAACAACCTTTTTTTTTCCCTTCTTCTCCTTCTTCTTCTTCTTTTTTTCCCCCGGCTTGGTGATTTCTCTCCCTGGATCGATATATTGATCAGGATAATTGGTAAGAATGAACTCACATCAGAAACTACGTGGAGTTTGCCGGCTCCGGTGGCTCAAAAGTGTTTTGCTCTTTTAAGACATTTGAAATTCCCATCAGGCTCATTATCTGCATCTGCGAAGAGTCAGATCGGAGCTGTGTCAATACCTCCAGTAAAACTATGCAGAGTAGGACATGGATAATGCACCCTCTAGTGACCCCCCTCTAATTATTATCCCGGTGTCCCTATTAAGGCTGCTTATAGATATGGTGGCTCCAAGCTGGCCTAGGCCAATAGGAATGTGAGAGACGCTTACAAAATGTAGACACTCTCTCGGGAGATCAGAGAATAAAATGGATTATGGGCGGCTGTAGACGCAATTGTTTTGGGCCAAGAGAGTTTGGACAGCCAATAAATGGCTTATTAACATGCACATTTGGCTCGGCCATTCAGGAGTATTATTTCTATGGGCAGGCCAGATAAGCCACTGCCAGGCATCTTTGGCTACATTTACCCTGCTGGAAAACAATAGCGACAACCTGTCCAGTATATGTTTATTCCAACGGAAGACCTTGGATGACTTACCAACAATTATATAATTATCTATCTATCTATCTATCTATCTATCTATCTATCTATCTATCTATCTGGGTCGCAGCTGATATATTACTCTGAATCAGATGGATTTTATCTTCTCAGCTTCGGGTTCAGTTAGAATGGAGTTCCTAATTTGTAAGGGTGGTATTACACGGGCCGATGGGGGCCCGATAATAACTGTGAACGAGCGCTGATCAGCCAGATCGGCGCTCGTTTACTGGGCCTATTACACGGCCCGATAATCGTTTAACAAGGGCTGCATGGACATTGTTACCGATGTCCTTGCAGCCCTTGCTTAAACTGTATACTTTACCTATCCACGCTCAAGGGCTCCTCCTGCAGTCTGCTTCTCCCAGGTCCTGCGCGCTGCAGCTTCAGAGCCGCGGCAGTCCTGGCCTGTGATTGGCTCAGCAGCCTGTCAGCTAAGACAGGCCGCTCGGAAGTTGAAGCGCGCAGGACCCGGGAGAAGCAGAGCCCTGGAGCGTGGATAGGTAAAGTATTCTGTTTGCATATTGTCAGCTGCCGGCCGCGCACCGCTATTACACTTAGCGATGCCCAACGATTATAGGTCCAAACCTACTGTATATCAACGATCAGCAGATGAAAACGATCATCGGCTGATTGTTGTGTTTATTACACTGAAAGATAATTGGCTGGATAGGGCTGACTTGGCTGATTATCATTCCGTGTAATAGTACCCTAAGCCTCTCTATAAAGATCCCTGGCTTATACTGTACTGTGTGGATTATAGCACATGCTTTGTGGGTTCATTTCCAGCATTGGGTGTTTTTTGGTGCCTTGTTGTTGTTGTTTTTTTTTGCAGAAATCTATAGTCCAGGAGATTTTAAGAAACTTTGTAATTGGGTTTATTAGGCAAATATGCCATTATCTGCATTCAAAAAACCTTTCCCCAGTCCCCCCCACTCTTTCTCATTCACAGCTCATTATCAGGAAATCTCAACTCTTTTACATCAGTCGAGCCCTGTGTTATCTATGGAGGGGGGAGGTAGAAGGGAGGAGATTAGTCGCCAGCAGAGAGCAGAGAACAAAAGATTACACAGTGGGATCTGTGTGAAAGTCGGTATTCAGAGGTCCGAAAGGTCAGTGCTGACTTCAGAGGAAATAGCCCGGAGATGTAGCTGTAAATGAACTCTTTGTTGTCCTGTTTTAGTGCCTCATCTCCTTCAACCCCTCCACTCTCCATAGAGAACCATGAAGACAGGGGGAGAGCTTCAAACTGCTTTTTCATGATAAAAATGCATTTTTCGGCTAATAAACCCAATTACAAAGTTTCTTAAAATTGTAAAATTGCCTGTACTATTGATTTCTGCAAAAAAAAAAAATTAAACGACAGTGACACTTTAAACTATAATCTTTCCATGTGTATGCAGATAACAATTGAAAAATCATTTGTGAGTCGTTGATTGCATCTTTTAAGCTGATCATATGATCACCGATAATCGTTCGCTAAATATTTCCTAAACTTCCGTGTATGTGCACAGTGAGCGGGTAAGAGCAGGGGGGCTTCCCGGACGATCTTTACATTGTCCGGGGAGCCCACAGGTGGTAGCTAGGGTCAGCTACCGCCGCTCCTGTTGCGCATAGGGATGGCCAGCAGACCATTGCTATCATTCTAGTCTTTTTCAACGTGTTGAAAGACAAAGGATCAGCTGACCTTTTAACAGGAGCTATTATACTAAACAATTATCGTCCATAACGGCCGATAATCACATGGTGTAATAGGGCCTTTACTGTCTATGTGCTACTCTGCTAGGGTTAATTTACAGATCAGAGTTAATATAGGGATATCACTAGGGACAGTAATGTATGGTGTTAGTATTCAGGGATAGATCTAGGGGAAGATTAGGGATAGCTAGTTTTGTAGTTGTGCTTGGTTATAACGTTTTGTTTCAATCCTTGACCACCATCATTGTCATTCATTTATTCTATCAGCTATTCATTTACATTTGGTTGCTGTTATACAATGGTGAGTTGCTAATCTTGTTTTTGTACCTAAAGTACTAGTGGTTTCCCAGTATCATTTTTATATCATAGTTCCATCATGCATCACAATGATTTCCTCATGCATCACAATGGTTTCGTCATGTATCACAATGGTTTCATCATGTTTCACAATGGTTTCCCAGTATCATTGTATATCATGGTTCCATCATGCATCACATTGATTTCCTCATGCATCACAATGATTTCCTCATGCATCACAATGGTTTCATCATGTATCACAATGATTTCCCAGCATTAATATGTACCACAATGATTTCATCATGTATCACAATGGTTTCTGAGTATCATCATGCACCACAAAAATTTCATCATGCATCACAATGGTTTCATTAGGCATCACAATGGGTTCCCAGCATCATCATGTATCACAATGATTTCATCATGTATCACAATGGTTTCCCAGCATTATCATGTACCACAATGGGTTCCCAGCATCATCATGTATCACCAACTTTACAACTTAACCGTAGCTTTCCCAGTATCTGATCTGCATTGGCCGACGCAATGAAATCACATTTCCGTCCTCTATCCACTACTAGTCACATAGAGATTTTCATTATTTGGAGTTTTCAGGAAGAATTTTCAGCAATCCATACCTAATCCTCCTACCTAACACAGACTCCTTACATAACAATGTCTTTTATCCTCCGCCTTACTTGGAGCCTGTCAACTTCGTTGACAATCTAGAATTCTAAAGATCTGATGTACTCAGAGGACATTTAATAGAGGAGCGAGGAATAATCAATGGCGTCTTGGGACGTGGATCAATATTGTACAAGGGACAGCTGAATCCCTATTAGAAGCTTTAAAAGCTGAGGCCTGGAGAGGTCGAGTGGGACTTGGCATGTTGTTCATGGCTCGGGTAGGGATGGTAATCTCTACTGCCAGGATGAATTCACTATGTCTAGGAACAGGAGGCGAATCTCTCAGCTTCTGTCCATCACTTTAACCATTTACCGGTTACCCTATATATTACATAATAATTGGTTTATTCCCAATCCATATACATCACTCATTCTGAACTGACATAATGGAGTCTACTTCATACCTCAGGACATATATCTGTGCTGCAAAGCTATTTCCTAGAATAGGACGGTATACTCTATCGGTTATACTATAAGACAAAAAAGACGACTACGATTTCTCTATCGCCACTTAATCTTACTGTGGCAGGTACGGTATTAGAGGACTGCTATAAGGTCAATGTGTGGACTGCATAAAGTTATTGAATTAAGTCTTCCACTACTTATCAGCTGCTGTATGTCCTGCAGGAAGTGGTGTATTCTTTCCAGTCTGACACAGTGGTCTCTGCTGCCACCTGTCCAATATATCAGATGAACAGCACAGGTAGGTAATAGAAAAACGTAAGTAGTGGAGTGCTCGCCTCACCGGATAGGACCCCTCCGTCCGGACATAAATCCAAAAAGACAACTGAAGACAGCACCTCTTAGTGAAAAAATGTGATGTCTTTATTCACATCCTACTTGCGCGACGTTTCGGCTGGTTCTCAGCCTTTCTCAAGCCACCTGTGTCAGTGTCAGGAACTGTCCAAATCAGCAGCAAATCCCCATAGAAAACCTCTCCAGATATCCAGACTGTAAAGAATACCCCTTCCTGCAGGACATACAACAGCTTATAAGTATTGGAAGACTTGAGATTTTTCTAATAGAAGTAAATTCTACACGACTATCCCTTTAACTTCAGTAATTTTCACTAACTGTTTACCAGACCTTTAGTGCCTACATATACCAAAAAAACAGGAACACAACACCATACATTGCATAGTGGCCGTTCTTGGTTACTGCAGCTTAGCCCATTGTGTGTGGGTGCCACAGTGGGTGCCAGGTTGTCGCCCTACCGATCTGTTAGTGGTGTGATCTGTTTCAGCCCGACACAGTGCCCTCTGCTGCCACCTCTGTCCATGTCAGGAACTGTCCAGAGCAGGAAAGGTTTTCTATGGGGATATGTCCTGCAGGAAATGGTGTATTCTTACCAGTCTGGAGGGCAGGAGAGGTTTTCTGTTTCAATATATTTTATTGAATTTTTGTCAATAAATTTTTGCAAACAAAAGTAAAGTTTGGTAAACAAAAGTATAACAAGAGTACATCGAAAGTACAACAGATAAAACAGTTGCAGGAGAGGTTTTCTATGGGAATTTTCTACTGCTCTGGACACTTCCTGTCAAGGACAGAGATGGCAGCAGAGAGCACTGTGTCAGACTGGAAAGAATACACCACTTCCTGCAGAACATACAGCAGCTGATAAGTATGGGAAGAATTGAGATTTTTAAATAGAAGTAAATTACAAATCTATATAAATGAGACCAGTTGATTTTGGTAAAAAAAAAAAAAAAAAAGATTTTCACTGGATATCACCTTTAATAAATTTCACCCAGAATGCCCCTTGATGTAAATCATACAGATGTCCTTATTTTGCACCTATAAAGTATGTTCAGTTTCTACAGCTGACTCCATGACAATGCTATTTGAATTTGGTGGTTACAAGTACTGACAATAGTTATCAAGTCACCATCTTCATCATGATCAGCTCAATGCCAGGCGGGTCCCTACTGAATGTAAAGCTTCTCTTGGAACTTTATGGGGCAGATTTATCAGACATGATGTACAGTGAAACTGGCTCAGTTGCCCCTAGCAACCAATCAGATTCCACCTTTCATTTTGAAATGATTGGTTGCTAGGGGCAACTGAGCCAGTTTCACTTTACACCACGTTTGATAAATCTCCCCCTTGGTATAAAGTGAAACTGGCTCAGTTGCCCCTAGCAACCAATCAGATTCCACCTTTCATTCCTCATAGACTCTTTGGAAAATGAAAGGTGGAATCTGATTGGTTGCTAGGGGCAACTGAGCCAGTTTCACTTTACATCATGTTTGATAAATCTCCCCTAATATCTGTATACTGTTATATATGGGCCCGAATATTACTAAACTCACGGTAGAGCAGGCATGTCCAAAGTCCGTCCGGAGGGCCATTTGCGGCCCGCGTTCCGAACTTTTACGGCCCCCCAGGTATCCAGCTTGCTATTATCTGCCTGTGTTATAAAGCATATAGCATGTAGCATGTAAAATGGTCGGCCCTCGCACATGTTCACTTCATCAAATTTGGCACTCTTCGAAAAAAGTTTGGACATGCCCGCGGTAGAGCGTATGACCTCTACTTCTTCTTTAATAGACACTGTAATGTAGTCTAGATTTTACCTCAAAGTTATACATAATATAACATAAGCCGTAAAGCCAAGGCACAACATGCATTTTTAATTTTAGTTAATGTCTACATAGGGGCGCACATTTGGGAAGAACGCTCGCAATAATCAGTAGTTTCGGCAAGGAGCGTTATATAACTTACAATTTCGTATAAAGACATGTGACATACTGACTAATGTTCACATCCATTGTCTTCCACACGTTAGTAACTAGGTAACAGATGTACCCGGACCTAAAAACGCACATCTTTTAATAGCTGTTCGGAGAGTTTAGAATAAATGGTACGTCCATTACCGCTCGGTCAAGTTCACCTCTTTTAAGTGGAGGTTTTTTAATCCATTAGCTCCATGCAGTGGTATTCTTCTCCTGGAATATAAAGCAGGCATTAGGAATTTGTGCACGTCCGATGTACACAACATTCGCTAGGTGTGTGACATAACAGGATGAGGAACCTTCTCTGTGATCCCCGGAATTCATTATTATAATGAATGAACTAATGTTACGTGTCCTACAATGGTCTTGTGCGGGTATGAGTGGATCTGCTATGGCTGGTACTGTGGTGGGGACAGTCGTTAAGCTGGTACTGTTATTGAACCGATAATGAGGCTGGTACTGTTATGTGGAGAAGTGATATAGCTGGTACTGTTATGGGGCCAATAATGAGGCTGGTACTGTTATGCAGAGCAGTGATATGGCTGGTACTGTTATGGGGCCAATAATGAGGCTGGTACTGTTATGCAGAGCAGTGATATGGCTGGTACTGTTATAGGGCCAATAATGAGGCTGGTACTGTTATGCAGAGCAGTGATATGGCTGGTACTGTTATGGGGCCAATAATGAGGCTGGTACAGTTACTCTTTATGTATGCCCCCAGGTACCCCTTATGTATGCCACTTGTTACCTCTTATGTATGACCTTGGTTACCCCTTTTGTATGCCCCTGCTTACCCCTTATATATGTCCCCAGTTACCCCTTTTGTATGCCCCTGCTTACCCCTTATGTATGCCCCTGATTACCCCTTATGTATGGCCCTGGTTAACCCTTATGAATGCCCCCTGTTTCCCCTTATGTATGCCCCCTGTTTCCCCTTATGTATGTCCCAGGTTACCCCTTATGTATACCCCCAGTTACCCCTTATGTATGCCCCTAGTTGTCCCTAAAGTATGCCTCTAATATATGCCCCTCGTTATCCCTTATGTATTTCCCTGATTACCTCCTATGTATGCTCCAGTGACCCCTTATGTATGCCCCCAGTTACCCATTATGTATGCCCCAAGTTACCCCTTATGTATGCCCCGGTTACCCCTTATGTATGCTGCTGGTTATCCCTTATGTATGACGCTGGTTACCCCTTATGTATGATGTTGGTTACCCCTTATGTATGCCCCTGGTTACCCCCTATGTATGTCTCTGGTTACCCCTTATGTATGCCCCCGGTTTCCCCTTATGTATGTCCCCGGTTAACCCTTATGTATACCCCTGGTTGTCCCTCAAGTATGCCTCTAATGTATGCCCCTCGTTATCCCTTATGTATTTCCCTGATTACCTCCTATGTATGCTCCAGTGACCCATTATGTATGCCCCCAGTTACCCATTATGTATGCCACAGTTACCCCTTATGTATGACGCTGGTTACCCCTTATGTATGACGCTGGTTACCCCTTATGTATGCCCCTGGTTACCCCCTATGTATGCCTCTGGTTACCCCTTATGTAAGCCACTGGTTACCCCTTATGTATGCTGCTGGTTACCCCTTATGTATGCTGCTGGTTACCCCTTATGTATGACGCTGGTTACCCCTTATGTATGCCCCTGGTTACCCCTTATGTATGATGCTGGTTACCCCTTAGGTATGCCCTAATTACCCCTTATGTACGGCCCTGGTTACCCCTTATGTATGCCCCTGGTTACCCCTTATGTATGCCCCTAGTTACCACCTATGTATGCCCCTGGTTACCCCTATGTATGCTCCCAGTTACCCCTACCATAACCTGCACTATACTTATGATAAGCACCCCATCTCCGCTACTTGATGCTTTGGTTTTACACATGTTCGCCGGTCATCTAGACTCTTGTAGTATTGTACGCAGAGTCTGGGAGCGCTGACAGCCCACATGTTATCTAACCAGCATGTGATACATCTGCTTCACTTCACTAACTCCCTCTTTGACCTGGATATTATGAATGTCAATTTGCTTCTTCAAAAGGTTATGAGATTGCCAGACAAATGAATTTATTCTCCAGGCCAGTAATATTACACTGGAGTTTGTCACAACAAGAAAGCGGCTTTTCTAACAAGGGTCACGTATTGTCTCCACTTTTTTAGTGTGGGGAATTAGTAGCGAGAGCGAATTTGCAGCTTTCCAAGAATCCCAGCCTGAGGTTATTCTTATGTAAAAATTTTATATTGACATTTAAAAGAATAATAGACGTCTATCAGTATGATGGACGGGTGCAAACAACCAGGGAGGGAGCATGAAGGCCCAAACAGAAGAAATGAAAGCCTAGAGAGTCCCCGGGAAAGGGAAGAACCCTAGCCCTAAAGTTTATTATAGGCCAAGGGTTGTCTGCTGTTTATAACCCCTATCCAGACTTTCTTTCAGAAATAGCGCCTCTCCTGTCCTCAGTTTGGGTGTGGTATTGCAGCTAAGTTATATTGAATTGAGTGAAGCTGAATTGTAATACCACACACAACCTGAAGACAGGGGTGGCGCTATTTTTGCAAGAAAGTAGCTGGGCTTTATGTAATCCTTGACAACCCCTCAAGAACTAACAGCACTTATGACCTCTCCATATGATAAGAAATACATTTATGATTGCTAGAGGCCTGACTAACCATCTCTGAGTGCCCCTTGTGAATGCAAAGTAGTGTAACTACATGGACACCTTCATTCACTGTCTACAAAACGGAGAGAGTTAGCCGTACGCTATCCCTGGCAGTCTGATGGATCAGACAATGGATCTGTGGTACTAACCCCCAATGGTCATACATTTATCACCTATCCTGGGGACCAATACACATTATAGCTAGAAGATCAGGGTTCCCTGAGATTATAGATGAGGGGCCCCTGAGTTAATGGATGAGAGTTCTTATTCAGTATCCTCATCCAGTGTCGGACTGGCCCTCCGATGGACCGGAGAATCCTCCGGTGGGCCCCCAGCTTTAGAACCTGTACAAACAGACTGACAGGCTGTTTCTCACTGGTTCTTCACTGTTGGGCCCCCTGGATCATTTCCTCTGGTGGGCCCCAGATACCCCCGTCCGTCACTGTCCTCATCACAGCTGCAAAGAGACATTGTCCATACACGTCATTATTAAAACGGGTACCATGTAATACTTTATTTGCCCTGTGGTGGCGCTGCAGGCAAGATGAGCCCTTACTACTAGGTTCCTTGACAGATTACCGCTGTCACCAAGGCTAGGACACTGTGATTTCTTGTTGCGTGACACTGCGGCTCTGCCGCTTGCATCAGTGGCAGAGCCGTATGATGACACATCCCGACAAAACGGTTTCTGGCTACCATGTAGCCCTAGAATTATGGTTAAAGGCAAAGGTTCATTAGCAAAATAGGTTATCCCAAGCCAACAACCCCATTAATCATCTTTACCGGGGAGGGAAAAATAAAAGAGGGTGAGCAGGAATTAAAAAAAAAAAAGATACTCACTTCCCCAATCTCACACTGTCGCTGTTCCAATGTTAACTGGGTGCCTGGTGATATCCATTCCCTGCTCCCTTCTGAACAGGAAATGGAAACAAATGTCCACTTAGCCAATCACAGCCCACCTCAGCCAGTGGTTAGCCCTTCATTTCCTGTGTTCAGAGCAAATCAGGAAGTGGAGATCACTGGTGACCCATTGATCGGTGGGATCAGGGAAGTGAGTACTACTTATTTTCTTCATTCAGTCTGCTCATTAGCAAAATAAGTTATCCCAAGCCTACAACCCCATTAATCATCATCACCGTTATGGAAAAAATAAAAGAGCTTTACCTCTTACAGGGCGAGAAGGAATAAAATAAATGTTACTCATTTCCTCAGTCCCACACTGTTGCTGTTCCAATGTTTACTGGGTGACTGGTGATCTCCATTCCCTGGTCCCTTCTTAACAGGAAATGGAAACAAACGTCCGCCTAGCCAATCACAGCCCACCTCAGCCAGTGGTTAGCCCTTCATTTCCTGTGTTCAGAGGAAATCAGGAAGTGGAGATCACTAGTGACCCATTGATCGGTGGGATCAGGGAAGGGAGTACTACTTATTTTCTACATTCCGTTTGCTCTTTTGAAAAATAAAATTATTCCAACAGAAGACCCCTTTAAGGGTAGCTTCATACGTACCGGATCCACAGTGGATTTCACGCTGCGAGTTTGCAGCGAAAACTGCGGATCTTGTACTGTGAAGCTGAATGGGTCCCAAATACGCAGCGGATGCGCTGCGTGTATAGAACACAGCCTGCTTGGCGACACAGATGCATTTCAGGCTCCCGGCTCCGGTCCCACTCAGCCAATCAGTGCACGGCAGCAGGCTGCGGTGGGTTAAAGCACATACAGCGGGATGTGAATCACGCTGTGAGTATGTGCTCTATAGCAATGAATGGGACTGGATCCAAAGCGGATCTCACTGCGAATCCACAGCATGAAATCCGCTGCGGATCCGGTAAGTGTGAAGCCACCCTTAAGAAGATTTTGACATCTTCATCTCTATTTTCAAACTGGCCAATTTCCTATATACCTACGACGTTCCTTATTAAAGGGGTTGTCCAGCGAAAATCTTTTTCTTTCAAATCAATGGGGTCAGAAAGCTATATATTAAAAAAATCTCAAGTCTTCCCATACTTATTAGCTGCTGTATGTCCTGCAGGAAATGTTGTTTTATTTTCAGTCTGACACAGTGCTCTCTGCTGACATCTCTGGTCGAGACAGGAACTGTCCAGAGCAGGAAAGGTTTTCTATGGGGATTCATATAAAACCGAGAGTTTCTGTCTCGGCCAGAGATGTCAGCAGAAAGCACTGAGTCAGACTGAAAATAAAACATTTCCTGCATGACATACAGCAGCTTATAAGTATGGGAAGACTTGATATTTTTTTTAAAAGAAGTAAATTAAACATCTATATAACTTTCTGACACCAGTTGATTTGAAAAAAAAAAAAAAAAAGATTTTCGCTGGACAACCTCTTTAAGTGCACAGTCCCAGCATAAAAAAGGGAAGAAAAACCCAATGCATATACCGAGCTAATGTAATAGAACGACAGAAAAAACGGATCATTAGTTGGGATAGGAAGACGCGTCTATGGCATATGAGGACTGAAAGGTCGAGGAATGGATACAACTGGACAGGAGAACCTTTAAGAAGTGACATTGCCTGAAAGCAAAAAAAACAGCAATAATATCGGAGTAGTAACACAAACAGGAAAGGATAGAGAGGTGGTAAAGGGCAGCTCCGGGTCTATAGTAGCCATGACATTAGCTGAGCGGCAGAATAATTGACAGGGAAGGTAATAAAACAGAGAGCGGCATTTCTCAGGGAGAACAATAGGACACAGTTGTGTACAATAGGACAGGAGAATTGGAGAAGGATTTATGCGCCGTGCTGCGGGTGTAGAGTACATCTTCCAAAGAAAGAGGCGCATTTAAAGGTTTATTATGGGGGAAAACTGGGAGAATGGATGGTGGATAATACAATTTGTATGGGATACGAGAGATAATGGATACATTAAACAAGTGTCTTATAAGGATATAGTCAGGGGGAGAAAATAAGAGATATATTATTATATTTTATAGTTCAGTTCATTAGGGTCCGTTCCCATAATAGATTTTGCATTATTAAAGGGGTACTACAGAAACAAAAATGTTTTGAAATCAGACAGTTATACAGATTTGTAAAGTAAAAAATTTCAAGTTTTCCAGTACTTATCAGCTGCTGTATGTCCTACAGGAAGGGGAGTTTTGTTTCCAGTATGGCACAGTGCTCTCTGCTGCCACCTCTGTCTGTGACAGGAACTGTCCAAAGCAGAAGAGGTTTTCTATGGAGATTTGCTCAGTTCCTGTCAGACTGGAAAAAATACACTGCTTCCTGTAGAACATACAGCAGCTGATAAGTACCAGAAGGCTTGAGATTTTTTAATCAAAGTAATTGGCAAATCCTATTAACTTTCTGACACCATTTGATTTAAAAATATTTTTTTTCCTCTGGAGTACCCCTTTAAGAAGAAATAGACCATAGGGGAAGGTGAGAATGGGCCATACCATTGGCAGAAAGTCCCATCACTACCATATTTAAAAGCCAAGCATGAAAAAAAAATCACTTCTCCTGCTTAAACCAACCACCCCTTTCATATCAGAGCAGTAGGTTCAGCTCCCTGACAATCAGTTGAAGTTGCTTCTGATTGCTTAAAGGGGAACTCCGGATAAGAAAAACTTGTTTTCTATTAAAAGTGCATTAAAAGTTATATAGATGTGTCTATATAATGTATTACTGTATCTGTACAGTTCTGCTGGTAGCTACCAGCTACACTGGTAGCTGATAGAAATCCAGGAAGTGAAGAAATATGGCCTCTGTGCAGATCCACATTGTCTCCTGCTCCCTCTGCTCTCCCACCTTAGGAGACAAATCTTCCATGCCTCTGTCTCACATTGTGTGTGTTTGCTGAGCACAGGCTGATGATGCAGACAGGGGGCAGGGCGGGATTCACCATCTCTGACCGGCCAGAAGCAGGTGTTTCAGCTTCGCTGCAAAAGTCTGCAGAGAAATTAGGGCTGTGTTCACACAAGTTGGAGTGTCATTGCAGTACTGCAGCATCTGCACAAAAATGATGCAGTAACATAAATAATGCTAAACAGCAGAGAGGATAAGAGCCGACACTGCCAATCCCACCTGCACAAAAAACAAGGCATAAACAGTATATCCCATGTAAGATAATATCGGATAATTTCCTTATTGTGGGAATCAACTTCAAAGATGAAAGATGCTTGATCATATTATGTGCGTGGAAAGGAAAATAAAAAAAAAAAATTATTTAAAAAGTTCTTTGCTTTATTCCAATATCAGCATTACAGGTAGAGAATACAGCGGGCTGTGCGGGTGGGACCACAATGAAATGATGAAGTACTGCAAATAATTCAGTAACACAATGAAACTGCAATGTGTGAACACAGCCTAGATGTTCTGCAACAGCTTTGGGCGGGGAATAGGCAGGGTGGGGGGCTGTGATGGAACAGCTGAGGGAAAGCATTGCATTCTGGAACCTGTAGTACTGAGTACATCTGCTCAACCAGGAAATACAGAAACACAAAACAGAACAAAACCCCCCAAAACAAATGGATTTTTGGTAGTTTCAAAACTGGGATAGATAGGTAAGTATTGTTATATGCTTCTGCAGAAGTTTCTTTTTTTTTTTTTACCTCTACCCGGAGTTCCCCTTTAATATTGCTTCTGTGGGCACTACAGGTTAAATGGAGTATTACATTTGTCTACATTAGAAAGAATGGTGGTTTTTGTATACAAAGGCCGGGCCAGGATTGCCAAAGCAAGGGCTGCAACTCTCCACTTGAGAACCTCTTTTGTAATGTCTATATGCCCTACTAGGGTACATGAAAAGGGGGATGAAACAACCCCTTTAACTGGGTTTCCCAAGGGCGACACCAATTCTGGCGTAGTAGTATAGCTCTTCTTCCATATCCTGTATCATCAAAGGTATATAACAGAATAAGACCATCATTATATAGTTTAATATAAGGGTTAGAGGGGGTAGATAATAGAAATCTGAAAGCCAGAAGGTGAACGAAGATGAAGTGCCAAATGGCGAAGAACGAGAGACATTACTAGTTGATGGAGAGGATCAGAAATCTAGGAGATATGGGACATGGAGGAATCAGTCAGCAAAATAAGACGTTCTAGAAGTTGATGGAGTGAATCGGGGGATATTAGAAGATGGAGGAATTAATCAGGAAGAGTAGGAGTTGATGAGGTGAATCGGGAACTACAGGAGATAATAGATAATGAAGGAGAAGGGGGAGGAGATAGTGGGAAATGTTTGAGTGAATTAGGAAGAACAAGACGTATTAGAAGGAGGGAGTCATGAAGAACCAGTAGATTGATGAAGTTGATGGACTGAATCATTAAGAACCAGAGATATTTGAGGGTAATGTAGTCAAAGGGGAAGTATAGGAAATATCAGTTAGTAGATGGAGATAAGCAAATCACTTTGGTTCAAATTTTTTTAAAATTTGCTTTTTAATTTTTTGTGATTCATTTTGGAATAATTTTGCCTCTTTTCCTGTATATAATGTAGTTTCCACTCATTGTGTTAGATAGACCGGACGCTCTCCACCCAACCACTCAGGGCAGGGGTCAGGAACAGGGACTCTTACTTTTGAAAGGTGACCCTGCTTCTGTACATACTCTTCCGTGTCTAAAACGAATATGGCTGTCGGAATGCCCAACTTGGGTCGGAAATTAATCGTAGGAAATTTGTTTTTCTCTATTGGTGGATGAAAAGGAACAAAGTGGAGCTATGGGGTGCTGAGGAAGTGAATGGAGAGGACGAGACGTTAGGTGAATCAGTAAGAACAGATGTGAGAAGGTAAAGAAGTTAATCTGGAGGAATTAGAGACATTAGAAGTCGATGAATAGAAGCAAGTAGGTCAGGAGATATCACTAGGTGAATGAATCATGAGGCTGACGTTAGAATTCATAAAAAGAACTAAGAAGAACAGAAGGTCTTTTAAGGTGAAGAAGTGAATCATGGACATTAAAGGTCCCCATATACCTTATACTGCAGCCATTGATATAAGGTGTATAAGGCTTTCCCGACTGTCCACCGACAGATGATGTAGGTGGAGATAGGGGTCAGGCTTGATGGAAAATCACTGCCCGACCCCTTTCTTCTGAGAAACATAAACCACAGCCGGGCGTCAGTTATTGAAGGTGTATGACAACCTTAAGCCAACTAGGAGAACCAAGAAGAACAGAGATGTCTGGTGGTGGCTCTCCCCATTCCTCCGCATAGGGATGGGAGTGATAACTGTTGACCGAATCATTGTTTGTTCATTGTTATTGAAGATGTATAGGCGCCTTTAGTCTTATGTCTCCCATAAAAATAGAACTGGACAGTCGAAAGCCAACAGGCTTGCCCCTTCTCTCCCAACATCATCTGGCTGCCATAGACAGTTAGCCGAACCTACCAAACACAGTGGGTTTACCCAACTTTAGTCCAAGTATGGGCCCTTTACAGGGGAAGTTCTGGGAATGTTCTGACAATATTTTTTTCTGATAGATCATTCACAGTCATAAGATCTTCCCTCCGACTATCTGGCAAAAATTTCATACACTGCAGATTTCTTTCCAATGTAAATCCAGAAATAAGAGAAACAGGTGACACCAGGATCCAGGAAGACACACTGTACTATAACCTGGTGGAGTGATTCAGGAAAACGTAAGAATGCAAGATGCTTGGTGATGGAATAGTGAACCAGGAGATATAGCGGATATTAGACGCTGGTTGGGTGAATGAGAACAGGAGATGCTACATTATTAAAATGTGACTCCGGGACGAAAAGGGAATTCTTGGAAATGGAACAAATTATAGTAGCAGACGGAGCTATTCCAGATACCATCTCGCGATTTACTGGATGAAGAGACAAATAATGATGAGAGAGATTAGTAGATCAATGTTAAAGATGTTCAGAATCAGGAGGAAAGATCCTGCGGCGTCTGTCTGAGTTTAGGAGATTCTGCTTTAAGCAACATTGAATGATCAGGGTCACGATCTGAGGTCTGTTATATTGGGGGCTGCTATGGTCCGAGTACAAGGGTCTGCTGGGGTCTGGGTGTTAATTTCTGTTAGAGGTCTGGATGCTGGGATCTTCTGAGCTCTGGGTTCTAGGGTCTACTGATGCCTGGATGTCAACTAAGCTCTGGTCTTAAAATCTAGATGCTGTAGTCTTCTGTGGTCTGGGTGCTGAGGTCTTCTGACTGCTATTATCTAGATGATGATGTTTACTGTCATCTGGGGTCTGCAGTCAACTAATGTCTGGAGATCTGTTGAGATCTGGAAAGAATGTTGTCTGTGTGTTGGCATCTGCTTGGGTCTGGGTGCTTATTTCTATTGCGTGTAAAGGTCTACTGGGGTCTGGGTGCTGCAGTCATCTAAGATCTAAGGTATTGAGGTCTGCATGATAGACTCTACTATGGTTGGAGTGCTGGTATATTCTAAGCTCTGGGTGCTGATATCTGTCAATGTCTAGGTGCTAGAATCTACTGATACCTGGATGCCTGGTAGGGTGTGCTAAAATCTAGATGATTGAGTCTACTGTGGTCTGGGTGCTGGGGTCTGCTGAGATCTGGATGTTGAGCACTAGTGTGGTCTGGGTGCTGGAGTTTGGTCTGGGACTGGGTGCTGCTGGCTCTGCTGAGATCTGGATAATGGAGTCTACTGTGGTCTACTTGCTGGGGTCTGCTGAGATCTGGATAATGGAGTCTACTGTGGTCTACTTGCTGGGGTCTGCTGAGATCTGGATAATGGAGTCTACTGTGGTCTACTTGCTGGGGTCTGCTGAGATCTGGATAATGGAGTCTACTGTGGTCTACTTGCTGGGGTCTGCTGAGATCTGGATAATGGAGTCTACTGTGGTCTACTTGCTGGGGTCTGCTGAGATCTGGATGATGGAGTCTGTTGTGGTCTAGACTCTGGGGGTCTGCTAAAATCTGGATCATGGAGTCTGTTGTGATCTAGACTCTGGGGTCTGCTGAGATCTGGATGATAGGGTCTACTGTGGTCTAGGCACTGGGGTCAGCTGAGGTCTGGATTCTGGACACTAGTGTGGTCTAGGTACTGGAGTCTACTGTGGTCTGGGTGCTGGGGTCTCGTTTGGGTCCCAGGTCTGCTGAGATCAGGATGATGGAGTCTACAATGGTCTAGGTGCTGGGATCTGCTGAGATCTGAATGCTGAACACTTGTGTTGTCTGGGTGCTGGAATCTACTGTGGTCTGGGTGCTAAGGTATGCTGAGATGTGGATGATGGAGTCTGGTCTGGGTGCTGGAGTCTACTATGGTCTATAGTCTAGGTGTGAAGGTCGGCTAAAAACTGGATGAAGGAGTCTTGTCTGTGTTCTTGAGTCTACTATGGTCTGGCAGCTAAGGTTTTCTTTGATCTGAATGATGAAGTGTTGTTTGGGTGCTGGAGTCTACTATGGTTTGGGTGCTAAGGTCTGCTTAGTTCTGGATTATGGAGTCTGGTCTGGGTGCTTGAGTATACTATGGTCTGGGTGCTAAGATCTGCTGAGATCTGGATGATGGAGTTTGGTCTGGGGTCCACTGGTACTTGGTGCTAAGGTCTGCTGAGATCTGGATGATGGAGTCTGGTCTGGGGTCCGCTGGTGCTGGGAGCTAAGGTCTGCTGAGATCTGGATGATGGAGTCTGGTCTGGGGTCCGCTGGTGCTGGGAGCTAAGGTCTGCTGAGATCTGGATGATGGAGTCTGGTCTGGATGATGGATTTTACCATGTTCTGGGTACTAATGTCTGCTGAGATCTTGATGATGGAGTCTTGTCTGGGTGCTGGAGTCTACTATGGTCTGGGTGCTAAAGTCTACTGACATCTGGATGATGGAGTCTGGTCTGGGTGCTGGAGTCTACCATGGTCTGAGTGCTAAGGTCTGCTGAGATCTGGATGATGGAGTCTGGTCTGGGTGCTGGAGTCTACCATGGTCTAAGGAGCTAAGGAGCAGACCTTAGCTGCTTCGATCTGGATAATAGAGTTTGGTCTGGATGCTGAGGTCTGCTGGGGCTGGGTGCTAAGGTCTGCTGAGATCTGGATGATGGAGTCTACTGGTCTAAGAACTTGAGGTCAACCGAGGTCTGGGCACTGTGCCAGGGTCTGCTGAGATTTAGATGCTGGTTCCTACTGAAGTCTGGGGTCTAGTATAGGTGTTGCACCATGTCCGACCTCATTGCCCAGGGATTGGTATCAGCACTATTCATCAACCACATGTTTGGGATGTAGCTGGTATGATATATGTCTGAAAATTTCATGGCACTCATTGCTTCTCCATGAAGACACAGGCAATGTGTATTACCCTATGCAGAAGCAAAACTTTGGATGTCATGTGTGAATATAATATGGGATAAAATCCAGGGAATCCAGCAATGAAATCCTATGTAATAAAACACATACGAAGGACCGAGAAGAAATAAGACACATAGGCAATGAGGATGAAGAAGACAATGAAGAGGAGAGGGAATAGGGAGCAGGACAGAGGAGTGAGGGGCTGGGGAGTGAGGGGCTGGGGAGGATGCACACACACAGGGCAGCAGATTGGAGAGCTGGGTGAGGGGAGGGTTACTGCCTCTGCTGCTGCTGCTGCTAGAGGAGGAGGAGGAGAAGAGCCGGCAGGAGGAGGAGGAGGATTGGAGAGGGAGTGCTGACTGATCAGAGGCCGTCCTGCTCCCGGGCTACTCATGGACTTTCCCGGAGCCTCCGGCCGCAGCTTCTGGATAGCCGGACCATAGACGGGAGAGCGGGCATTGGGGTGAGTACTGCCACTGGGCACTGAGCCCCCACCTCTGTGGGCATGACTGATACACTGAGGAGACAGAGTCAGCTCCGTGCTGGCACCCACATCTGGGCATGACAACTGCAACTGGCACTAGTGGGTGCATGTCATTTATCAGCGGGCACCGGCAGCATGGTCTGGGGATCAGCATCATTAGTAATCTGTGCCTGTCCTTACTGATCCATCTGTGGCATGCAACTGGCACCTGGCACCAGAAACTGGGACATGGGCATCTAAAGTTGAGGATTCATCTGTTAGTGCAAGAGGGGTGCCAGGGATGTGTCTTAGAAAGTGGGGTGTCAGTATTATACCTTGGGCAGTGGGGTGTCAGTATACCATGGGTAGTGGGATGCCAGTATTATACCATGCATAGTGGGGTGTCAGTATTATACCATGGGCAGTGGGGTGTCAGTATTATACCATGGGCAGTGGGGTGCCAGTATTATACCATGGATAGAGGGGTGTCAGTATACCATGGGTAGTGGGATGCCAGTATTATACCATGCATAGTGGGGTGTCAGTATTATACCATGCATAGTGGGGTGTCAGTATTATACCATGGCTAGTGGGGCATCAGTATTATACCATGGATAGTGGGGTGTCAGTATTATACCATGGATAGTGGGGTGTCAGTATTATACCATAGATAATGGGGTGTCAGTATTATACCATGGATAGTGGGGTGTCAGTATTATACCATAGATAATGGGGTGTCAGTATTATACCAGGGGTGGTGGGATGCCAGTATTATACCATGGATAATGGGGTGCCAGTATTATACAATGGATAGTGGGGTGCCAGTATTATACCATGCATAGTGGGGTGTCAGTATTATACCATGGATAGTGGGGTGTCAGTATTATATAATAGATAATGGGGTGTCAGTATTATACCATGGATAGTGGGGCGTCAGTATTATACCAGGGGTGGTGGGGTGCCAGTATTATACCATGGATAGTGGGGTGTCAGTATTATACCATGGATAGTGGGGTGTCAGTATTATACCATAGATAGTAGGGTGTCAGTATTATATCATGGATAGTGGGGTGTCAGTATTATATCATGGATAGTGGGGTGCCAGTATTATATCATGGATAGTGGGGTGTCAGTATTATACCATGGATAGTGGGGTGTCAGTATTATACCATGGATAGTGGGGTGTCAGTATTATACCATGGATAGTGGGGCATCAGTATTATACCAGGGGTGGTGGGGTGTCAGTATTATACCATGGATAGTGGGGCGTCAGTATTATACCATAGATAGTAGGGTGTCAGTATTATATCATGGATAGTGGGGTGTCAGTATTATATCATGGATAGTGGGGTGCCAGTATTATATCATGGATAGTGGGGTGTCAGTATTATACCATGGATAGTGGGGTGTCAGTATTATACCATGGATAGTGGGGCATCAGTATTATACCAGGGGTGGTGGGGTGTCAGTATTATACCATGGATAGTGGGGCGTCAGTATTATACCATAGATAGTAGGGTGTCAGTATTATACCATGGATAGTGGGGCGTCAGTATTATACCATGGATAATCAGGTGTCAGTATTATACCAGGGGTGGTGGGGTGCCAGTATTATACCATGGATAGTGGGGTGTCAGTATTATACCATGGATAGTGGGGTGTCAGTATTATACCATAGATAGTAGGGTGTCAGTATTATATCATGGATAGTGGGGTGTCAGAATTATATCATGGATAGTGGGGTGTCAGTATTATACCAGATAAATGCCTACACTGTAGAAAGGGTGTGTGTGGGTATTATACAATTGATAGTAGGGTGACAACACTATACCATAAAAAGTTGGGCACCAGCATAATACAATTTAAAAGTTTGGTGCCAACATTATACAATAGAAAGGGGGTACGAGTGTTGTGCCAGTGCTATGGTTTTACCACATGTTGGTAAACATATACTGTATACACATGTGGAATGGTGGTGACTATATACAATATACATATGTAGAATGGGGGTGACCATATACTGTTTACAGGTGTAGAATAATGGTGAACATATACAGTATACAGATGTAGAATGATGGTGACCATATACTGTATACATATGTGGAATGTTGGTGAACATATACTGTATACACATGTGGAATGGTGGTGACCATATACTGTATACACATGTGTAATGTTGGTGAACATATACTGTATACACATGTGGAATGGTGGTGACCATATACTGTATACACATGTGGAATGGTGGTGACCAAATACTGCATACAGATGTAGAATGATGGTGAACATATACTGTATACAAGCATATAATGGTGGTGACCATACACTGTATACAGGTGTAGAATAGTGGTGACCATATACTGTATACAGATGTAGAATGGTGGTGACCATATACTGTACACACATGTGGAATGATAGTGACCATATACTGTATACAGGCATGTAATGGTGGTAACCATACACTGTATACAGGTGTAGAATAGTAGTGACCATATACTGTACACACATGTGGAATGATGGTGACCATATACTGTATACAGATGTAGAATGGCGGTGAATATATACAGTATACAGATGTAGAATGATGGTGACCATATACTGTACACAGATGTAGAATGGTGGTGAACATATACTGTATACAGATGTAGCATGGCGGTGACCATACTCTGTATACAGGTGTAGAATAGTGGTGACCATATACTGTATACAGATGTAGAATGGCGGTGACCATATACTGTATACAGATGTAGAATGGCAGTGACCATATACTGTATACAGGCATATAATGGTGGTAACCATACACTGTATACAGGTGTAGAATAGTGGTGACCATATACTGTACACACATGTGGAATCATGGTGACCATATACTGTATACAGATGTAGAATGGCGGCGACCATATACTGTATGCAGATGTAGCAGAGCTGGATCTGACATTGAACTTGCAGGGTGAGGTTTACCACTAATAACATATGGGACTGGTGCCAAGTGATAAACTCAGCTCTGCCGCTCGGAGAGCTCTGCTGTTATGTGCAACTTGTGGCTGACAATGTGCCGGCTGCCCGGACCTGCTCAGCATCCATGGAACGTGTCCGGGGATGGGATCGCTAGCTGTGGGGCCCTGTGGCTAGCTGAGGGGCCCTGTGGTTAGCTGAGGGGCCCTGTGGCTAGCTGCATTGCTCTATGGGCTGGGGGCATATTTATGATCGGGAGGAATTAGCATCTCACTGACAATGTAAATTATGGCATTATCTCATTTTGTACATTAGGGTATTGGATCCTTCATCATGGAGCTGACAGCCCTGATATAGAAGCTTCTCATAGAATGTTCTATAGAACATCCCATACATTGATACTGATATTATATAACCAGGGGTACTGTGATGGGGGAGCGGCTACTACTACTGAGCTGTGGGTGCCGGTGAATGGGGGGCGGGGTTATGCTCCTTAGCTAAATCTGATTGGTTGATAAATATTGCTCAATAAAGCATACCGCCACATTGTAACAAACTACTGCAGATGTCAGGGGGTGAAAAGTAACCCTTTATGGACCTATTGGATATTGTCTGATTATTCTGTCTGTAATATGGAAACTAGATGGATAGATAAAGATGATAGATAGATAGATAGATAGATAGATAGATAGATAGATAGATAGATAGATAGGAGACAGATAGGGAGACCGATAGGGAGATAGATAGGAGATAGATAGATAGATAATAGATAGATAGATAGATAGGAGATAGATAGATAGATAGGAGATAGATAGATAGGAGATAGATAGATAGGAGATAGATAGATAGGAGATAGATAGATAGGAGATAGATAGATAGGAGATAGATAGATAGGAGATAGATAGATAGGAGATAGATAGATAGGAGATAGATAGATAGGAGATAGATAGATAGGAGATAGATAGATAGGAGACAGATAGGGAGACAGATAGGGAGACAGATAGGGAGACAGATAGGGAGACAGATAGGGAGACAGATAGGGAGATATATAGGAGATAGGAGATAGATAATAGATAGGAGATACATAGATAGATAATAGATAGATAGGAGATTGATTGATAGATAGGAGATAGATAGATAGACAGATAGATAGATAGATAGGAGATAGATAGATAGATAGGAGATAGATAGATAGATAGATAGGAGATAGATAGACAGATAGATAGGAGATTGATAGATTGATATATAGATAGATAGATAGATAGGAGATTGATAGATAGATAGATAGATAGGAGATTGATAGATACATAGATAGATAGATAGATAGGAGATACATAGATAGATAATAGATAGATAGGAGATAGATAGATAGATAGATAGATAGATAGATAGGAGATAGATAGGAGATAGATAGATAGACAGATAGATAGATAGATAGATAGATAGATAGATAGATAGATAGGAGATACATAGATAGATAGGAGATAGATAGGAGATACATAGATAGATAGATATGTAGCAAAAATACTCTGCAGCACTCGGAAGTTCTTGAGCAAACGTGACGTGGGTTTATTTGAACATCGTAAACACAGCAAACAAGAAGTAAAGAGACACGACGTTTCGGTACGTCAGAGTATTTTTGCTACATAACTACTTTGGTCCGTTGTCCAGGACCCGTCTGCGGGCACCTATCTCGTGCATTCAAGGTGCTGCCTACATTTCTTTAGATAGATAGATAGATAGATAGATAGATAATAGATAGATAGGAGATACATAGATAGATAGTAGATAGATAGATAGATAGGAGATAGATAGATAGGAGATAGACAGATAGATAGATAGATAGATAGATAGATAGGAGATTGATAGATAGATTGATAGATAGATTGATAGATAGATAGATAGATAGATAGATAGATAGATAGATAGGAGATAGATAGATAGGAGATAGATAGATAGGTAGATAGATAGGAGATAGATAGATAGGAGATAGATAGATAGATAGATAGGAGATAGATAGATAGATAGATAGATAGATAGATAGGAGATAGATAGATAGATTGATAGATAGATAGATAGATAGGAGATAGATAGATAGGTAGATAGATAGGAGATAGATAGATAGGAGATAGATAGATAGATAGATAGGAGATAGATAGATAGATAGATAGATAGATAGGAGATAGATAGATAGATTGATAGATAGATTGATAGATAGATAGATAGATAGGAGAAATGAGTTCTGCCTAGTATCTGTGTATATACTGTATACTCTGTGTATGTGTCACGGTCAGTGACTCCAGAGCTGGCACTTGTTGCGGTAATGGTAAATTGTCCATTAAGTGTGTCGGGTATATCCGAGCCTGTCAGATGGAGAATCATCGCTTACATGAGAGATTTCCAATCTGTATCTAGAAGCTCAGTGATTTGCAGAGAATTAGTAATGGGATGTGCAGGGTGAGGAGTGTGAGCCAAGACATCCTGAGCCCCCCTACAGGGGGCAGCAGTGTGTAGGGTCGGGGAGCCCCCCATGCATTGTGTAGGGTCGGGGAGCCTCCTGTGCATTGTGTAGGGTCAGGCAGCCCCCGTACAGGTCAGGGTTGGGAGGCTTCATCCTTAGGGTCTAGCACATATTGTATATGTAGGGTTCTCCATGCCGGTGGGTTATATACCGTATACCCTCATTGCTGGATATAGCATACAGATATACAGAATCTGCCACGGTAACTTTTTTCCTCCCCGGGGGGATTTATTCCCCGTATTCCGCACTTCACCATCCACCTTACTAAATGGAGAATATTCAGGATAATCTCTTTCTGTTTCTCGGTATATACTGGAATAAGCTTTTCGTGAACTCGTGAACCTCTCCGCTCCATAACATTCACTTCACTTTATAAGTTCTTTGCTTCTTGTTACCGGTAAAGTAAAACAGGACATAATGGGGGTTATAGTAGAAGTATCATCAACTCACATGATATACTCTTTATATACAGCCTGGGGCATATGATTATCAAGCTGTACTTCTACACCCCGCCACTAGGTGGAACCCTTACTTTTAGTGGGTGCCACACCAGTAGTAAAGTCTATGGGGGAGATTTATCAAACATGGTGTAAAGTCAAACTAGCTCAGTTGCCCCTAGCAACCAATCAGATTCCACCTTTCATTTTCCAAAGAGTCTGTGAGGAATGAAAGGTGGAATCTGATTGGTTGCTAGGGGCAACTGAGCCAGTCTCACTTTACACCATGTTTGATAAATCTCCCCCTATACTAATATAGCAGAGCTGACTTAGTCATTGTTCTACTTGATTCTCAATGACTGCACAATGATATACAGATGTAGCAGAGCTGACTTTGCCATTGATCCTCCCGATTACCAGTCACCACCCAATAACATAAAGATATAACTGCGCTGACTATATCATTGATCTCATTGTGGCTGATATGCCACATTATAACCTATAGATGTAGCAGAGTTGACTTTGTCATTGATCTTCCTGATTTCCAATAACCGCGCTATGACGTATAGATGTCACAGAGCTGATTTTGTCACTGATCTTTCTGAGTACCCATCACTGCACAATGATGTAGCAGAGCTGACTTTGCCATTGACCTTTCTGGTTTCCAGTCACTGCTCAATGACATACAGATATAGCAGAGCTGCATTTATTATTGATCTTCCCATGTCCCATTCACTGCACAGTGACATTCAGATATGGCAGAGCTGACTTTGCCTTTGACCTTTCTGATATACAGTCACTGCTCAATGATATACAGGTATAGCAGAGCTGACTTTGTCATTGATCTTCCCATGTCCCATTCAATTGATCTTCCCATGTCCCATTCACTGCGCAGTGACTTAGGACCCTATTCCACCGAACGATTATTGTTCAGATTATCGTTAAATCGTTCGAATCTAAACGATAATCGTTCGGTTGAAATGCAGTTAACGATTAACAACCGAACGAGAAATCGTTGATCGCTTTATAAGACCTGGACCTATTTTTATCGTTGCTCGTTCGCAAAACGTTCGCATTGAATAAGACGTCGTTCAGTTGTTCGCAACAGATACGAACGCAATAGCAAATAAATAGCGAAGAAAACGATTAAGTAACGATTATCGTTCCATGGAAATGAGTGAACGTTTTCAGGTCTTTCGCAATAGCGGTGGTTTGAGATGGTTAATCATTAACGATTATGCAAACGATAATCGTCCGGTGGAATAGGGCCCATAGATACAGATATAGCAGAGCTGACTTTGTCAGTATTGTATGTCTATAAATGACATACAGACATAGCAGTGCTGAATTTGTCATTGATCTCGCCAAGCCCCAGTTGCCCCACAGTAACTATAGATATAACAGAGCTGACTTTGTCGCTGATTTATTTATACATTAGGATATCTCTATGAATTAGGCAATGCAATATATTCCCCTTCAGTGCTGATCTTCCTTATGGGACCAGTATCTGTTTTACAAGCCTGTGCTATTTGTCTTGCTATGCAATGTGGTAATAGGATGATATGATGAGCTGTGAACCAGCAAATTCCCCATGTTTCATTGATCTCAATACATAATCTATAGAGCAGTACCACTTCTGTCCAGCAGGTGCTGCTCTATCTCAGAACTTTCCCATACAGAGATGAATTACACAGCACAAAGCCCTTATTGCCTTATTTGCTGCCCATCTATGGAGGATTTTCAGATTTCTCCAGGCAGAACTGATCCACTGTGTGATGTACAGGACTCAGCAGGGTCAGAACATGAGGACACAGGGTTCTTGGTGCTCACTGACAACCCCATCTCCTCTAGGGCCTTATATTCTGCTATATTTCAGTAGCATGATGTCTCACATTTGGGTGGTATTGCCCTTTAAATGAAGATTCCATAGAGAACAATGTCATTGTCTGTGTGTACATGTGTGTGGGATAGGATTGGTGGAATTACCCAGGAAGAGATCACTTAGAGCCTCGGATACATTTCCAGCCTCCCTCAAATTCTTATTTTTAGCTTGTTGCCCTTTTTAAAATTCTATTTGCATCTATTGTAACTGAAGTCTGAGTCTATTTGTTGGGTTTTACACAGGTGTCCAATAATAGTATACGCAGCTATATACTGTGTGCATGTGACCCCCAATAATAGTATACGCAGCTATATACTGTGTGCATGTGACCCCCAATAATAGTATACACAGCTATATACTGTGTGCATGTGACCCCCAATAATAGTATACGCAGCTATATACTGTGTGCATGTGACCCCCAATAATAGTATACGCAGCCATATACTGTGTGCATGTGACCCCCAATAATAGTATACGCAGCTATATACTGTGTGCATGTGACCCCAATAATAGTATACGCAGCTATATACTGTGTACATGTGACCCCCAATAATAGTATACGCAGCTATATACTGTGTGCATGTGACCCCCAATAATAGTATACGCAGCTATATACTGTGTGCATGTGACCCCCAATAATAGTATACGCAGCTATATACTGTGTGCATGTGACCCCCAATAATAGTATACGCAGCTATATACTGTGTACATGTGACCCCCAATAATAGTATACGCAGCTATATACTGTGTGCATGTGACCCCCAATAGTATATGCAGCTATATACTGTGTGCATGTGACCCCCAATAATAGTATACGCAGCTATATACTGTGTACATGTGACCCCCAATAATAGTATACGCAGCTATATACTGTGTGCATGTGACCCGAATGGGAAAGAGACGTCACCTCCAATATAGAGAAATCCTTTACTCACTCTATCTATCTATCTATCTATCTATCTATCTATCTATCTATCTATCTATCTCCTATCTCTTATCTATCTATCTATCTATCTATCTATCTATCTATCTATCTATCTATCTATATCTGAGGTAGATTCAATGGCACTCCCAAATAGATGCAAAAATCAGTGTTTATTCCAGTGTCCAAAAATAAGTTGTCACAGCACAGCAATAGGCAACGTTTCTGTGGCCTCACGCCACCATTTTCAAGCCAGTATAAGTGAGCACATCACACATTTAAATACAGGTGGGGAGCACCCTATTGGTGCAATCCACTGTCAATCAAAGTGATTAAAAAATGCCTTCAGGTGTCCAGAGTGGAGGAATAGTGTTACATACAAAAAAAGGCAAAATACAAAAGTGACTCTATATGCTTCTATAAACATTATTTGATCCCAAAAATAACCGCATAGTGCATTTGTTATTGTATTAGAGTGTAATATATACATATATTGAAATGCAGGTGAAAAACAAATTCATTTAACTCTATCATTAAAAACTTCTTGTGTTATCCAAATTTTCAAAAGAAAAAGTCCATTTCCAATATGGCACATAGTCCATAAAAATCGCCTGAAAAGAAAAATATTATGTTGCGTCATTGTAAAGGAGCCACTTCGGAACTGCACTGGCCGCTAGAGCATCCATGGTTACCAAAAAAGCGTCCCGGTCTCCAAAGGTCAGCTGACATCAGAGGTTAACCCCTTTCATCCAGACAGGTATGCAGTTAGCGTCCACAATAATTAGCTACCATAGCAGGTAGCATGATTTACAGGAATAAGTCGCCTCGCAACCGCTCTACAGCGGAATGGAACCCATCCCGCCGGAGCCTGTTGGTCAGCAACAAGGGCCTGACAGGCCGCTTCAAAGACAAAAAAAACATAATAGCTAATACCGCTGCGTCCGGAATGTAGCTTTCCAGGAGACGGGTGAGAGGCAACCTGCAGCTCATGTCATGCGGTCCAGGCTTCAGTTCCGTCTGTGTTCCAATGAGATCTATAAGAATACAGAATAAGTATTAATAATATTGCAAAATAAATATTATGAAAACAAAGTGTGATTGCTCACTATTCACATGGATCACTAATCAGATATAGGGAAGGGAAGTTTATCTTGACATATGTTTGGTTGTTTTGTACTCTATATTTAAGCCATGTATCCCAAGAGCATCGGTCTTGAAAATCCACTCCAGTTCCCTGCGTTTCAGAAGTAGCTGTCTGTCTCCACCTCTGTTTGGCATTTCAACTCTGTCAACAACCATATACCTTATGTCCCATTCCGTGTGCCCTTTCTCAGTGAAACTATCTATCTATCTATCATCTATCTATCTATCTATCTATCTATCTATCTATCATCTATCTATCTATCTATCTATCTATCTATCTATCTATCTCCTATCTTTTATCTATGTATCTAGCCATTCATCCATGTCTTCTATATACCACCTACCCTGACATATAATCCCTCTTCTTCCTCGCCCTCGGTGGGCAGTGTCGCTCTCACACACGGATTAAGAAAATAATCGGTGAATGACTTAATGATTTTAGAGGAATATCCGCATTGCCGCTAATTGGTTTGCAAATTAAAATGTAGATTTTTGCTAACTCCAATTTAATCAGGAGAACCTAGCTCGGAGGTATTCAGTGCCAGCAGATATTCTGTGTAGGGGTCCATGACCTATCTCTATGGAGGATAATACCCAGGCTGAAGCTGGATGCATGCTACTCCTTACCTGCGGCACGCTTATAACTGATGATTACATTGGGGTGTGAGGTTCATTAGGTATCTGGATCTATGACTATTCCTGTATAGTCTGGTTATAGCGTCCTGTATTATGTGTGTATAGCAGCACAACTTCTACTGGGAGCAGGGATCAGACTGGTGCTTCCCATATCTAATGATAAGACATTATAACAAGCAGATCAGTGGTGGGGAAAAAGCTAGGACCCCCCATACTTATCAGCTGCTGTATGTCCTGCAGGAAGTGGGGTTTTCTTTTCAGTCTGACACAGTGCTCTCTGCTGCCCTCTTTCCAGAGCAGCAGCAAATCCCCATAGGAAAACTCTCCTGCTCTGAACAGTTCCTCACATGGACAGAGGTGGCAGCAGAGAGTGCTGTGTTATACTGGAAAGCACACACCACTTCCTGCAAGGCATACAGCAGCTGATAAGTACTGGAAGACTGGAGATTTTTAAATAGAAGTGAATTACAAATCCATATATTTTTCTGTCACCAGTTGATTTGAAAGAAAAATATTTCCGCTGGAGTGCCCCTTTAAGTTTCTTCTGCTGATCACTGAGTCTTCTACATCTAGCATTTAATTTCCTCATGTGTCAGGCCCTTAAACAAACTAACAGGCAGAACGAGACCAAAGGCGGCCTCCACCAACACCCTACCAAAAAGGGTAAAGTCAAGCAGATAAAGATGCACTGGGCATTCTTTATGCCAATGTATTTTTTTTTTTTTTTTTTTTGGGGGGGGGGGGGGGCGTAATGGGATGAGCCAAATTGTAATAATGGCCCCATTATCAACCATACCTGTTGGTTCATCACAAGAACTTATTTATAAATGATTTGTCAATTTTACATTTAGTAAAATACTTCTATTTGAAAATCTCCAGTCTTCCAGGACTTATCAGCTGCTGTATATCCTGCAGGATGTGGTGTATTCTTTCGAGTCTGACACCGTGCTCTCTGCTGCCACCCCTGTCTCTGTCAGGAACTGTCCAGGGCAGGAGAGGTTTTCTACAAGGTTTTTCTACTGCTCTGGACAGTTCCTGACATGGACAGAGGTGGCAGCAAAGAGCACTGTGTCAGACTGGAAAGTATACACTGCTTCCTGCAGGACATACATCAGCTGATAAGTATTGGAAGATTTTCAGATAGAAGTTATTTACAAATTGATTGTTGATTTAAAAACTTTTTTTCTCCTCCGGAGTAACCCTTAAAGCGAACTCTGAGATTAAAGAGGGGCAGGCACAAAAATTTCGTCTTGCATTGGGTAAAGTAGGCCGAGGTAGGAGCAAGCCAGGTGAAGCGAGATTGAAGCTTTAATTAAAGGAAACAAAGTTATCCGGTTATATCTTGAGGAAAGAGAAGAGGCAAAAAGAGTAGATGGAAACTGTGTACATTTCTCGCTGAGTTAGAAGAAAGACAGGGCGGCCGTTATTGGCATTTCCCTCTTCCATTCTCCGCCGCGGTGTAATGTCTTTCTCATACCTCTTTTAACACAGCGGCGGCTCTGATGTACCTGCTGCTCTGTTTACATTACTTAGGCTGCGCCTTCCCTATAATGGAGAGATCCTCTTACTAGTGAGTATATGCGGTGGGTATATAGCTCTCCATGCCCTCTATTACTGTGCCCAGCCGGAAAGCAGGGGTCACTAATGTCCTCCTTATCTCCTAGCATCCTCAGATATTCTGAGCCACTTCCTTGCCATATCTCCATTGTAGAGGGGGCAAGCGTAATCTACTGCTAGATAGAATGTTCCAGATAACCTTTCCTTCCCCGGAGAGGTGAAGGATGCCATAGAGACTCCAGAACTTCCGAAAGGGAAATAATCCTTAAAGGGAAAATCTGCAAGGGGTCTGTATCATATCTTTTTGTATCTGGTCATTTTGTACTGATATATATATATATATATATATATATATATATATATATATATATATGGGAGATTTATTAAACTGGTGTAAAGTAGAACTGTCTTAGTTGCCCCTAGCAACCAATCAGATTCCACCTTTCATTTTCCAATCAATCTGTGAGAAAAGAAAAGTGGAATCTGATTGGTTGCTAGGGGCAACTGGGCCAATCCTACTTTACACCAGTGTGATAAATCTCCCCCTATATCTATATACCTAGACTGTGCTTCAGGGACAACTGCCTATGTACGGCCTAACATAGCCGCCATGTTTACATGATGGGTCTTCTTTCTTTTAGAAAAGATTCTTGATTGACTGATAATGCTTATTGATGTTTTATGTTTTTTTTCCCATTGATTTACAGAAGTGTCCCTTAATCTGTCACTTTCCAGCTGTTGCAAAACTGCAACTTTTATCATGCCTTGATGCAGTTTTGCAACAGCTGGAGAGCCACTGGGGTATTGGGTAGCAACCTCCAATAGATGGCACCAAAGAGCCAACTTTTTCCTTATGGAGGAGAGCTAGTTTGCATTTTTCTCCCCCCAGGGTGTATTGCCTGGGATATAAGTTACTTATACGCAGGACTGAAGTGCTTCAGATTTGCAACACATCTGCAGCATTTGAGTCCAGTGTAAAAACACATTAAACAGCTGGTGGTCTCCACAATGTGAAACAGCACTTTAGTCACTGTACTGTGAGGAAACAAATTAAGACTAACCCTACGGCACCCTGTAGGGGACTCTCAATAAAAGCTAAGCTAGGTGAATGTGGTGATCTTAGGGAGGTCGAGATACAGCCTGACTTCATTATGTTGTCACGTGACGCCAGTGCCAGGTGGGCACACAGGTGTTATGGCACGCCTGCTTTTAGTGTGTAAGGCCGGTTGTACCCTTTTCCCCTGTGGTCGGTGTCCTGCCGGGTACTACCTGGTCCCTTGGTATAATGTCACAGAGGATATAGTCACAGGTGTCCAGACCCTCCCGGGTAGTAGGACCCGCCATCCACAGAAAGGGGAAGTGTCTCAAGGCTGCAATGTATATGCTGTGTAGGTGGTAGCCAGTAATCACAGACTCTGAGATAACGTTGAGTTGGTTTACTACTTGTAAATGTGCAGCAGGTAATACAGGAGATCTTGGATATACACTTGGCAAAAGTTCCAATAAACACTTGCACATAAGACAACCAGATCTGTGACATAATTGCTGAGTAGGAGATAGTTGTGTCGATAGAGTTGTGCTGAGGTAGAGTAGTAGAGAGGAGGATGCCGTGAGGGTCTCAACCCATGTAGAAATGTGCTCTGCCGGGATGTTGGAGGATATAATAAAATACTTGTAGAAGAAGAAGAACACCTGTGCCTGTGTATTGACCTTTACTTTAGTCTTCACACCACCTTATGCCCACTAGTGTTAGCCGAACTGTACTAATGGGTGACACAGATCCCAGACCTTGTTACCTGGGCTGAGCGGAATGCTGAGGGTTCCCTGCTGACACCCAGGCTGCAAGATGGAGTTCATAGGCTACTGCAACTTTGCTCCACCCGGATCAGTTCCTAGCTCTTTGGCTCTATAGTGGATACTGTCCGGCACTGTGACTTCTCCTTGTCCACAGCGTGGTTTGAGGTTATCTTTTGGCTGGTCCTCTTCTAAGAGTTTTAACACTGCATAGTGCTTTGTGTGAGTACTTGTGAGAAGGTTGGTAACAGTATCCTGTCTTGCGTCCTACCCATGTGGGGTACTGGCTAAGACTGAAATACGGGGACCTGGCAGAGGTCCAGGGCCCGGACAAGGCTGCTGTGGAGAGCTATCTAGCTTGCGTCCTTTTCCCACACTGTCCCGAACGGAAAGCTCTTGCTCCTCCCCCACCCAAGGGACTAACTTGCAGCTTCCATACATCAATACATAATACAGCGACATCTAGTGGTCAACTCTTAATACTACGTTTACTATAATAAGACCACAAAAAGTACACACTTTTGCGAAGGGTGTGAATAATAGTAACACCCCTAGTGGGACACCACATTGGATCCCTCAGAGTAATGGCACACCCTTCTCTTTTACACTATAGTGTGCTGTTACCTCGGTAGACAGCATAAGGACTTTTTAAAATTCTGGTCAAATGTCTGGACCAGATTCACAATGCGCCACCTTATTTATTTTTTTAAACTACTATGGGGGACATTCATTAAGTTCGGCACCAAAAAAATAGAACTTTTTAAGTTGATAAATCTCCACCTATGTGTTTACTGTCCATGTATGTTTGTTATTAGAATCTTACCAGGATGCGGTGACCATTTAGGAAGTCCCTCTTGAAGGTCTGGGGGGGTTGTGTATAGCCATGAGGTCTCTCACCACCTTTTTGCAAAAGCCAACATTGACCTATGGCTCCTAGTTGGACTGAGGTGGCAGCTCATAAAAAAGCATGGATCTTCCTAAGGGTACTATTCCACAAAGCGATTTTTCGAAGATCAACGATTAACGATAAAAAATGTCAAACAACCGCTATGGCGAACGACCTGAAATCGTTCTTCCAATTACACGGAACGATGATCGTTACTTGTGATCGTTCTTGAGGTCGTCCTGTTGTCGCTACTTCGTTCGTTGCTACTGTGAACTGCCAAAAGACGTCTTATTACATGCGAACGATGTGCAAACGATCGACGATAAAAATAGGTCCAGATTCTATTAAACGCTGAACGTTTAATCGTTGTCTGCTATTACACTAAACGATTATCGTTCTAATCCCAACAATCTATCGATTTTTGCAATGATAATCGTCCTGTGTTATACCACCCTAAGTCTTGATAAAGGGTTTCCATTGATCCCCGACCTTTGCAGGTGTTCTTTTTGCTTTGTGCCTGAAATAGCTGCAATAAACACCCTATAGATAAGTGCACTGTCACTTTAAGAAACGTGTCTACTGTTTTTATCGGTCAGGGGGTCTGTATGTTCAGACCCGCACCAATCATTTGATAGTGCCGGACAAAGCGCTCAAGTAAGAGACCAAAAGTGATATAGAAGGAGGTGTTTGTGCATGCTGTTTTGGACAATCCCAACAAGAACAGCAGCTGTGAAGCACAAACTTCTGCTCCTACAAATAAAGTACAGTACAGTTGGCATTCTTTCTTTTGGTCATTTCCAGCAATGCCAGTCTTGATTGTATTGGGGGTAATGACATACATTGCACTAGGGAGAACGGGATCATTTTCGAGTGATTTTTGCGAGTAGCGACATTGTGGTATTTAAGTGGTAAAAGCAATTTAAATTGACTGTTTTGTGCTCCCTTTAATTGGTGCAGTGACTTCAGACTGAAGGGCCTTTATTATAGCGGCTTCAAAGGCACATACTGTTTGTAATTTTAATATCAATGAACAATAGGCCCTTTTGTCAAGCATCATTAGTGGCCGAGACCAAAATTTGCATATCATTTGCCCTGGTGCGTTAATTCCCTTTTAATTATGGTTTTGTTTAGAAAAAAACGTTCAATATGTTCAATGGCAAAATGTTAGAATCAGAATGTACAGAGTAGATATTGAGTTTATGGAGATTTAAAGAAATATCCCCTCTATAAATCTGTAAAATAACAAGTGATTCTCATTGACTGTGGTGGTCCCTTCTATTTTATATTGCTATGAAAAGCCTATTGTTATTGTTATTGTTATTCGTTACATGTTTGTACGGATCTATTAATATTGTGACTGTCTGTCCCTACTGTAAGTCCTGGGGGTATCAGAGTAACAGAGCCACTATTAGGACCCAAGTAAAGTCCAGTACTGCCATAGAAATCCAGTAGTGTTGCTGATCGAGGACAAGCTCATATTCTAGGACCTTGTACTTTCATGTGAACATGGTAGTTGTGTCATGGATCCTTCGAAGCAATAAAAAATTGGTCACATTGAACGGATGAGCATGTTTATATGAGCGTTAGATGGCAATGCCGTTGACATCCTTCTCTGCCTTTTATGGGCCACATGACAATTTTCTGCTTACATGTGCGCAGGTGTTATCACCATAAAGCATGTGTTTATAGAAAGAAGTGAAGCTCGCCATGCATAATAACCAATGGCCATATGTCTTCATGAATAGTAAGCGATAAATTTTCAAAAAGGACCCCCCTTCCACCTTGAAGCGGTTCTTTAAAAATCACGAAATTTAAATCGTTCTCTGATTTAGTTGGCTGAAGGATTCATTTAATTTAAAGGGATTGTCAATTTTAGTCAGGGAGCACCATATCACTAAAAATAGGAAGGTGACCCATTCATGTATATTTTTGTCTCCTCTGACAAGCCCTGTATTTTCTATATGGGCCCATAAAGTGCTCTTTTTATTGAAAATTGGCCAAAACACTAAAAAAGTTGCAGGAAAAATGAGAAACTCTAAAATTTTGTAGAAAATGAAATAATGTATGGAAGGGAAATTAGGACCTGCTAACTATGTGATTTGCATGGAGGCCCCCCGAAATGATTGGGTATGTTTTCTCTTGGAGCGTTATATATATAGTTAACATATATATCAGCTAGAGGCACTGTCCATCTGAAAATTCCATGATGTTGGGACATTTGCATTAAGGATCCCTTATTTGGGTCATGTGGTCTCATGGTGACCCCCGGGAAATGACATGTGTTTCTGTGCTCTCAATGGAATCAACACCTCAAACTCAACAGCCAACAGAACCTCCTGAATGTTTAAAAGGCATGGACTATTCCACACAAGTAGTAGTTACTGATGGTAACTTTCACAGAAGTATTATGTCAGCCTCCCTGACTGTATAATTATAGTCTCTTAGCTAATTTAGAGATACTGTATAGAGATGAAGACTATTACGCTGTTGGTTGAAGCTGCCTATGTCATGTTGTGCTGATGCATCATGGGACTGATCGGAGGCCACAGATACAGTAATGAATTGCATGGGTGCAGCAGAGCTGGGATGAAACAGATGGCACTGCAGGATTAGTTAGTGTGCAACAAATAGGCAACAAATAAGAAAAACTGGCACTGCCAAAGGACTTCCTCCTCTTTCCCTTTACAGTTTATGTTTTTGGAGGGATCAGGAGAGATACGAGTGCTTGACTGATAGCTGTTGAATATGTATGGTCATCTTAGGTTTTAGGCTATGTTCACATCTGATATCTTGCTTTAATTCAGGGGATTTGGTGGCATACCAGTGCGACGTGCCCATGTATGCTGCAGCATATCCATGTTGCTCTATTGATTTCAGTTCATTCACGTAACATACCCGTGACAGTCCCTTTCCAAGCTTAAACTGGTTTCCTAATGTACCCCTCTCCCCAACATAGCCGTAGTTCAATTTGTAAATGTCTGTGTGGAAATGATCAGGTGGTGTCTGGGCAGTATACTAGTAGACAGGTGAGCCCTAGCACTGGCACCCGCCCTGCTGTCCCTGCCTAATTACCTTGTCTGCCCTAACTGGCAGCGGATAACTGGTTGATGGTCCCTTGCCTGAACAGGTGTGACACAGAATGAGGACAAGACAGACAAACACAAACTCTTAGTCAGAATAGCAAGGTCAGTGATGCACAGTTGGTAAAGTACAAAATCATAGTCCAGAGAATAGTCTAAGGTCGAAGCCAAAAGTCGGAAAACCAGGATTACAAACCAGAATATAACGCTAGATATACAAACCAGAATATAACGCAAGATAACACTCAGAAACTGAGGCTCTATGGCAGGCAGGGTACAACAAAAGGGGAGGATACTTATGGAGCCTGGAGTCCCAGCCCCAGACATGATTGGGGCTGAGCCTCGAGCTCCAAGCAAGAACTGACAGCTGACTGGCGGTGCCGGCCAACAGTCAGTTAATTATAATGTTTGGCACCTTTGTCGATTGGCTGGGGGCTTGGAAGTCCTGGCCACGGCTACATCATATGAAAGCGCCACCGAGCTGCTAACAACCGGCGGGGCCGGTTGGAAGTGACACCGTTGGTGCGCTCCCTGCACCCGGCCAGGTTGGTTACCAGGGGTGCTGCCGGGGTTGTCAGGGGGGGCAGCCGCATGCTCTGGCAGTGCTGGGAGCCGGGCATGACGGCCAGCTACTGACAAATGTGCAGGGATAGAATTAGTCTAGAGATGGTCTCAATAGGGGTTCTCCATAAAGACAAGTTATGGCATGGCGTTTTGCTGGCATGTGCCAAAACCTAAAAATAATAATTGTTAGATCTCAAGGACCCTGCGATCATTATTTAAGCAGTGACTTTTCATGGCAACTAGAATTATCTTTAATTGATATTTTGCTATGTAGAAAAAAAGTTCCAAAAAGATCTGAAGCCCCTACGTTAAAGAGGTGGCAGGGGGGACCCTCTAGACGTGCCAGAACCTCTGTTTATAGGAAAACCAGCGATCTCTGCCACTTGTCTCTTCTACAAGTCAAAGTTGGCCCCATTGAAACATAGAAGCTACTCCTTTAATTGTGCGGTATCGGTGTAATAGTCCCAACGCTTTCACATGATGGATGTGCTGACATTCATAGTGGCCAAATTACAGCAGATGTAATTATTCTGCTAAGCTTCAAGTCCTTCCAGAAGTTGCCCTAGGTGAGACCGCTCTCTACTTATTCCTGTAACTTCTCAGCAGGCTGCCAAGTACTATCTGCACTAAGTGGTTAAAGGCGCAGAGTATAAATGGTCATGTCATTGTGGCAGAGACAGACAGCTGATGTTCTGGAGATGATGGGAGAGAAGTGGCCTCCTTATCAAGGTCCTCAGGGATTCCTTGTCACTCGGATACTTAAGCTTTAGTGCTGTTCCACTTATCTTCACTGTTACACAGGGAGACGTAGAGGTCCCCGGTTAGACGATACAAGTAAATCACGATGACTGGCCCTAACCATGGCCCGTCGTGGTACGTCACATGCTAATACATAGCATCACAATTATGATGTCGGCCACGAGTGATGTCATCTTTAAGATCCCAAAAATATTCTGTCCTCAGCCGTCAAGGTGAAATTTTTTTGCATTTATTGTTCTTCTCTGTGTTATTATGCATCTGGCAGAAGTGGACGCAGCGTTCTGACAGTCAGGAAGTTTGCGACACATGCTGGTTTTGTTATGCGTGTATGACTGACTGCGGTGGAGCGCTTCCCTGCGTCGCATGCTGAGTGCTCTTACCTAGTGATCAGAGTTAAACAGCAAAGTTGTTTCCGTGCCGAGAGTTGCTGGATGCATTAATATTCCTCCAAATAGACAAGTGAAAGACAACTTCAAGAAAGATGTGTGACTGGAATACAGAGGGCAGCTATGCACAGCCTGGCTTTTATGCTTTTTTTTTTTAGTTATTTCTTTGTCTTGGTTATTTTCTTATTACCTTTCCTTCCTTTTTTATCTTACCCCTTTCTGTTTCCAGTGGGATTTATACATTAGATGAGGAAAAAACACAAAGATGACCTTTCTGGTGATGTAAACCGGCCACAATGTTCTTTATAAAGTAATAAATCAATTGTTGTCCATTAGGTTATTGGGGGCTCCAACCCCCGGCACCACCAGGATTAACCCATGGAAGAGGACACAGTCAATGTTACCATGTTACACGGGACCAAGGATGGACCCAATGAAAACTAATTGTCGTCCCTTTGTCTGGGAGATATTCACAGGGAAAAGTGGGAAAAATTTCAACCAAAACTTGATTCATACTATGACTAAAATCCCATGTGGATAACTCTAAGATATCCTAGATTCCCTATTCTTGCTTATTCTTTATTTTATTTTATTTTATTTCTACTTCCCTTTTTTTTAAAAAGATAAGTCAGGCCGGTAATAAAAATTTATCACCTGGCATGGGCAGGGGTAACGTAATAAACAATTACTACTTAGCTCTCCCAGTACCTGTAGCATTGGATTGCTGCTCCGGAACTCCTGCCGGGCTCCTGGATCTCCTACTAATGGAACGTCACGACCCGCTCAGCCAATTAATGACTGGGACGTGGCACCACTCCGGTCACTGATTGGCTGATGGGACAATCCTTCAGCCGGGTATTTTCCCCCAAGTTGTGATGTCATCAGAACTCAAGGGAAAATGCCTTCCGGCGGGGTCCTGGGGTCTGTGGCGCTGCCATTATGTTCCCCCCTTCGATCTTTATTTACCTCACTTTTTTCTTTGTATTTACCCCTTTAGGCTATGTGCACACACTGTAAGAGACCGGCCGTTCCGTGTCCCGGCCCGTTCTGTGAACCGGCTGGTCTCTAAAAAGATCATCCCGGCTGGTACTGCAGTACCGGCCAGATGATCTTTCGGACCGCAGAGTTCTGATGCGGGCGCATCCGTGCGCGCCCACATCAGAACTCCCCACAGCACACTATGGAGCAAGTGTCCGGAGCCGCTTGCTCGATAGTGTGCACTGACAGGGTTTTCTGACGTCCGTTTTCTACGGCGCCACTAGGGATCCTGGCTGGAGTGTATACCATGTGTATACACTCTGGCCGGGATCCCTTCAGCCTACAGCACTACACAAGTCCTGTGGAACAAGGAACAACGGCCGTGATTTTTACGGAACTGTGTACATAGCCTTATTCTGTACCCTATTCTCATCTTTACCTTCTTTCATTTCCTGTTTATATTCCTTCCTTCCTTCCTTTCTCCTTCCATCTCTCATTCACATCTTATTTCCATGCTCCTTCCTTCCTCCCTCCCTCCCTGTCCCTTATTCCATCCCTCCTCATCTTCCTTCCTTCCTTCCTTCCTTCCTTCCTTCCTTCCTTCCTTCCTTCCTTCCTTCCTTCCTTCCTTCCTTCCTTCCTTCCTTCCTTCCTTCCTTCCTTCCTTCCTTCCTTCCTTCCTTCCTTCCTTCCTTCCTTCCTTCCTTCCTTCCTTCCTTCCTTCCTTCCTTCCTTCCCTAGGTGGGAGCAATGCCTAGTAGAGCCATAAGAGAAACAGATCGCTGATCTCAGGGAGACCAACCAAACGACAACACTGCCGGCTGCTAGTGAAAGCGCTCAAAGCAGTGAAGTCCTAGGTGCATTGTCCCCTGGGAAACATGAATATGCAAAAGAAGAGCCTATGGAGCCTCATCAAGGATTCTCAAAACACAGGACTAGCCAGATATCCCTCCGGGAAGAAGCCAAGGATGTTTTGGTGGTTTCCTTACAGGAGCCACCCCTTGGCTGGGTCCTTCCCGGAGGGATATCTGGCTAGTCGTGTGTAGGGATGGTCCGAACCCTCCGAGGTTCGGGTTCGTATGAACCTGAACGCTCGGCATCAGATTCACGCTGTCTGCCCTCTCCGTGGAGCGGGCGGATGCAGCGGGAGGACCGCCTGGAAAACTGTTATACAGCCTATGGCTATGACTGTATCCCAGTTTTTCAGGCAGTCCTCCCGCTGGATCCGCCCGCTGCACGGAGCGGGCAGACAGCGGGAATCATTACCGAGAGTTCGGGTTCGTACCATCCCTAGTCCTGTGTTTTGAGACTCCTTGATGAGGCTCCACGGGCTCTTCTTTTGCACTAACATACATGAGGTAGTAAGTAGGAGCCCCCAACCACAGTGTGTTCACCCGAGCACTGACTCCATGGCATCTTAACCAATGAAGGTTGTTACCTAAATCACTGCCCTACTACATGGTGGTCTTCTTGTGAATGTAATATAAAATTTTACCGACTGGAGTGTCGTCTCTCCTCCCGCTTTTTGTTCTAGGCTCATGGGCCCTGCAGGAGTCTCCTCAGGGAGGAAACATGATCAAAAATGTTTCATCAGTCCAGTAACCAGTGGGCATCATAGGCAGTTGCATAAGGCACCATTGAGGATTGGGGCATTAACCTTGTAATGTTTATATGTACTTTAGCAAGCCTGGCTACCCCCGACATGATTAATAGCCGTGTTATCTTTTACATAGAGGGTAGCTAATAGCGCATGATTGTATTAATGTCGTATTGATTCCTGGCGTATTGCGGTGTTGTGTTGTGCATTAGTTTTACCGCCTGCTTACATGTCACACTCTGTGATGTCATCTGTGGCTGTGCCGGTGACAAGGACGCTTGGTAACAGCAGGAAAGGATGTTTTAAAAGTGTAATTTCAAGGGAAAATGTTTCTCCGCTCTGTCTTGGCGTCAAGTCCCTGTCGTACAGCGTGAGAACGTTAAGTCCTTTAGAGGTGTAAATGTTTGATTGATGTGCGTTTTATTTTTCGAAATCGCCTTCTATACACTCTGCTTGCTGTAAATTAACTTAATTTAAGGGGTACTCCGGTGAAAATCATTTTTGTAATTTACTTCTAATTAAAAAATCTCCAGTCTTTCAGTACTTTTCAGCTGCTGTATGTCCTGCAGTAAGTGGTTTATTATTTAGTCTGACACAGTGCTCTCTATTGCCACCTCTGTCTGACACGGGAACTGTCCAGATCAGTAGCAAATCCCCATAGAAAACCTCTCCTGCTCTAACTATTAGTATCAGATTCGTAGGTGTCAAGAGATTGTTGCATTGTTTGCCCAAGTCCTGTGGGCCTTTATGGGGTCTCACAACCCTTAATTACCAAATAAGTGTGACCGTATGCTATCAAAAAGTATGGGCAGAATGTAGAGAGTATGATGGCTGGATCCAACTAGTTAGGGTTTGTTTGTATACTGTAACCATGATCACACATTAAACTGCATAGGAGCCTCATACACAAAACAGTAAGATTTGAAAAAATGACTGTTTTTTTTTTTTTTTTAGTTATTATTAGAGAGCATTGGATCAATAAAAAGTTAGTATTATTAAAAAATATATATAATAATAATAATAATTATTATTATTAACTTATTTATATAAATTAAAATAATATTATTATTATATATCATTATTATTATTATTATTATTATAAATTAACATATAATTATTATTATATATCTTATTATTATTATTATTATTATTATTATTATTATTATTATTATTATTATTATTATTATTATTATTATGCATTGGAGCAATAAAAAGTTATAATCATAATTATTAATATAATAATTATTGTAAATAATAATAGTATTTCATAATATTTAATAGAAGTATTATTATTATTATTATTATTATTATTATTATTATTATTATGAAACTTAAACCTCCAAAAAAAAAACATTTTGAAAATTATTCACCTAAAATCGCTGGTTTTAGTCAACTTTCGGAGAATGAGGGGTTAAAAAACAAAACAAAACCAGAGGGTCTACTCTGACATTCTGTGACTTCAATGGGTTTGCAGAAAGCAGCTAAGCTGTATAATGATGGCGGCCGGCGTTGTGGGGACATTGTGACAAATACCATTGTCAATAGAAAGAAACGCTCCCTTTGTATTGCGCGTTATTGTAGAATGCCACAGCCAATGTTCTCTCCTCTGCAGCTTCACATATTCCTTCTCATTCTGTGGAGTAGTAGGAGAAGAAAAGCTGGTGTGAAAGCCGGCAGATCTCATAGTTATATTTACGGAACTAAAAGCAGATTTTGCTTTTCATTATTGCATTTATGACAGCAAACAAAAGCTGGTTGTTCCTAATGAGCCGGGTGCCCGGTGCCAGGAGGAGGCCTGGTGTGTAGGATTCGGCGGTATTTATGTCTGGGGGTATTTCAGTCTGCGGATTAATTACATCTCACTGAACTAGTTTTTCTCTAATTGTTGTTCAATTGCCTTAAACCTTTATTAAAATATATGCCTCCTGTTATTAAGCTGCAGACTGGTCGGGTTTACACATGGCTGGCGTAGCTTATTATGGAGCGTTTCTGCAGGGCCAATATCTATATGTGGGAAGGGCTTTAATGTCCTTAAAGGGCTCCTTCAAGGGCTTGGACCATGAATGATATTCATTACCTGTCCACAAAATAGGTGACATATGTGTAATCGCTGGGGTCCGATCACTTGGTTTCTATGTTCTCCCCCATATCTTTGCTCCATGTTCTCTGCTTGGCTTCCTTGCCCTACCCCCATTTTGGTTCTTTCTGTTTTCTGCTTGGTTCCTCAGTCCTCCGCCATATCTTTCCTCCCTGTTCTCTGCTTGGCTCCTCAGTTCTCCCCCACATATTTCCTCCCTGTTTTCTGCTTGGCTCCCCTGCTCTCCCCTATTTCTCCCTCCCTGTTCTCTGCTTGGTTCCCCTGCCCTCCGCCATATTTTTCCTCCCTGTTCTCTGCTTGGATCCCCTGCTCTCCCCTATTTCTCCCTCCCTGTTCTCTGCTTGGCTCCCCAGTTCTCCCCCATATATTTCCTGCCTGTCCTCTTCTTGGTTCCCCTGCCCTCCCCCATATCTTTCCTCCCTGTTCTCTGCTTGGCGTCCCTGCACTTCCCTATATCGTTGCCCCCCTATTCTCTGCTTTGCTCCCCTGCCCTCCCCCATATCTTTGCTCCCTGTTCTCTGTTTGGCTCCCCAGTTCTCCCCCGTATCTTTCCTCCTTGTTGTCTGCTTGGCTCCCCAGTTCTCACCCATATGTGTTCCCCCTATTCTCTGCTTGGATCCCCTGCCCTCCTCCATATCTCCCTCCCTGTTCTCTGCTAGGCGTCCCTGCCCTCCCCTATATCTCCCTCCCTGTTGTCTGCTTGACTCCTCAGTTCTCCCCCATATCTTTCCTCCCTGTTCTCTGCTTGGCCCCCCCTGCCCTCCCCCATATCTTTCCTCCCTGTTCTCTGCTTGGCTCCCCTGCCCTCCCCCATATCTTTCCTCCCTGTTCTCTGCTTGGCTTCCCTGCCCTTCCCCATATTGTTGCCCCCTATTCTCTGCTTGTTTCCCCAGTTCTCCCCCATATGTGTGCCCCCAGGGGCGGACCCAGACTGCAGAGGGCCCCTGTGCAAAAAATGTGTTTGGCCCCCATAACCTATTCTTTTCTCCAGCTTTCTGCCTTGAAGGCGCACACATATGTACGCCCTGGTATCCACAACTCCTGGAATAACAATAACTACAATTCTTAGAATGCCTTAAACTTAAGAAGCTCTCTTAAGAATGCTGATAGTTGTAGTTTCAACCCCTTGAGTTGTCTACTCACTTGTACTTCACCTACATCCTTGTTTTTATCCTCTCCCTTTGTCCCTTGGTTCTTTACCAGTTTCTTTGTCCATGTTTCCTTACTTTTCCAGGCTGTGTTGTCCCCCATCTCACCTGTTGACTTCCTTAATCTGCCGCTCTCTACCTTGCCATTTCCTTCCAGCTCTTGTCTGTCTTCTCCTATTCTCATCGACTCTCTTTAGCACCTATCTTTCGTGCACTTATTATTCTCTCCTCCTTCCTGAACCCTTCTATCCATCCTCCCCAGCTGTTTCCACTTCTCCGTCTCACACCTGTCATATCTCTTGCGTAGGATTTGATGAGGTCAGTACTGGTGCCTGCATGCAAACCGTGCACTCATTCCGTATTAGCATCCCATTGCATAACACTATTTTTAGAAGCCTTCCTTTTGGCTCCTCGCTGATCGAGGGGCTTAGTCACTGCACTATTAATGTTAGCAGGTCTATTATTGTGTGCGCTTAGCTCTTATATTTATACACGGGTCTAGAGCACACGGTATATATCAATGCCAAAAAGTAGTCTGACACCAACAAATCAGAGACAGGTTTATACAGCGTCTCACCATAACTGGCTTACATCAGCAAAATTCCAGGCAAATATATGGATAATATAAGAGATACAATCAGGACTTTATGAGAGCAAGGGTAAGGATTGCTAGATGTGAATTACAATGTTTATGTAGCAGATTAGATTAGATTTTATCAATAAAAAGTAGAGAAGAAGACTTTTAACACTCTAAGGCTATGTTCACACAACACAAGTAGTGCTGCCTTCTGAGGGAATCCCGGCCAGAGTGTATACACAGGGTATACACTCCGCCCGGGATCCCTAGCGGCGACGTAGAAAACTGACATGTCAGCCCTGTCAGTGCACACTATGGAGGGAGCGGCTCCGGCCACATGCTCCATAGTGTGCAGTGGGGAGTTCTGATGCGGGCGCGCACGGATCTTTTCAGAGACCGGCCGTTCCGAACATAGCCTAAGGGAGTAGTGTGTGTCCTTGAGGAGACCACCAAATTGGTATATGAAGTCGTCCTATTACACTACGGCCCTATTATTTTAGTAAACGAGCGCCGATCTGCTAGATCGACGCTTGTTTACTGGACCTATTAGACAGCCCAAGGACTGCATGGACATTGTTAGCGATGTCCATGCAGCCCTTGACCAAACACCCGATACCTTATCTTCCTCGCTCCCGGTCTTCTCTCCTGTGCTCTGCAGCTTCCCTGCAATTGGCCAAGCGGTCAGCTGGCAGGCTGCTCAGACGCTGCTGCCACTAGGACCGGGCAGCTGTGGAGCACAGGGGTAAAGACCGGGATCGGGAAGAGGTAAGGTATCAGGTGTTTGGGAAATTGGCAGCCATTGACCGCGCCATGCTATTAGACGTTTCGTCCAAACCTAAACCAGCGATCAGCCAATGATCCTTTTATTGGCCGATCGTTGTTTTGTTGCCCGATTCGGACAGTTATCACTCCGTGTAATAGGGCCGTTACAAGACGTGTTCTGCTCCACAGGAAAAGAGTATGCTGAAGTACTTGCTTTACAGTGCCACCTACAGGCGGTAACTTCAATGAAAATCAATGTTTGACCATTGAAGGGAACCTGTTACCACTTCTGACCTATCTGTTTTAGTAAATCTTTGTATTACCCATGAAATAACAATTCCAGGTCACTGTTTCTGATAGCTCTGTGATGGGCCGTTTGTTATTCTTACTAGAAATTACTCAATAACCAAGTGGGTATTACCAATTAGCAGCCTGCCCCTTCACAGTCTGACACTATCCAATCAGAGCTGACAGTACCAAACAGTGTAGGGACCCGCCCCCAGTTGGTACCACCCAGTTGGCTATTGAGTCACTCATCTCTAGTAGGAATAACAGAAGAACTGCACATCACAGAGCTATAAAAATAGGTGATCTAGATGTAGATAGGTCCATGGAGGGTGCGTTTCGACTACAAGTTGATGAAACATGTCGTCCAAAAACCTAACTACATTTTGCTACACCAAAAAATCTGCTTTGGTGAGTGCCAGGATTCTTCTATCTATTGATCTAGACTTCCCAACCATGGGCACCATATCGCTAAAGAGTTTCATCTTCCTACTGTACTAAGGTCCTCTTTGAAGACCCAGTCAATTCACCTGCCAAGCACCAAGGGAAAGCAGATGTCTTCTAGCCCAGAAGAAAGTCTGTGAATAAAGCCTATCTATAAAGCTTACATTCGGTGTATACATTGGCATATCGACAGGATAGTACGCCAACATATACTGAGCATATATACACGGGCATGGTGATCAGTTGACTACCATGGGTCATTGCCAGGGATAGATGGCCATACACGTCCTCTTTAGTGGTTACTTGCAGTATATGCAGGAATTTCAAAAATTTTCAACCTTGGTCGGCAAAATAAGGAGCCACATAGTGTTCCTTTACAGATCAGTAATCAGATCAGTGTGGATCATGGGATAAGAGCTGCCCAGTTCTCTCGATAGCTGGCACGGCATTGTGCATAGACAATACCTTTTTTTTCTCTCTTCCCAGTTCACTCCCGTGAGTCCTTTCCTTGGATCACCCCTAGGAAATGGAGATCCTGGACAATTGCCCTTTTTTTTTTTTTTGCGAACCCCTAAAAATAGTCCTGCCTGGCGGTCAGATTGATCTATTACTTTTTATTCGCCAATCGTTTTGTCACTTAAACTAACATATTTATATACAGTTGGCAAGAAGCACAGGAAATCAGCTGCCAGATCATACGTTACATGACAGATTTATTTTTCAAGGCGTGTGACCCCCTCCCGGGGTGTATCGGCTGCCTTGCATTTCAAAGAAATCAAAGGAGAGGAAATATTTTTCAACATGCTTTCAAATCATCGAAAATATTTGAATTAAATGTTTGCTGTCTTAGAAACGGATGATTTACAGACACCGCCACTTTGTCAATATTTTCAGGCTACATTCACATTTGTAGAAAGCCAATTTAAAGGTGACGGCTAACATGGCCATTCTTCTTGTCTTCGCCTTGACCACACCAACGAAAAGTAAGTTTTGACCATTTGACAACCAATCTATATTTTAATTTCCCAAAATTTGGCAATTTTGGGTCGAAATCCACTGTAAAAACTAGGCTTTTACATATGTTAATGGTTACCTGGAGTTTAAAACTTACGCAGTGGCGTGGTCCTTTTTTTGAACCACTGTCCAGTTCCCACACACGGTGCCGGTCTATTCCCGAGTACCAGCTCGCCCCGGAGCACTGGGGGCAGGTCCGCCAGCCCTCAGTATGACAATCTCCTCCCCTCCCCTCTGTGATGCGGCTCCATTGATTCTAATGGAGCCACATCACAGAGGGGCGGGGTTTTTTATCACACTGGGGGTCGGCGGGCCTGTCCCCAGTGCTCCGGAGCAGGCCAGTGCTTGGGAATAGACCGGCACCGTGTGCTGGAAATGGGCAGAAGTTCCAAAAAAAGGACCATGCCACCGCCGTCCCTGCAGCGGTGCTGGTCTGTTCATGTAAAACACCCAAAGAATTGTACCTAGTGGTACATGCGATCAAATAGTTATTCCCAATCCTGTAAAAAGTAGAAGGTAACTTTGCAAGATGGGGAACCCCCTTTAACATTTACTTTTTCCTACTACATTAAGGACTATGTAATTCCACCTTCCTACCCCCCAGGTTGTCAGGAGTTCTTTAGTCTACATATTTTTCCCCTTTGCTTCCTTCACAGATACAGCTTGTGTGATCTGCTTTGCTGTCTCTTGACACTGTGATCTGAACCATTCAACCGTCTCCCCCTCCTTACCACTTTAACACTAAAAGAAGAGAGTGTTAGAGCTCTCAAAGACAAGAGCAGTGTGCTAAACCATCTATGTTAAAAGCAGCAGGACAGCCTGCTATGTAAAGGAGTTACACAAACTCTACAACAGCAGAAATGGTAGGAAATTTTTAATGAGGTCTATTTAGAAAGTTGCTTGATTGTGCATTTAGAAAGCAAATAAACAATAAGAAAAAATCAATGCAGAGGTGTTCATAGCCTTTAAATATGCCTTCTAGTTCTCAAAGATTGTATCTTATAGTGCAGCAGATGGCAACGATATTAGATTGACGTAGTTATCAGCCTGAAGCTCTCCTTTACATCTTGTTTGACCCTCTGAAGAAGCTGAAAAACCAACAAGGATGAATAATATATTATATAAGTAGGCTTTAAGCTGCCTTTTATGACGGCAGTCTGTTTTATTTGTACCTATGTATATTGTGATACTTAATATATGATACATATTATACATTTGGAAATGGGTCATTTCATAGTGGTGTAGTACTAGGGTACTTGCAATCAAACTTCAAATTGTGTTCTTCATTGGACAAACAAGACCACATGGGGAAGTTTTATGTATATTTTCCTAAATGATGTGCGTTTTATGCTGTTTTTGTATATTCCTGGATTCTGGAACAGTTAAAGGGGTTATCCAGCATGGGGGCACTTTTTTGGGGGGACCGGGGAGGAGGTGGTTGAAATAAAAGACGTCCACTTACCTCCCCGGTTCCAGCGACGGGTCCCGCATCACGGCGCTCCGGTGCCCGATTCCCGGCCGCTTCCTGGTGTTTGACGCCGCCCGAGACGCTACGTCTCAGGGCCGCTCAGCCACTCAGTGAAGGAGGCGGGATCAGAGCGGACTTAAAACGGATCCCGCCTCCTTCACTGAGTGGCTGAGCGACCCTGAGACGTAGCGTCTCGGGCGGCGTCAGACACCAGGAAGCGGCTGGGAACCGGGCACCGGAGCGCCGTGATGAGTGACCTGCCGCTGGAACTCCCCAAAAAGTGCCCCCAGGCTGGAGCACCCCTTTAATGCAGCTCTAGTCTGCAGCAGGCTTAAGGGTTTGGTCACATGATGTCATATGCCTACTCAGCCAATCAGTGGCCACAGCTGTGTCCATGACAGATTGGCGCGATTGGATTTGCAATATCTCTTTTGGTTCTGAAGTTTTCATCACATAAGTTAGCAATTGACAATCGGGAATGTTCTCTGTGATGCACACCTATTTGACATGCTCAATGTGCTGCCCATGGTGCAGAACACAGAGCTGAAGGCTCTTGATCCATAGCTGAGGCCAAGGAGGGGGGGGCTGCCCAGATCTGTTCCTACATCTGGCCTACATCCTTCATATTGGATACTTAGTACTGGGTATGAAGGATGAATCTTCACCCCTCGTCCTATCCTCAACCCATTTACCAATTTGAAGCAGATCATAGAAACAAAGCAAAGCATATTGATGCTGTAATCCTAAAAATTTGATCCATAGTTAACCTTGTGTGCGAGACGTGAATCCAATGTATCGGAGCATGAAAAATTAATTTATTACATTTGATGCACTAACAAAAGAAAGTTATGGTAAATAATAGATGAACTACATGTTGTTACAATAGTCTGTTTGATTCATAGCGCCCTTTATCTTCTATCTTGTGCTGACTGAAAAGAAATCTGAAAAGTTTCTACCTAGAGAGTGAAGAGCTCAGAAGATTTTATACAAGGCTTCAACTCTTGGGTTAAGATGAAAAAGTCTTTACTACAGATCCCTTACCCGCCCACCCACAACCTTTATGTGATGTTACTCATACGGCATAGGATCAATACATAAAAATATATTTAGAGTTGCTAAGTATGCACTCAGAACTGTACCCTGCTATTTAAAGGAGGTTGCAGCACCTGCTGCATTTATTCCCAGTCTGCTTCTCTTTCTGTGGCATCGTTCATCTCAAGGCGGCATGCTGCAAACATACCTCATTCTCCCTAAATATCCCAATAAAGATTAGGACATTGCAATTTAAGTAGAACTGATGTCTAGGGATGAGCGAATCGTCGGACTTTTGGTCCGACGGCATCTTCGCTCAATTACTATGCCTGCGATGCCTGCGATCCCGGGTGCATAGTTGCTTTCCCGGGAATCTGCGGGCAGGATCTTCCAGGGAATTCAAGATACATTCCCTGGATTGGGAGTTAAAGGGAGCTCTGCTTTATTAAAACACTGCCCTATAATGATATTGCTGACTACATTTACCTTGAAATGTAGTCAGAGGTATTCAGCAGATAATTTTTTTTAAAATTATTGGGTTCTGTTGAACTCAATGAAAAAAAAGGATGGTTATTCACATACATACGGCAAAAAGATTAGATGCAAGATCCTTGTTATTTTTCACATATCTTCACAAACAGCGCCACTCTTGTGCTTAGTTTTGGTGGTGTTCTGCAGCTCAGTTTTAGGTGTAATACCTCAAACAATTTGAAGACTTGGGTGGTTGTGCTTGTGTTTTACCTGATCCTGGATAACCCCTTTAATAGTTGACGGAAACATAATTTTTTGCATTGACACAGGCAGCTACTAGTATCCATAGAAATGTTGACCATACACTCCTCTAGCCGTGATCCTGTAGCTCAGTGTATGTGGGTGGCCCATCTTATTTAGACTGACATTTCAGCACAGTTCTCAACCATCTGTAAGGTCAGCTGGGACTAGCAACAGAAGATGGCTACACACACGCGGGTCATAACCTAATGGACTAATGACGCCTGACACCAGACATATGTTATATATCTATACACTTTTTTAAATTAATACAACTTTTTCCTACTGTTTCCCTTGAAAAAAAAAAATCACTGATTTTTGGATTTTTGCAGATCACAATGTTACTATTTTGAAAGCTTTTTCCCTTGTGGAATGTAACACACTGTGGAATGTAACACAGAACGATTATCATTCGAATTTTCACGATAGCGATCGCATTTGAGTGATAATCGGCTCGTGTAAACACAGCAAACGATCAAGGGACAAGCGACAAATTGTTCATTTTGATCTTTCAACATGTTCTCAAATCGTCGTTGGTCGTTCGCTAAAAATTCGCAGATCATTCGTGTAAAGTCTTTCACCGATTTTAAACGATCTTAAAATGAATTTTCCAAACAATATATCACTCCGTTTATACGTTGATCGTTATAAAAAACACATTGTTACTTCGAAAATCGTTAATCGTTCGATTTGGCAAATTATCACTCCGTGTAAACGCAGCATAAGGACTTCTCATGAGGGTTAGGACCATTAGGGGCTTTACACACACCTGGATCCACGGAAATCGGTTCAGACAACCAAGACATGTATTTTACTCTTCAGCATTTACCTCCTATACATGGTATAGGTGATCGATGGTAGATCGATATAGGTCGGACTGCTGCAACCCCCCACTGATATCCTTTTGCTGTTCCAGATATGTGATAGATTTGTATGACATGCTTAGCTGTAACTCCATAAACTCCTTCCCATGGTGGCCAGTCTAGTGGGGAGTGATTATAGACTGGGTCACCAGTTCTAATGACCAAAATTCTAACTAATCTGATCTTCACCTCTCCAACAATTATCAGCTGTTTCATTGATAGGTAAAGTATGATGATAGCTGGAATAACCCTGCAGGCTGGCCCTTGACTTTCATTTTTTCTTTGTGGATTGATGGTAAACTTTTTTAGATTTTCCTTGGTTGATTGCTATTTGATTTTTCTTGATGGACTTAGATTTTTCTTGGTAGATCGCCATTGGATTTCTCTTGGTAGATAGCCATTACATTTTCCTCAGTTTATTGACAACAGATTTTTCTTGATAGATCGCCAATAGAGTTTTCTTGGTAGATCAATATTAGATTTTTCTTGGTGGATTGCCATTAGATTTTTCCTAGTAGATTATCATTAGATTTTTCTTGGGGCATTGAGAATACATTTTTTACTTGGTAGATTGCCATTAGATTTTTCTTGATGGATTGCCATTAGATTTTTCTTGCTCTCAACCCCCCCAGACCCCCCACCCCCCGGGCTTCAGCGCTAGTACTGGTATCCCGTAGCTCCAGTCCCCCCGGTTCTGAGTCTGAGATGGGAACCTAAAACATGACGTGTTATGCCCACTTAGCCAGTCGGTCGCTGTAGCGGGGTCCTGCCTCAGCCACTGACTGGCTGAGCTGGCCTAACACGTCACATCCCAGGTCCCACTCAGACTCGGACTGGGGGACTGGAGCCACGGGATACCAGCACCACTAATGGAGTAGGGGAGGTTAGAATATGTTACTTGTTTCTTTCTTTTATCCTACCCCTCACCCAAGCCTGGAGTTCTCCTTTACCCTTTCCCACCCTCTGCTACCAAAGATAACCAGCACCATTGCCATATGACGTACCAATAGCCCAGTTGACTGTACTTGTTTATGGCATGGATGAGACTGTTAACTATATGCCGGACCAGCTTTAGTTTTTCAATTACAAGAAAAACCCAACACAGGAAGTCAGGCTTTTACATGACAATATGTTCCCATCATGAACATCCTTATGGCACTTAATTCAGAGGCAAGTCCTATAAGGGTCCTATAAAAGTTTTACTTTATTTAACATCTAATGCGGATTTCACGACTTGGAACAAATTTTAGGTCACACGGCTGTCCTAAATTAAAATCTCTAATTGACGGAAGCCCTTGGTGTCTATCATGTAGAACTTTTTTTTTTTATGTTCCGTCATGCTGTAAGAGGTTTTACATCTCTTTTGGTGTATTTTACTTTTAGCGGCCGTGAAGTTGTTTTATGCCTTTTGAATAAAAGTAACAACAGTCGTTTTATGAAAACCATTTATTACTCGGGCTTGTGAAAGTCAAGTTATTAAAAACGATCCCGGTAATTTGATATTATCAACATTAATTTCAGCTTTATGAACGTCCCTCTTTATCACCGAGATACGCCGGCGAGGCAGCATGGTCCTTATTGTAGGTTTATTAAAAGCTTATGGCTGTAGTGTCTGTGGTCGACTTTGACCTATTTCTATTCTATCTAACGTGGGCAGCATAGGATAGGAAAAAAACCCCTTACATTTAATGAAAGACATTGATAATGGTGATAAGAGTATCTGGACGGGAATGAAATCACATGTGGCCCTCAAAACGGTTGTGTAAGCTCATAAGAGGTCATTGGAACACAGGCTTTTTCTTCTGTCCCGTCAAGATGTAATAAGTGACCTTTGCTAGAAAGGTCATCCATGTGTCAGGCAAGAAAGAGGGAGATATAGATTGACAGCACAAAGCCTCATTTGAGTGAATTATTTGTGTTGATTGGTGAACTTGGAGAAGATTTATCATTGTCCCTCAGAGGACACCGACGTTCAAGGTAACACGAGATTCATTTCGTACTAGGCTCCTATTTCTATTGACCTGTATTAAGAAATGTCCAAGACCTTCTGTACGAGATGATAAAAATATTCGAGTTCAGAGTAAAATTATCTGTAGGCAATAGAAGTCAGAAGGAAGGATAATAACACTGCGTTGACTTTTTCGAAAAGGTTGATTTAATAAGTTGCTATTTAATCCACAATTTATCTACCGAATGCCCGGAAGTGGAGTGATATTGGATTAGATGACGGCCAAACCTTAAAAATTCTGGTAGATTGAGGTTAAAGAGTCTCTCTGTGGTTTGGACAACCTAGTGGCACTTAGTAAATCAACCTTAGCTGTCCTCCAGTTCTAAGTCCTTAAAAGGTCTATGTGCTTCAGACAACCCAGAGAAAGGCTAGGGCTACACAGCAATTCCCAGTTGCCCAATGAGGAACCACTGTGTAGCCCTAGGGTGTATACTGTATATTATATGATCTTATCTGAGAAAAGATGGTGGGCCCCATCTATAAGTTGGCTGGATACATAGAGGTACCCATACATATGGCTGGAAACAACCGACTAACTAATATGTATGAGCCCTCCCAACTCTCTCTTGACTAAAGACCTTAGCGGAGAAAAGGGTAAGGGCCCTATTCCACATTATCGTCTAAAAAATAGTTAGATCGCTCATAATTAAATTATAATGGTTTTCGTGTAATAGCAGACAACGATTAAGCGACCAACGAGAAATCGTTGGTCGTTTGATAGAATTTGGACCTATTTTGATCATTGGTCATTTGATAGAATTTGGACTAGGGATGGTCCAAACCGAGTTCCGTACGAACCCGAACTCTCGGTAATGATTCCCGCTGTCTGCCCGCTTCGTGCAGCGGGCGGATCCAGCGGGAGGACCGCCTGGAAAACTCGGATACAGCCATAGTCATATTCTGTATCCCAGTTTTCCAGGCGGTCCTCCCGGTGTATCCACCCGCTCCACGGAGCGGGCAGACAGCGGGAATCTGATGCCGAGTGTTCGGGTTCATACGAACCCGAACCTCGGAGGGTTCAGACCATCCCTAATTTGGACCTATTTTTATCGTTGATCGTTTGCAAATCTTTTGCGCATTGTTCGGTGTAATAAGACGTTGGTTGTTCGCAGTAGCGATGAACGCAGTAGCGACGACAAGACGAGCGCTAGAACGATCATAAGTAACCATCATAGTTCCGTGTAATTGGGCGAACGATTTCAGGTCGTTCGCCATAGCTGTAATTTGAGATTGTTTATCGTTAATCGTCGAAAAATCGCTTTTTGGAATAGGACCCTAAGGCATGCTGTATTTCAACTTTCCGACCCTATTGTCCTCAAAAAGATAAGTTGCCATCAGAGCTTTTTAGGGGCTTACCCCTCCTCTAAGAACAAACAAATGATCAAATGTATGGAGGGTTTAGGAGGGATAGTTGTCACTTTTGGCCAACATCTATTGAAGGTTTGTGGCCACTTTTTGGGTAGTGGGAGCTGGAGCAAGAAATCCTCCCTACAACTTTAGAGTTATTAAAAGGATTGAGTAAGGTTAGAAAAACATGGCTACTTCGAGAGACAGCTCTATACCTATCACACCTGATATAGGGTATGTGCACACTACGGAATCCCGGCGGAAAACTCATTGCCGTTTCTGCAGCTAGCACCCGCTTATGGACTCTGGTGGCCGCGTGCGTTCCTCCCTTGCCATAGAATCCATTCTATGGTCAAGCGGATTCGAGCTGTTTGTCCAAAGAATGAACCTGTTTGAATAAACATGGTGGAATCCGCCCGTGAAGAGAATGGAGTCTATGGCACGGATGGAGACGCGTGGGTCCGCGAGCAGGTGCGAGCTGCGGAATCTGTGCCAATATGCTTAAAAAGGATGTTACCCCTTAGGTGGCAGCAGAGAGGAAGCTCTTTTCTTTTTTGTGAAAAGCTATTTTGCATAATTTTTTTCCCATGAAACATTGCACCAGTTTGGTGGTCTCCTCAATGAGACACGCTACCTCCCAGTACTATATATATATATATATATATATATATATATATATATATATATATGAGCCAGATTTCTACTTTGCATCTATAACTAGCCAGCAGGGAGAGCATCACCTTAATATTACTGTAAACACAGACGTAATGATATCATTTCAAGTGGCCAATAATGATTTGATTTAGAAGGTGAAGCCCAGTCATCCGGCTCAGCCCATTAAACAGATCACATCATTAGATCAATGCGGTCTGCATCTCAAAATAGGACCTTCTCATTAGCATTGTCAGCGCTGATTCCACGTATGAATCCCGACCGCTCATCATAACGTGTTTTATAAATCGCTCCGATTAATTATCTTATCAATGTGATACCTTCGAGGTGGTCAAAGATGACACTAAATCACATTGTCACTCGATCGATCGGGAAAAAGCAGATGAGGCAAAGGACGGCCGGCTTTATACGAGGGGTTAAATGGCATCTTTAGCCTTCACTCATTAGATCTGTCAGTATTTGCTTATTAAACCTGTGTCATTTATTACCTTTTTGGTGAATGAATTATTTTGTCAATTTCTGCAATAAAAATGATGGAAGATCAGATTAAATTCCGGCGGTACGAGCGGGCAGAGCGCTTATTGAAGCAGCTGTTATTACTCGTCCTAATCACATCTTTCACTGCAGAAACCACCACTTCTTCTTCTCTACTATGGAGAAATATTGGTGTGAAATATTCTTTATCTGACCTTTAAAAAATGTCCTCCGTCATGGTATTTGGATGGAGGATTGCAAGCAGTGCTGGATTTTTGCACTTCCCTACTGGTCCTGGCTTTTCCAACTGAGAAAGTAGTTAATTGACTTTCAATAACTTCTTACGTCCAATACACTCACCAAAGGTCAAGAGACACGTACCGAGGCAGATGAGATAACCTGTTGTTTCTTAAGATGAAGTTATTTTTTTTTTATACATTCAGTCTCGTATATCACAACTACTGTCACTTATTCTGCCCATATTCTGTGCCGGGATGTACACAAATTACAGGATCTTCTTCTGACTCCATTGGGATCAGAGTCTACTCGTTCTATAGAAGTATTCATGTATACGAATATGGTCTTGTAGGACGATGCTTACAAACATATTACTATATTATGAACCTGTGTGCCGCCATATGGTGCCCATGGGTTGCACAGTATACTTATTTAAAAGAAAAATGAAGCAAGGATTCTAGAACAAAAAAAAAAATAAAAAAATAATAATCCTATTAAAGGGCAAAACATAGGGATGAGCTATCTGAAGCATTGAAAAAGTTTTACCAAATTTTTACTGCAAAATTTGTGAACATCGCGAAACGAACTTAATGAATCCATACATACCTGACCGCGATCCCCAGGCATCCTCTTCCGTGTCTTCTGCCGCATGCTCAGCCAATTACTAGCCGCAGCACTTTCCCTTCTCAGTTAGTTAGTGATTGGCTGTGTGGAGAGTGACAGCCCACTGTCTCGAGAGTGACCGCCCGCTCAGCCAATCACTGACCACAATCTCAGATAGTCAGGGATTGGCTGTGTGGAGAGTGACAGCCCACTGTCTCGAGAGTGACTGCCCGCTCAGCCAATCACTGACCACAATCTCAGGGTGGAGGGTGACAGCCCACTGTCACTCTCGTGGTGCTGTCCCTCAGTCAATGATTTCCTTGAGGCTGAACACACAGAAGAGGACAGTGGGGGACAGAGGCGTAACTAGAAATGGCTGGGCCCTATAGCAAACTTTTGATTGTGTCCCTCCCAACTGACCAACTGGAGGCTCCCAACTGACCACTAATAATGCTCATCAGGAGTGCTTGAAGTTAAAGTGATATTTTCAGAACCCAGGAGGCTACCTGGTGCTGAACATGATGACAGCTCAGGGGGCCCAGTGTATTGCAGGAGTGGGCCACAGGGCCCCCTGATGCGGTAGGCCCCATAGCAGCTGCTGTGGCTGCTACAGTGGTATTTACGCCCCTGCTGGGGGTGCACGGACAGCTAAATAAACTTTTTTTGTTGCAGATTGTTTAATGAATTAAGCATAATTTACTTTGTAGTGAATTTTTGATGACAGGACATATGTGAAACTGGACTTAAAATACTGCAGTTTGTTATATTACCAGCAGAATTTTTTCTTCTTTAGATGGATCTCTACTATTTCTTAGTAAGAAATAAATGAATAACTTTATATATATATATATATATATATTTTTTTTTTTTTTAAGTATACCCTGAAAAGTTAATAAAAAAAACATAAAAAACCAACAAAACCTCATTTGTTTTCATTCTCCAGTCTACCTCCTGTTTGTTCTATCAGAATTAGTGCACATGCTTCCAATTCTTTATTTTCTATAGCACCAAGGTTGTCTTTGCCTTTTTTTGTTATATTGCTTTCAACAATTTTTTTTTCTTATATATTAGGCTTGTACTTTAATATAAAAGAAGAACTGCAATACAATAGGTAAAAAAAATCAGAAGTTGCTGAAACCTGAAAACAAGCCTATGGAGATTCTTGAATAGAGTAATCGTGAACTTATCAGATGTAGGAGCTGAAGCCAGAGATAGTCTAATATCACACGGTTTCCAATTCCCTTATTATTCTTATTCTTTTCTGCTCGGCTGTTCTAGTAAACTGCTAATAAAATATGCATTACCGACAAAATGGTGCAGTGAACCTGATAAGACACTAGAAAATGAGCTTCAAAGTGAATCTAACGCTTTAAAATAAAAAGGTGTCATATGTATTTAACTACAGAGTACTTTGGGAGTGCATTGTGGTTTTTGCTTTTTAATCTTTTTTTTTGTGCATTGTAAGTATTGTTTATAGAGAAGGAAATAGAAGTTACTCTAAGAAATATCTTACAGTCGCATACTCGTATTTTAAAAAACAAAACTTTAAACTTCACTTTCTTAACAAAAAAAAAAAAGTCAAAAAATATTTTTGGCCAGTTCAGCATAGTCCACTGTTCTGCATTTAGTATAGTCCTGCATAGAGTACAGTATTTTCATGCGTATAAGACTACTTTTTAACCCCCAAAAAATCTTCTCAAAAGTCAGGGGTCGTCTTATACACAAAGTGTCGTCTTATAGGGCTGGTGCTGAAAAACTTCAGAACCGGATCTGCGCTTCTGAGGTCGCCATATAGGGTGGGGGGAGCTCAAAAACGGCTACATCCCCGCCCTATGCGGCAAGCTGCAGGTGTCTGGGGTATGGGAAAAAGACATACGGTAGAGTGGTGGTGTGCCCAGAAAAACACACCCGTCTGTCCGCCCTTGTATCCTACCGGCATTACTGTACCTCCTTTTCTGCCTCTCAGATCTCGCTGCGGTCTGATGTTTTTTATTAATTTTTATTTAGTGTGCGTTGGAAGAGGGGTAGTCTTATACGGCGAGTATATCCCCAACTCTTTATTTTACCTGGAAAAGTTGGGGGTTGTCTTAAACTCCCAGTTGTCTAATACGCAGGAAAATATGGTATGTGCTGCCTAGACAAGACCATCCCTCAATAGCCACCATCAAATTAAAGAGAATATGTCACCTAAACTTTGGTTTTACTGATTAGTCAGATACTAAAACTTGTTCTTTTATTCTAGTCTGTTTCTATTTTTTGTACATTGTTATTGGAGCTGCCATATTGCCTGGGCTCTTCTTAACAACATTTAGTGACATGCTCATGGACATAGAAGACAATATACAGAGTCTGTTATAGCCACGTCAGGACTGTAAATGCCAGTGGGAAGTTAAGGCTAGCCCATCTGGTCCAAAACCTCAGAAGACCTAATGAAAAAGTTACTGCAGTCAGAACAGGGCATCACAGCTTGTGGTATATGGGGCTGTGTAGTCTCATACTGGTGCCCATGATGATCCCTGGTCACCACCAAAAGCACCTATATTGTGCACTGAAACTGGAACATGGAGCAGTAGACGAAGGTGTCCACATCTGATTAATAACTTTTTGTGAATGGCCGACTCCATGTACATTGCTTACCTAGGGTAGAGATGGCACCAGGATTTATTTTGGGAAGAAGACAAGTGTCAAGCTCTGGATAATGGTTCTCTAAGGGACCTTGGGTCTGGGCATCATGGTGATGATACAGTGACATGTACCTACCTAAAACTGTTCAGAACAAGTCACCTACTTCATGGCAACATTTCCTGGCTGTGGCCCCCTCAAGCAGGATAATCCACCCCGTTATTCTGCAAAAGGTGTTGGGGAATAGTGTTAGAACATGACAAATAGTTCAAGGTGTTGACTTAAACAGGTTCTCTGGGCGGGGGTTATTTTATGGGTATGGAAATAGAGGCTGCCAGTCACTAACCTCCCCAGTTCCAGCGCCGGGTCCCGGATCGCGTCATCCCGTTCTCCCGTTCGCGGTGACTTCCTGGTCTGAGCTGCGGCTTTAGGCGTGACGTCTCAAGGCAGCTCAGCCATTCAGTGGTCGTATCGGAGTCCCGCCTCGGCCGCTGAATAGTTGAGCTGCCTTGAGACGTCACGTCGGCAGCGGGAAGGAAGAACGGGGTGACGTGATCTGGTATCTGGCATTGCTCCCACCTAGCCAGAATCCTGCTCCACACTGATGAGGGGCAACACCCCGAAACAGCTGTATGTGGATGGTTACCTAGCCTTGGTTTATCCCTTGTCATTACACTGACTTATAGGGACACTTAATATGGTGGATTTGGTGTTTTCCTAGCAGATGCTGCCCCTTGGCTGGGTCCTTCCTGGAGGGATATCTGGCTAGTCCTGTGTTTTGAGACTCTTCAATGAGGCTCCACGGGCTCCTCTTTTGCATATTCATGTTTCCCAGGGGGCAATGCACCTAGGACTTCACTGCATTGAGCGCTTTCACTAGCAGCCGGCAGTGTTGTCGTTTGGCTGGTCTCCCTGAGTTCAGCAATCTGTTTCTCTTATGTAATCTGGTATTCGGAGCTGGAACCAGGGAGGTAAGTGACCCGTGGCCTCTATTCCCACCCCTTCCCCGGCCGTACCCTAAGAATAACCCCAGCCCGCAGTATCCCTTTAACCTACACATTTCCCAGATCGCAGTCTGATCATGGATCTGTGGGATATGTCGGAAACATCAAGTCTGATCCACGGAAGCCAAACCTCACATTTAAAGGGCTGTTGTGATGTCTTTGCGTCCAATATCTCAGTACATCTTAATAGATCTTGTCCTCGACTGGTCACAGATTTTGGTGGTTCAAGGTGGACTTATACAATATGTTGCGGCTTATTGGTGTATATATGCTCATGTTATATTACGGTATATAAATTATATAAACAGCCACTGATGACATAACTGATATTCCAAGAACAATTACATCATACCCTTGAGACATGTCTGAAGATAGCATCGGTGGGAACTAGAACCTCACACGTGCCCCAGCCTAGACAGCAGCTGTAAATCATGTGAGGCAACAAAGTGAAAAATATTTGCAGCAATATCAGGCCGGCAAATTGGTTAATTACATTTCGGAGTGAAAGGCTACTTGACGTCTTGTAAGTACTCTCTGCATCACACTCACCCCCTCATCTCCAGCTATAGTCATAATGACATTGAATCCGGCCTTATCCCGCGATCTTCTCTTTAGCCGGAACACTTAATGAAAATTGCTTCGAAACAAAACACAGCTGGTTTATATTCCTGTTATATTTTATTATATACCTTTCTCCCCCCCCCCCCCCCCCCCCCGTAGTGCCTGCTCTGGTTTCTTAAAGGGGCGTTCAGTGCAAAATTGATTTTTTTTTTTCCTTGACCGATGGCTGTCAATTTCCAAACATGTATTTCATCATGATTGATGCAACGTCTGCATCGGGCCATTACCTTTGTAATTTTGATTGCAATTCAGATGGTGCGGTCAACTAGTATGGAGCTATAGAGAACCACAATTTAATCTTGATGCATCATCCTTATAACCGTTATGCCATATAATTTGCTTAAAGGGGTTGTGTGGTTTAGAAAAACTATTTAAATATCTCCTATTAGGGGTTTCGGAGTTAAATGTTTTTTTTTTTCCAGAAGTAGAAGGACATAGCATCACATTGATATTGGTCATTCGCTTCAATCCAACCATGGAAGTTTTTGTATTTGCTGATTTTGTACAACATCTTTGATAGAATAGGGTCTCCTATTCTCATCTATTAGCCAAATAGCATTGAGCATCTTCCCTTGCAGATCTGATCATGGTCCAAGCATTGGGACACCCTATGCTCATGCTAATCTTGACAGACCCTTCTTAGTTAAAAACTAGGACATGTGAAACAATAGTCAATGTTTCTATGTTAACATTTTTTTTTGGGAGACCTTGGTCCTGGGACTATTGCCATTGGCCTTTATACTCCATACTAGTTGGCCTTTATGATGTCATCTTGGCATTGAGCAAACCTCTTGTCTGAATTGCTTTTCTGAATAGCTCACATTGTTCAAGTCTAAAAAAAACAAAAAAACAAAAAAAAAACTGATGAAGGCCAAGCGTGAGTTTTACCATTTTCTTTACAGCTTTAGGTGATGTGGTGATTGAGAAGCTCCAAAATAAATTCAGAAAGGCTATGTTCACACACTGTTGAAATTTAGTAGATGGCTGTCATTTAACGACAAATAATTACTGTTATTTTAAAACAACGGACGTTATTTTGAAATAATGGCTGTTATTTGACGTTAAATGACGGCCATCCACTCAATTTCAACAGTGTGTGAACATAGCCTTTCTTTATTTTCAATCCACTCCAGGTTTTGGTTGCAAAATACGGAGCAAAAATACTGTGTGTGAACCTAGCCTTAGGCTATGTTCATATAAGGTCTTCTTTGGCCTTTTGACAAGACAACATTTTGGGGCCAAATAATGGGTAATATTTTGTAAAGACCATAATTTTACAAATTATGGCTTTCACTATAAAATTTTGGCCTTAAAACGACCATAATTAAGACGTTGCGTAAGCATAGGCTTAGACTTGTCTAACTTTTTATGGCAACTTGAGGTTTACCTAAATATCTTTGGCCAAACCATGTTGCATTTCAGTGCATGCCCTTGCAGCAAAGCCACACAAATTTCCCTTTAAACCCCGCCAAGTGAATGTCTAAAACATAACTAATGTGGCTAAGATGAAAGTGCGCCAAGATGCATAGAAGATAGACATTGATAAATCTGCCCCAATGTTGCCATGTCGAGGTCGAGTAAGGAAAATTCTTATCTGCCCCGATGTTTGAAGTCTGCAAGTAGGCTGTGTAATTTTACTGCCATGTCTAACATGAAACATATGGGGAATAATAACCCTGTAGAAGACCCGTTAAGACTTATAGAATGACATCTAGCCATCAGATGGAAACGTAGCAAGATCTGATGGCTCAGCATACGTTGCAGATTGCTTGCATTCATGTCTTCACCTAAACAAGTCCAAGCATCTGCTGTCATTGGCTTTTCCCTGAGAGGAGAGCCTCTGTCTCATTTCATTCTAACTGAATTATATTAATTCCCTAGAGCGTAAAGCTGCTCGACCCAACCCCCCCCCCCCCTCACTCCCGATGACGCATGATCGGTGCAGCTATCTCGCCACTAGCCTGGACCTCATCTCCTTCCTATAATGAGCTAAATTTCTGAATCGGGGGGGAAAGAAGTATTTCCTACTTGGCTCACAGCGAAGATGCTGATCATGTAACCCATTGGATTATCCTTTCAGCAATTCGCCACGCGCACGTTCCTAATTAGAGCTAGACTGCTGTTTGATTCTCTTAGTTTACTGCCTCGTGTCGCTCTAATAAGTCTCACTCTCCCCGGCTCGTGTTTGCCATTCCCAGCAGTTGAAATCAGCCTTTTTAATTGCACTTGTGTAAGAGATGTCTCTCAGCACTTCTGATTATCTCCCTCCCACAATGGAAGACGGCAGAGCAGACTTTCAGCCTCGGGCTGCGCGGTATCACGTCTGCTCCATCAAGACTCGCTTGAACAACCATGAGTTTGCTCTGTCCAGATCCTCTTTAGTCTTGCGGATGTCACCAACTCCACTAGGTTTGTCCCAGCCCGTGGAGGACAGATGCTGCCAGCCCTCAGGCAATAAAGCAGAAAATAACTATCCACTCGAATTAAGCAGGCACCCACCAAAATGTCAGTCACGGTGTCGGAGGCTTAGGCTGCCGGCCTAGACGTTAAGCGGAGAAATAAAAAAATCAGGATACCCATTTTTTTTCTTCTTCAGCGCCGACAGCTAAACTGTGAAAAACCCCATGAAATTTTATCCGCCTCCTTACTGCGGTCTGTTCAGAAAAAAAAACAAATAAACAAAATTATTCATTATTCGGATGTTTTTCTTTTTTTTTTTTCTTCTTCCGATTGGCGACACCGATGCAGGTGTATAATCAAAAATAACAGTGATTACCGTTTACTGGCAGCAAAATATTCCCTATGAGATTTATTATGCATGAAAAGGAAACATGCCCTAGGTAGGAATGCAGTTTGTTTTTACCTGGAGTTCCCTATAAATATTCTGCAAAACACGAAAGATTCCAGCCAAGGATTACACATTTACATTTAATAAAAGGAGATAAAATTGTATTATAGCGTTGAAAAAAAAAAGAAAAAGAAAATATTTAGCATTATTATTATTATTTTGCATTATATTTTATGGAAAGATGAAGGCGCTTTAGGAGATGAGCGTTGCGAAAAGGAAAGGGTCGTTGGTTTACAAAACCAATTTCAAAGAATGGGAACCTACATTTCCGACCCTTATCAGAGAAGCTACAAAGAGTTTCTTTAGTTCTGGAGGACCTGAAAAGTCCAGTAATAGACTGACACCACATTGATGTTAATAAGGACCGTGTAATGCCTCTTTTTCCCTGTGGGGGTGCTGTAGGGAAATTACTGAAACACTTACTCCCTAATTGCTGGGGTCCTTTGCAACAGGATAACCTGGTATAGACTGATTGGTAAGGAGACCCGATGGGGGTCAGCAAATGGGCGCTTATTTCTCCAGTTTAAGTGGTGATGAAGGGCACTTTACAGTTTTGCCACTAGATGTCAGTATCTTTTATATGTATTTCTATGTCTGCACAGCTGAAGTTAGGAATGGGTTACTGTTATTGTTGTACCATGTGTTCAGTGCTGACCTATAGGAGGTGCTTTCTCTTCTTCTACCTATCCCTGCTCTCCACACACACTCACCCCTGTAGGAAGAGTTAGTTAGCTCCTTGTGGGAGGAAGTGAACAATTAGTCTAGCCTGAGAAACCAAAGTGTACAGATGCAGCTAGAGACAACTAGTCCTTTTACTATTACTTCTACTATATCTATTCTGCAGTTCTAAGCACTTTAAGGGAGAAGAGTCTAGGAACATCCTAACCCGCGCCGAGAACACGTCTAAAAGGTGCAGGGCAGTATCCTAAGTACAAAAGGAACTAGCCTGGATAGGACAAAGCTACCAAAGGAAGGTCTACGTATCCTATCTCGCAGTGCGGGTAACTGCGACACCCCCGGAAACTTAGCTTCACCCAGAAAACCACGGCTTGTATCACTCTATTAGGACTGGTCACTCGACACTGTAGGGCAGAAGGTGGTCAGACATTGTCTAAACACAGGTACAAGTAAACTTCTCAGTCTACAAGTACTTCTTTAAAGTACATTGCTACATTGGGTTGGGACTCTCAACAAACTCTTCTTCTCTACTCTCAACCTTTTAAGCACCGCTACAACTACCTGTCTTCTACTCTACTTCTCCAAGCACCTCTTCAAGCACAACCGAGTTAAGCACTAAAGTCTATGTGAAGATTTATCTATTCTACCAAAGTGTGTGGTACTACTGAAAGACTGTACAGTAAAGCTGTTTTATTTTTATATCACTGGGACTCCGTCATACTTTATCTGCACCGGCACCTATACCCACACAAACCGCACACCTTGGGTCAATTTCCCCTTTCTGTGGGTGGCAGTACCGATAGTCGGGTTGGGTCAGTTGCCACTTACGACTACCGTGACAAAAGCCCAAGGGACCCACTACAACCCAGCAGGTCACCGACCATTTGGGAATTACAGCCAGCCACAAGCACAAAGCAGGTACCAACATCACACCTGTGTGCTGGACTAGCACTGGCGTCACATCAATCTGGCTGAGCTGTACCAGTAGAACCTCTCTACTGTCCTAGAACTCTACCACACCTACCACTTGTCAAAGAATACAGAGTGACAGCAACATCCTCTCTACAAGTATCAGCCACATGCCGTCCTAGTATTACAGGAGAAGTCCAGTCAAAATCAAAACTCTGCTGAAGGCAGCGGGGTGCGGGAACCAATAATTAAAGAATCTTTACTTCCCCATCTCCGTGCTCCCAGTATTGCCGCATCACTGCTTCCCAATCCCAGTCTGGCTCCTGCAGCTCCAGCTCCTACTACTCAGTGTCCCGCCTCAGTCACCGATTGGCTGAGAGGGTACTTTCCCCTGGGTTGTGAAGTACCAGGAAGCCGGGAGAAACTGGAGCTGTTGATGTTGGTCAGGGAGCTGGTGATGTGGCCCTGTGGGCGCATGGGGATGGGTAAGTATAGATTCCTTATGTTTCCGCACTCCCATGCCTTCAGCAGAGTTTTCCCTTTTTAAAATCGTTTAAATTGCAGCCATATGTCAACTGAGTAATAAAGTACACATGACCTCTAAGTGTTAAGTGCCAGCGACATGTCTACCGGTATACAGTGCCAGCCATATGCCCTCATTAATGCCTGCCACAACCTGATCATGTGTCTGCCATATGACCCTCATCATCACCAGCCACTTGCCTTCCAAGTGCCATACACCTGCCCCCCCAGTATTCAATCCCATCTGCATTCCCTCCAGTATACAGTGCCAGCCAGCAGCATCCCCAATGTAAGCGCCAGCAACATGTCCTCACATATTCATTGCCTTCCTTATGCTCTACGTAAGAGCGAACCCAATACAGAGTGCAAACCTAACACCCCCTTTGCCAAATCAGAATTATAACCTTGTTAAATGGCCAGTATCCAAATAATACTGCCATCTACTGGTAAAATGATTTTCGGAGTCCCCTTGGGTCTATGCCATTTAGAACATATAAAATGGTGGAGAGGACTTTGGGGGTTCACTCTAATGGGATAAACATTGGGTCTCTGTTCAGAAAACAGCGCCACCCCTGCCCATAGTTTGTGTGTGGTATTAAAGCTTAGTCCTAATTACTTTAATGAAGTTAAGCTTTGATATCAGGCAACACCCATGGACGTGTGAGGTGTTGTCCCTGAGAGAAACCATGTTTTCCTAATCCTATTAACCCCTTTCAATCTTAACCTACGCAGAATACATATATGGCCTATAAATAATCAATGGAAAATTATGCCAAATAGTCCACTGAGAGTTCATGCGACTCTTAATGGTATCACCAGTGCATAGTGACCATGTTGCCTCTCCTACGTGAGACCCTACCCTAAGACCTTCCTTCTTTTCACTGGTCTATGGGGGCACAGGCTGTAACTACAGAACCTTTTCCTGTAGGCCGTAAAAGTTTATGGACTCTGCCCATCAACCCCCCCATTATCGGCAACTGCCATAAAGCATAACACCTCGCTGCGCTAACTGTTCAGACAATACAGGAGGAAAATTTCAATTGTTTTTTTTTCTTTTTCTTTTTTTTGAAGGGACAGTTGTTATATTTATGACCCCTTTAAGCTTCACGCCAGTGGGTTTACTAGGTAAAAATCTGTAAATGTGATTTCCTTAACACTTGCTCCCGGCATACGGTCTGCTATACTGCGATTTTACGTGTCTTTTTATAGGAGGCAAATGTATAAATTCATTACATGGAGCCTTGTTTATGAGGTAATGTGAGTAATGGCTGCCATTGACATAGTGTTTTAGTTATTACTAAGGTGAAAGAGGTAATGATCATTATCGGCTAGGTCTGTCCTCCTGTAACCTAGAAGCAGATGGTCACTCTCTTTTTTTTTTTTCTCGCTAATGCACGTCGGCTTGAGGGGACCGGGCAAGGTCAGTGTCTGAATGATGAGAGCAGCATTGGGGCCTATTTGTATAGTGCTTCCATGCAGGCCGCTCGGGCTTTTGACAGCTTAGCTCTTGAGGCCTCTAGTTTTTCAGCTTAGCCACATTGAGCCGATTCGGAGGCAGAGAATCACGTCCTCTCTGCTTAGTTCCTTTACGGGGTGAACCTGAGGAGGCAATGTCACTACCTACTAATGAAATCAATTAATGGAGGTGTCCTTGAGGAATTAATTCCATACGATGCTCCCTCATATGGGAAGATATATCTGAGATTAGAAAAATTTCCAGTCTGGTCAAGCTAAGCAAATCAGGGTTTATAGTTTACCGGTTCTTAAAGGGGCCATCCCAGGAACCAAATAAATAATAACTTATATATATTGTTTTTCTATGCGCTTGTTGTAGCGATCTCTAGTATACCCTTTGAGTATGTTCCCCATCTAGGATCCTAATAGATATGTATGTGTCCTGGTGAGCAGGTTGACACTTGCTTCAACAGCTTTATCTCTGCTTGTCAGGGAAGCCCAGTGTTCGTAGGTTCTCTGACAAGCAAAGAAACCACCAAAGTGCCATTCTCTGCCAGTATGGTGATCTGCTTAGGGTGTAGGAGGGTGAGGTACTCTCTGTGATGTATGGGGGAAGGATATGACCTTGCACATGTACGGCTTCAAGAGTAGGCCAAAGACAACAATTGTGATAAGGAAAATTGAACATAACCATCCCACAGGTAGTCACATAGCCTAGCACTACTATTTTTTATTTTCCCAGACCCGTCCTATAGTCATGAAGATTAATGTGAAAAATTCAAAAAAAGATCAATTCAAAAATTCTAATTTATCTGTTATGTAGTTTTGTTATAGCAATGGGTTATGTATGTCTTATGATATTACCAAGTGATCCCTCTTTCATGTGCCCTATTTGGACAGCCATTTATTGGTATTGTCTTATTCTACAATTTAACAGCTGGAACTTGTGGCCAACTTCTATGCTGGGAACGGCAGATCGAGGGACGTTGGATCCATGTGGATTAGCTGATCACAGTAGTGCCAGATTCAATAATAAGAACAGTCTCCTGATGAGACATCATATTTAAAGTGTACCTCTCGTTACGTGTTCATGTTGTTAAAATCCAGCCATTGTGTTCAGGGGAGCGTTGGAGACGGAATTCTTCTGGCAGTGCCGTTGACTGCATTGTAAGTCTAAGGATAGAAGAATTCCATCTTCGGGACATGTCAAAACAGACAGCACACTGTCAGGATTTTTACAGTGTATCCTGTCACCAACACGTATTGAGGGATACCCTTTCATTTTCCAAAGAGTCTGTGAGGAATGTAAAGTGGAATCTGATTGGTTGCTAGAGGCAACTGAGCCAGTCTCACTTTACACCATGTTTGATAAATCTCCCCCCATGTTTTCCTAATCCTATATAACCCCTTTAAATGTAATCTGTGCAGAATTCATATCTGTCATATTAACATTCAATGTAAAATTACGCTAAATAGCCTGTACGTGTGACTCCCAATGGTATCACCACCGCACCTTGGCCATGTGGCTTCTGATATTCGAGGCCCTACCCTAAGGCTTGCCTACTCAAAGTATGGAACCACTTTACATACTATATCTACTGCATCAATGGCATCAAATAATACATAGTGGTAATATGAATGCAAAAATGCTTCCATAACACATTGGGTGGAAATGGCCAACTACTTGACTCTACTCACATTATGAATTTCTTGTTGGCCACTTTTTAGTAAAATAGTTCAGTGTACAGTATTAGTAAGTGTACTCACTGTATATACTGACAGCAGCTCCCTGTGTGCCTCATAGAGCTAATATCAGAATCCCCTCCTCCAGGCTGTGCTGTCCTGCTCTGTGGTAATCCTATCCATAAGATGGCCGACATGGAGGAGCATGTGACCATGCCCCGCCCTCTGTGTCCTCCATAGGCATATACAGGCTCAGTAGTGAAAACTAGGGGGCGGGGCATGGTCACATGCTCCTCCATGTCAGCCATCTTGTGGAGAGGATTACCACAGAGCAGGACAGCACAGCTTTGAGGAGAGGAGTCGGATTTTAGCTCTATGAGGCACACAGGGAGCTGCTGTCAGTATATACAATGAGTACAGGTACTAATACTGTACACTGAACTATTTTACTATAAAGTGGCCAACCCCTTTAAGGAAAAACTTCAAGAATATGTTTTAAAGGGAAAAAACTATGTATTTGCATTCTGCCATTTGTGCTGCCACAGTAGAAATCCTTCCTTTGACGGGATAATTTCCTGAACCTGCTGCATCTCCAGCTTCAGGAAACAACACCCTACACCTATTATCCATATGGTTAGAGACAAACACAGCCCCGGCACCGAGCTCAATGTCCCAGAAATGTTACTTGAGGTCAGTCGACAACTCGGTTCTAAAGTCAAGGGGTTTGCATTTACATGTGGTAAACAGCGTGAAAATCGACGGGATTTGCATTTTTCCTAAATGGATTTAAATTCTGCTGATCTGTATTTTAACATGTTTAGACGTGACACAATGACGTTTCATGAAAACCTGCCAAAATTAAGAGAAAGGCGGAAAAATCCAAGTAAGTGGATAGAATCTGCATAATGAGGCCGTCCAGTCTTAAAATGACTTTCTTATGTTTTGTACTCTGACTCCTACTATGTTTCCCTAAAAATAAGACAGTGCCTCATATTCATTTTTGCTCCCAAAGAGGCACTATGTCTTATTTTCAGGGGATGTCTTATTTCTCTCCCCTCGGCCTTCCCCCTGGCCTTCCCCCAACCGGGGGAAGCTCTCTTCCCCCCGGTTGCTGCTGGGGGGCAGCTCTCTCCCGACTCTCCCCCTGGCCTTCCCCCCCAGTCTTTCCCCCAGCCTTTCCCCCGACTCCGCCCTTCGGACCCCCCCCCCCCCCAATACTCACCAACGTCCTATAGGAGCGCAGCAGCAGCATGACCAGCAGCGTGCAGCGGGACGTCGAGTCTTCTAATATGGCATCACGCATCCCCCAGCCATTAATGTGTATGGTGGTGGAAAGGGGGAGAAGAATCGGGCATGTTGAATTTCAATTGGCCAGTCCTTTTCATCTTGAGAAGTATTGGCGGAGTATTCATGTGTACAGGAGGATTGGGAGAAATAAACACTTGGCTAACAGCTATCGAAGTGTGTATGACTGCCTTAAAACTACTATTTAAAGGGGCATTCCAGGAAAACTTAGAAATCAAGGGGAACAGGGTGTGCCCTCGCAGCTGCAGCATCACCCGTGAACCTGTATCTCTAAATCCAGCCACGTCAATGCCCCGATCAGAAATGCCCATTCAGCCAATCAGTGACTTAGGCGGGACACCTCTGCAGTCACTGACTGGCTAAGCAGGTAGTTACTTCTATGTCATGACGACACAGAAACAGGGAGAGCAGGAGAGCAGTCGGCGACTGTCAGTGGTGGCGCTGTGGCTGCAGGGGTACTGGGATGGGTAAGTATCACCTGATTGTTATGTTACCACCCCCTGCCCCCCCCTTTAGTTTCCCCAGAGTACCCCTTTAACACTACCATTGGTTATGCCTAAAGGGCAACTCCAGCTAAATGGTTTCCTTTTACATCAACAGGTGCCATAAAGTGCCAGAGATTTCTAATTTACTTCTATTAAAAATCTCCAGTCTTCCAGTACGTAACAGCCACTGTATAGATATAGACATAGATATGTAGGATATACAGCAGCTGATAAGTACTAGAAGACGTGAATTTTTTTTAATAGAAGTAAATTACAAATCTCTAGCACTTTCTGACACCAGATGTTTGAAAGATTTTTTTTTGCTGGAGTACCCCTTTAACGTTGTCCTGCCCTTTCCCTTCCCAACCCTCCTTTCTTTCCTTCTCTGTGTTCTCTCCTCTTCTTTGCAGCCTTAGGCTATGTTCACACAATAGAAAAAAAAAATAGAGAAAACGCTGCAATTTAACTGACTGCAATGGCAATGCATTAAAGTCAATGGGAAGATGGAGGTCCAATGCACACAATGTATTGAATAACGGACGTTTTTACTGTGGAGGTCAAAATTATGAACATGATCATTATTTTCAGACGTCCTTTGCAAACAGCGGATGTTTTTTATTAGTTGTTCACACGCAGTTTTTCTTTTTCCACCGTTCTTTCTCCTTTTTTACTATTAAATTCAATGGACTTTTCAATTAAGCCGCATCCAAAGGGCAGTTAGTAACCCAAACTAGTGTATGAACAGCCGTCATTGCACTAAGGGGAGGCCAGACAGCTAAATAAAGTCCGTTTTTTTAGACCCAAAATGACGGACGTCATTTTAAATGGAGCTGAAAAAATGGTTTGTGCGTCTTAGTTCTGTTTTTTAATTTTGGTAAAAATTTTTACAAATTTTTGTATTGGTTTAAATTTTTTTTCTAGTCCAAAATTTATTTATTTTTTTAAGTCTCTATATAACTATTCGCTATGATGGGGTGGATATTTCTGCAAAAAGTGTGAACCTTCCCTAATCACTTGTAAGATTTTGTGTCGGCATTGTAAGGGTTACCCAGGAGGCAGAGCTTCCGTTACTTCAAGTTAATGAGACATACAATAACATGTTAATTTAATGGACGCAAATTGACGGGAATAAGCAGGGTCATAGATAAAAGGATAAGTCTTAGTCATCCATTATGCCTCCTTCTTTCATTGAAATTCTTGATCACTTGCCTCCTATCCCTCGTAGCCCCTTAAAGCCCCCCTCTACGCACTATATTAAGCTAGATGTGTGCAGACAGGCACTGCCCCTGGATATAACAGACAGAAATAACAGGAGGCATTTATCATCCACGTCATCCTGTCAGGGCTTTGCAGGGACTTTATTATCGGGACCCTATCTGGAAGAAAGCAGGAATATGGGAAAGAGATTATTACTGTATTTCTATGAAGTGCTGATCTTGCAGACGGCTCGGCGGTATTAGTAGGTAAGCAATGTCACGCTCTGAGAATTGGTTAAGAAGGAAGCAAAGCTCTCTGGGATTGCTTGACCATTAAAAAAAGAGCTGTAGCCGTCGCCTATATGGTCCCGTGATAGGTGTATCCCAAGATACAAGTCTATGTATGAGACTATGTAGTTTATTCTGTAATTTTATAAAGTTATTGGCATACATCAGGTCAAAGAGCGCTATGGATATTGTAAGGGCGTAATTGTTTTCGGGTGGATTGTAAAATGTGAAAAAAAAAAGAAAAGGAAAAAAAGGTCCATACATATATAGGGGGAGATTTATCAAACATGGTGTAAAGTGAAACTGGCTCAGTTGCCCCTAGCAACCAATCAGATTCCACCTTTCATTCCTCACAGACTCTTTGGAAAATAAAAGGAGGAATCTGATTGGTTGCTAGGGGCAACTGAGCCAGTTTCACTTTACACCATGTTTGATAAATCTCCCCCATTGTCTTATTTATTTTCCCCCACCCCCTGCGCGTAATGATTTTTTATCCCCTGCAGGACTTCTCCTTTAAAGGGAACATGTCACCAGGGACGCGGGCACAGAGCCCGTCCGACCCCCTGATACTTACCCTTTCCAACGAGTCCCGTTCCTGGAGCCGGTCCCGGGACGAAGATATCAGCGCCCGAAGCCATGCGCGAGATAAGTCCGACGCCCATAGAGAATGAATGGAGCCGTCATTCTCTATGGGCATCGGACTCATCCCAGCGGCTCTCGCACGGCTTCGGACGCTGCTATCTTCGCCCCGGGACCGGCTCCAGGAACGAAACTCATCGGAACCTGTGCCCGCGTCCCCGGTGACAGGTTCCCTTTAAGGTAGAGCTCCAGGCAGATGTAAAAAAAAAAACAGGGAGGGCGGGGGTGATAAGAACATAATAATGAAGTGATACTTACCCATTACAATGTTCCTGGAGCCACAGTGCTTCTGCTCACGGTCACCTTCTGGTCTCCTGTATTTTCCGGTCCTGTGACGTCATGGCCCTGCTCAGAAATAGGCAGGACATCTCTTAAGTCACTGACCTGGTAGTTATTGTGGGGTCATGACAACAAAGGAATCGGGAGGTACAGGAGACTGGAGTGTGACAGTGAGAACTGGCGCTGTGGCTGCGAGGGCATCGGGTTGGGTATACCAGCCATAAATCATCCTCTTTAGTGTCTTTTACATGGGATGATTATCGGCAAGGAGCATTGCTAGAAACCAGGAGATGTGCGGCCAACAGCAATACATTTAAATGGCCGCATGAACAATCAGTGATCATTCGTGGGACCCAGCTGCGCAGTTAGTCGGGCCTTCTGAAGGCACTGTAAACAAGCGCTGATTTTGCTGATCGGCACTCACTTGCGCCCTTGCACTGCCTCATATCGGGGACACTTAGACAGTCTAAAATTGAGCCTAGTCTAGTCTACTGCTGACTTTGCTCTTTCAATAACTTCCGGGTGAATGTATTGGCTCCCGACCTCCCAATACACATAAACTTTCAGCACGGATGAACGTTCATGTGTCCCCAGTTTATCCCTCCTATATATTTCTGCCACTGGATGGTCGGGAGGCCACCATATACCTTAGAGAGTCAGTCGAACCCACCAGAGGCTTCTTAGGCTACGTGCACACAGAGCAAAAGTGGCGGAATTCTACGTGTGCACGTAGCCTTAGACCTTACGTCAGAAGTCTAACATTACACTGTATCTTTTGGCCTCCAAAAATTGTGGTCATGCAATTTGATGTAGCCATGTACTGTAGGTTAAACAATACCCATAAAAAAGACTTGACTATAGGCACCAGCAGTTTATAATTCTAATGCTGGTAAAAATCTTAATCTCTGTGTTGAATGAGTTAAAATAATAAAACAAGATAAAATGTCTGTTCTTCTATACACTCCAGTAGGCAGTAGACCCGAAATACAATCTATTGTGCATGTCAGAGCTGTTAATGGAACTTACTTTATTTTTTATTATATATATATATTTTTTTTTTTTAACTTTTAAGAACTTTGTTTTTTAAAAGGCTTTACATGAAAAGCTTCGGATTGTTGAGAAGCAATTTTCATTACGAGCAAGAGATTTCATGTGAAGAGGTCTGCTGAAGGCCACGATAGTGCACTGAGCTACTGTATTGTTAACAAAATGTGATCGTATGGAATATTGACTTGTCTATACTATACACAGTAAAATCGTATATATGGGGCTGATCTGTATATTTCCCGTTTTTTATTAAAGGGAAACTAACAGCAGGTTAGAAGACTGCAGTGTCTGACTGGCCTCCGGTGGGCCCCCAGCTTTAGAAACTGCATTAACATTGACTGACTGTTGTTTCTCACTGGTTCTTCATTGGTAGGCCCCCAAGAATATGTCCTCTGGTGGGCCACAGATACCCCAGTCCAACACTGGATGACTGTAACCTGCTGTTATGTTTCCATAGCTCACGGAATTGTGAGAATGAAGGTAGTTTTCTTGTTTTCATCCTCTGTGCTGTTTCTAAGAAAACATAACTTTCATTAATATGTAAATTAGGTGGTTTGGTGCACTGGGGGCGGGGCAACCATCCTCAGTGCCCTGATCCTCCCTATCGCCTCACCTATTCTCACGAATACAGAGACAATGACATCACTCCGGTGCTCATCACTGCAGAATGCTGGATGAATATTCATGGGAAGGGCCAACAGAGCAGATTGGTGCAAGGGTATTAGTCCCCCCCCCCAGTAGACTATTTACATGTTAAGTAAACTGAAAATTTTGCGGATTAAGGTGAGAAAATTTGCTCAGCATCCTGGGCACTATAGCAACATAACAGCAGGTTAGAGAATTCTATTTAAAATTTAAAAATGTTAAATTTGTATATTTAAAATAGCTAATTCTGGGAAAAAAATAATTACTGGTACTCACCTGTCACTGATCCCTCTGCTGGTGCCATACCGACGCAGAGCACTCCCTGCCTGCACAGCCAATCCATTGGAGCCAATGGATATGCTATTCTGTATATTCAATATTCTGATCAGAATGCAGAGTGCTTCAGTAAGAACTGTAGATTAAGGGGGGTATCCCCATACATACACAGGACAGTGTATGGCTGCCTGAGTTTCAACCCAGGTATAATGCCAAGTTGTCAATTTATTCATACATTACCAAGAAGAATGAAAGGTTTTATAGAAAGACTCTGCAGAATTGTTACCTATATATGTGAAATATACAGACACTATCCAGCATTCACAAATAAAGATGTTGCTATTAATGCTTGTTTATAAGGCTTTTTTTTTTAGCACTGCTATGTTCTCGCACTATCTTTTTGAAGATACATTTGTTTGTGTGAGTTATAAGATCTGTTCCTCCTGGGAAAAACGTGAAGAAAATATAATGAAAGTTCTGTTTGATTTTAAATTTAAAAGTTTCCCCATACACTTTATAATTCTGTTGGCGGAACCCTTATAAAGTATAAGGTGTATATGGCTCTCCTGAGATTCTACCAACAAAGATGTTGGTAAAGAGAGGGGTCAGGCATGATGGAAAATTACTGCCCTATCCTTTGTTCTTGATGAGATAAGCCGCTGCAAGAGCAGTTTGGCCGTGCCTTACTATTCCCCTTAAAAAACAACTGGCTGAGCTGAACATTCACTTGTATGGGGATGACGGGAGAGATAACCTTCGACCAACAATTATTGAGGGTGTATGGCTACCTTTAGTAGCAGCTGTAATCTAGATGCATAAATGAGTCCATATTGCACGAGTGTGAACCTATAGCTATGTTCCTACTGTAACACTGCTGCACGAGAATCACCAGCGGTGGCACTGACCCGTCCACTCCTCTGCTGTGCTCCATGCTCGTCCTGGGGCTGCTCGAATCTTCCGGCGTCTTCTTCATACTTCTCCTGCAGTGACACCTCTGGCCACTGGAGTGCCCAGGCGGCCAACTGCTGTGGATTGTCTTCACCTGTTACTGCCATCTGCCAATCCACAGCCACAGCCTACTTAAACCAGCTACATCAGCCCCTCCCCTGCCTGAGCATTGTTGGATTTCTGAGTTCAGTGTCTGTCTGCTATTCTGTTTACTCTGTGTATTCTGACCTATGCCTGTTCTTCGTTTTACATTTACTGCCTGACCCCTGTCTGTACTGTGTACCTCTCCTGTTGCCGACTCGGACTCTGAAGCTGTCTACCCTGACTCTTTGCCTGTCTGACAGTGATACCCATATCATCCTTGGTACTGCACTGACTCTCCTGCCAACGCCCCGGCTTACTGACTACGTATATTTGACCTGTTGCTCGGTGCCTCACGCCGACTCTGTCTGCTCTTGGAAACCATCTGCTGCTCACACCGGGACCTGGTGCCTTCTAGCTGCAGACGTCCAGCTTCCACATTCAGGAATGTTGGAATGGCCGGATCGGCTGACAAACAAGCGTATTCATCAGCTGATCGCTAGCCCTATTACATGGACAATACCGGCCTGTTCAACCGAAAATTTCTTAGTAAAATCCAAGGGTCCTATTTATACTAGAACCTATAGTAACTACTACTAGGCCTTAGCTGCAGCATATATAGTCATGAAAGGTTGGCCTAATAAAGTGGCTGCTGACTCATGTTTCCTGATGCTAATGCTGTTAGGCTCTAAGATAACATTACGTTTTAACTTGCGCTAAACAGGAACAATCCATCGAAAGCCAACGCGATCTTCAAATTACAACACGTAAACTAATTAATTTGACCCCCGTGATGCAAGAAGGGTTCCGCGGAATAGAATCTGATTGGTTGCCATAGGATACCGATCACTAAGTCATTTACTCTGCTTGTTTGCTTGTTATTAGCCCTTCTATGCGTATTATGACGTCCCCCTTTGTTACTCGGAGGGAGGGAGTAAAACATCTGATATCGTTTGCTGACACTAATGGAAAATATGTCACGCGGTATCGCTTAGCAGCCTCGTGACGTAGGGAGACAATGGAATATGCATTCTTTTCAATAAAAAGAAAATTGAAGGGAAACATGCCTCTCGAAAGGCTCTCGGAGATGTCTGGCAGTGATAAGCAATTAGGAATGATTTTGCAGTCTTGTAAATGCATTCAGCTCTTTGAGTGCCTGACAATATTGAAAGGGGTTATGTGAGAATAGTAAAACATGGCGGCTGTAAACATAAAACACTACAGTCATTTAAAAAAAAGAAACCTCGAACATATATGTTAGACTAATAACGGCCAAACCTGATGATTTCCACTGGATCGGTCATTTGTCTTAAAGGGGGTAATTTGACCTGGGGTTATGCCCTATCAGTGTCTTCTTCATACTTCTCCTGCAGTGACACCTCTGGCCACTGGGGTGCACCGGTGTTACTGCCGTCTGCCAATCCACAGCCACCTGTACCTACTTAAACCAGCTCCAGTAGCCCCTCCCCTGCCTGAGCATTGTTGGATTTCTGAGTTCCAAGCAAAGGTGTCTGTCTGCTATTCTGCTGACTCTCTGTGTGACTCTCTATCTTGAGTGTGTATAGGATAGGCCATAACTAAGAGATTGTGGGGGGCTGCACTTAACTACCTGAGATGGGATGACCACTTTAAGGCTAGATTCACACGTAACGTATCCGCAGCGGATTTCTCGCTGCGAATTTGAAGCAAAATTGATGTGGATACTTGCTCATTCACTTAAATAGGCTGATATACTCGCAGTGGGATTGTCATCCCACTGTGAGTATGTCAAACTCAGCACCATTAACCCTTCCGACCCGGGAACATACTGTACCAGGTCCCCAGATCTGTTACATAAGGTAATATAACTACATGTACCGGGGAGGGCGCTATTCTATATACTCACTGCCCCCCCCCATGAGATTTACAGAGAGTCTGGAGACAATTTCTATCGATTCAAAGGTCTATGGGACCTATGGTGGCTAGGTGCTGCATTTGACCTTCTTCATTAGTCCAATAGACTTTTGTTCTTTGTGATTGGTAGGGATTATAGTAGCCAGACCCCCACTGGGGAGAAGTATAGGTGACAGTTGTCTATGGGCCCTATTATATGACCTGATGGCTTTCTATAAGCGAGCGCCAATCTCCTAGACACTTACTGAGCCCATTCACTGCCCGATAATTGAGTAGCAAGGGCTGCACAGACATAGTTAGTGATGTCTGTGCAGCCCTTGTAAAAAAAAAAATAAACTTCTACATACCTCTCCATGCTCCCTGATGTCCTGCGAGCTTCGGCCCGCTCCTGGTACTGTGTAAAGTCATAGACTGCTCAGTGGGACAGCGCCATGGCCAGTGATTGGCTGAACGACCTGTCACTTTACACAGTGCCAGGAGCAGGCACGATAAGGTATGTAGGACTTTTTTTTACAAAGTCACCAGCCGTCATCCCCGCATCGCTAATACACAAAGCAATGCCGGACACCCAATGATTTTAGGTCTGGACGACGATCGTTTCATCAGATAATTATCACTCCATGTAATAGGGCCCTAACTGGAGTAACCCCCTTTAAAAAAAAAGCATAATTTAAAAGATAATTGAACTTTTGGCTTTCTCAGTTTTACCTATGCAGTGAAGCTTGAAAAACTACCATTTTTTATTTTTTGCATTTTCCCCCCATAATGTTTGTATTAGTCAGAAGAGAAACGGAAAGAAGAAAGTAATATATATGTAAAAAAGCTTATAGCAAATTAAACACAGTTCATAAGCACAATCCATTTCCCTTCTCTGTGTGGTCACTTCACATGACACTGAATCGGGAAAATAGCGATAAAAATGCTGCTCCTCTCTACATCAATTGATCATTTGGATTTTTATCTCCCATTGGTTCTGCCACAAAGACTCTGGAAAACCCAAAGGACTGTGGATTTATGTCAGCCTCCGTTAAACTGATGGTTGACAACACTTTGTACCCATCGCCGCCCACAGCTGATGACATATACAGATGAGGGAAAACGGCGGATGGAATTTTTTGAAGTTTTCTGCGGCTGGAGAGAAGAGAATTTTTATTTTTTATTCCTTTTTTAGATCTTACCGTTAAAGTGTAAGCTCACTTGTATAGAGTGGAAATCACCTGTCATATGGAAGCCAGTATCCTAGAATAAAGCCAATCCATCAAGAGATTACACAATCAAGTAGAGTGCCGGGTGACAGGGTTCCACATTTATCATTTATGCGAAACGCGTCAGCTGCTCATTGCCATTCCTCACCCCGGCCCAGCCATGGCAGATTATGCACATATATCTCACCAATCAAGAAGCTCCGGCACCATCAGAGGAGCAGCTGTAAAGGAGTAATCATTGCCTCCGTATGGAAATGCCGCCTTGTTGGCTGTCATGACATTTCCCAGATTGTGTTCCTTTAAACTAAACCCTAGTCTAACAATTTACTGAATTTCAGCCTAGCGTGCAATTGCTTCTGAGATCTACTTACAGCGTAAGGCCTGGAATAATATTGAGACGAGGTTCACACATAGGGGAGACTAGATGGCTGCGGTGCGGTTTGAGGTGACATCACTATTGCTGAAGCAAAACCACAGGGAAATTGCCCTATTTAACCTGTGGTTTTAGCGCGATTAGGAGGCATTTATTATATAGGTCCCATAAGGGATAAAAAATGCGCTGACAATTTGCACGTTTCCGTTAGCAAATAATTGCTGTTAGGAGGAAGTACCATTGGAAATCTTTTAAATATTTTTATTTATTTATTTATTTTTACACACACACACACACACACACACACACACACATATATATATACAGTATATATATATATATATATATATATATACTTTTTATTTATTTTAAATTTCTAAACTGGCCACTAGAACAAACACTTCCTGTTACTTGTGCCTTATTTGTCAGCTTTACCATACAGACCTGGACATATAAGTAGAGTCTTATCATCATATGGTGGGTGATTTTAATATAATTTATTTTTCAATACATTTTATAGTTTTTTTTTTGTTGCTATGCACATAAAAATACTAAAATAGGCTGACATTTACTGTTACCTGTGGCTTACTTTTCAGCTTTACTGTATAGATGTGGACAGATAAATAGAGTCATATCATTATAGAGTGGGTTGCTTTATTATGAGTATTTTAAAAACATATTTATTTTCTTGTTCTACAATATTGCAGTGCTCTAAAAGGCAACACTCTCTGTTACTTGTGGCTTACCTGTTAGCTTTACTGTGTAGACTTGGACTTATCATTATAGTGAGGCTCAAAGATATCTATCTATATATGAAATTAAAATATTAATATTAAAAAAAAATTATTTTATTATTTTACTATTTTTGTTTTACTATTTAAAAAAATAAATTCTGCCGTTTTGCAATTCCTGAACTGGTCACTGGAACAGACACAGTAGGCTGACACTTTCTGTCAGCGGCTTACTTGTCAGCCTACTGTATAGACTTTGACAAATAAGTATGCGAGTCATTATAGAGTGGGTAATTTTAATATAAAATATGTATAAAAAAAAAGTATTTCTTGTTACTATCCACATAAAACGCTCAACAATATTGCACTGCCCCAACTGGTCACTTAGAGTGACACTTGCTGTTACCTGTGGCTTGCTTGTCAGCTTTACCATATAGACTTGGTCAGATAAGCAGAGTCTTATCATTATCATTATAAGGAGGGTGACTTTAATTTAAAAAAAATCATATATATATATATATATATATATATATATATATATATATATATTTATTTATTTTAGTGTGTTTTATTTATTTATTTTTTATCTGTAAAACTCGAACTATTATAGTTCCCGAACTATCCACTAGAGCAGTTCATGAATTGTTGTCAGCTTTGCTGTATAGACTTAGGGGGAGATTTATGCAAGGGTGTAAATATACACCTGTTGTAAACTGCCCACCGCAACGAATCACAGCTATTCTTATATTTTACCAGAGCTGAAAGCTGATCTGTGATTGGTTGCTTATGGGCAGTTCACACCAGGTGTATATTTACACCCTTTCATAAATCTCCCCCTTAGACTTATAAGTAGAGTCACATCTTTTTACTCCATGGTTTTAGAGTTGTCTATAGATATCATAAATGGTTTCCCCTGCTTAGGACCCTATTTATGAGGGAAAGCAGAGATTCGCTAATAGGAAGTCACTCTCGTCTGGGTGATCAGGTCTACGACTAAAGCAAAACTCTTCTGACACCCTCAGTACCTTGGTTCCACTACCTTCTATAGCCATACCCTTCCCAACCATGTATTATAAACATTATAGCTTACTTCTCCTTCAAAAACTAGGCCCCATATCCTGTTTATGAGCATTTTATCATTTTTCCTATGTAAATCCTATGATGTATCTAGAAGAACAGTACGCGGTTTTAAGATGGAAAGCTTCCATTTCATCGGCAGAGGGAATACATTTTAATTCAGAATATCGTAATAATAAATAATGCCCTTCACTGGCTATATACAAAATATATGGCGATTTATGGCCGCCTTTAGTGAGAGGGGACAGGTTGAGCCTGTGATGTGAGTTATGGGAATGGAAGAGCGCCGAGCTCTGTGTCTACCACACATGATGTCGCATCTGGCGGCTGTTGTGAAGATCTACGCCTTGTTTTGCTCTCAATAGAGAGCGGTTAGTTATGACTCTCTGAGTACCACCACCGTAAAGTACTTGTCTCCTGATTCATCATTGCCTTTGAACTGCAGATGCCAGGCGTCTGATCTATTTTTTAGAATGCTCTCAGCCAAACACACATTCATAGCAGCGGGAGACACCAGAGACTATGGTGGAGAGAGTGACCTTTGGTAAAACCACTGATAACCGAGAAATAACCGATGTATCTAAACAATTAACGTTGTGGGGACCACCAATTAAAATGGATGATTAAAAAAACGTATGATATGGACATCATGTATATTATATCAGGGCAAGGACAAGAAGATCTCTAAAGCATCAGCAGCAGTAGTGGATTATAATAGGTCCATTGTGGGTGGTAGCCTGGGGCCCTGAGCTTTTGGGGGGCACATGGCCACCCAAACAGACTTTTACTTTCAGTGGTGTACTGTCTCCTGGTTACAGTTCTGCCATTAATTTTATAAAAAATGCTGCTTTTTACCACAATTTTGCACAAATCAGGACAAAGCTACAGCCAGGAGACAATGCAGTAACATTAGACACATACTGAAGGACCTTATCATGTGACAATGATGTCACCACAGGTCCTTTACAGGCTGTATTATGGAGGAAAAAGACTAAAGCTAGTGTCGCCATAGTTAAAGCGGGTTGGGGGGCCCAAGCATGATAAACAGCTCGGGGCCCATGGTAATGTTAATCCGCCCCTGATCAGCAGACACATATTATCTAGCATACCTGTTTTTTAAGGAAGGTCATCTACTAAAGTAGACCCCAACATAAAGAGATATGCCTCAAAATCAGTACAGCGGTGCCTTGGATTACGTAATTCACATAATTGGTTCCGGTCCCGCCCTTGTAATCCAAATCCACTCTTAAACCAAAGCAAATTTTCCCATAAGAAATCATAGAAATTCAGACAATTGGTTCCACACCCCAAAAATAATGATTTATTATTCTGAATAACATGTAAAACAGATGAAACAAACATTCAGAAACAGCAGAATCTGTGATATTATAAGTTACTGTACAGTAATGGAGAGGAAGGGAAACACAAGGGCGGACAGAGACTGCAGGGAGCATGAAGGAAGAAGCAGGGTAGATGTAGGCACAGTATAGCAGCACTCTCTGTCCGGGGAGAGAGGGGTTAAAGATTACCTCCACAGTCCTGTCCCCTGATGCTAGCCCCAGCCTGAAGTAGATCTGCTATAATTTGGAAGGTGAGGGAGACTTCCTGGGTCAGAGTTCAGTGCTATAGACCCCGCTATACAGACCATGCCCCTCCCCCACTCGCGCTTCCACCCAGTACAGGGAGCTCTTACACCAAAGCAATGCTCTTAAACCAAGTCACAATTTTGAAAAACTGCGAGCTCTTAAACCAAAACGAAAATTTTGTGAGTATGGAGATGGAGCTTAAAGGGGTTGTCCAGTGAAAATTCTTTTTCTTTCAAATCAACTGGTGTCATTAAGTTAAATACAGTAGATTTGTAATTTACTTCTATTTAAAAATCTCAAGTCTTCCCATATTTATAAGTTACTAAATGTCCTACAGGAAGTGTTGTTTTATGTACATTCAGACACAGTGCTCTCTGCTGCCATCTCTGGCCGAGACAGGAGCTGTCCTCAGCAGGAGAGGTTTTCTATGGGGATTTGCTACTGTTCTGGACAGTTCCTGACATGGACAGAGGTGTCAGCAAAGAGCACTGTTTCTTATTGTACATAAAACAACATTTCATGCAGGACATACAGCAGCTTATAAGTATGGGAAGACTAGGGATTTTTAAATAGAAGTAAATTACAAATCTATATAACTTTTTGACACCAGTTAATTTGAAAGAAAACTTTTTTCGCTGGACAACCCCTTTAAGATATCCTGAAGATGGAGGGAGAGCTAGAGCTAGGATGGAAGCTGGCAGGGCATGTGCCCAGGGTGTTAGAGGCCAAGTTCTTCTGCCGTGACCTAGGAACAGAAAATTGAATCTTCGGCTTAGGTTAAAGGGGATGTCCAGAAAAATAAACCATACTCTGGATGTTAGGAAAAGAGAAAAAAGGACATACTCACCTGCCCCTGATCCCCCCCCCCCCCCCCCCCCCCCCTACATCACACACTGCGCTGGTCCTGCTGCTCAGAGGTTCTCACATAGGGAGTTCCCGTCTAGCCAATCACTGGCTGAGGCAGGTTAGTGCTGGGGCCAGTGATTGGCTGATCCCTTTTGAAAGAAACGGGTGAGGAATCAGTGGCAGGTGAGTACATGTGCGACTCTGAGACATTAAAATATTTCCTTGGACCCTGCATTTAGGAAGGAATAAGCAACAGGTGTCATGATGAACTTGAAAGGTGAAGGAGATGGGCAAATTTTGGGTACTCTGCTTTGGGCACCAAGAAAGATTGTCCCACTCCTGGTTTCTTTCATCTCAAACTGGTATAAATACACATAGACAGGATGACTTGCTGATGAACCACTGTTGGTGAGACATCTGACCATCCACAATAGGGGGTAGGTGGATCTAGACACTGATGATAATGGAAGGTGCCCCATGGTTGTATTGGGCAGAGAAATTGTGCTGTATATTTCAAACTTTATTTGAATCCAATGTTCATTTATGTTCCCCAATTTTCTATTACCTGTGGAGTCCCTATACATGGCACCTCTATACATTTCCGAAGAGAATCCATCAGACCCATTGGACCTCAAGGGTAAAAAAAAAACAACTCATCATGCTGGGTCAGTTCAAAGAATTATAAAGGAACATGATTGTTAAAGGGTTACTCCGACAAAATCTGGTTTCAGAAAGTTATACAGATTAATCATTTACTTCTGTTCAGAAATCTCCAGTCTTCCAGTACTTATTAGCTTCTGTATGTCCTGCAGGAAGTGGTGTATTCTTTCCTGCTGTCACATCTGTCCATGTCAGGAACTGTCCAGAGCAGCAGCAAATCCTCATAGAAACCTCTCCTATCTGGACAGTTCCTGACATGGCAGCAGAAAGCACTGTGTCAGACTGAAAAGGATTGGAAGACTGGAGATTTTTATTGGAAGTATTGGAAGACTGGAGACTTTTAAATAGAAGTACATTACAAATCTATATAATGTTCTGATGTCAGTTAATTTAAAAGAAAGCAATTTTTATTGGAGTACCTCTTTAAATGGTAATTCATATGCTAATAGAATTATTATTGGCTTTTTTGGATTGTGAAGCAAGGGTTGCTATATATATATATATATATATATATATATATATATTTATATATATAAATTATTTTTGACAGACTGGATTACAGGGGAGTGAATCTGTCGAGATATTGCCCTACAATTACAGTTTTAAAGTATGTACAGTAACAGGGACTTCTGTTGCAGATAGGAGTCCCTGCTCCTGTACAGTACACTGCCCGTCCCACTTAGTCTATGGGGAAAAGGGATTAAATAACTCTCAGGCTATGTTCACACACTGTCAAAATAACAAATAATTATCTGCCATTGAATGACGGCCATCCAAAAAAAAAAACAGACGTTGTTTAGAGGGTGATTGAAGATAGCCTTAAACCTGAATGTTTTTTGGAAATTCTGACCAAATCCAATGAAATTTTCACAAATTTTTATACAGTATTGTAGGACATGCAAACAAGCCCCTCATCTAGAGCGATTTAATAGCGCCTGTTCAATTTTTTCTTTTATAGACGAAGAGAAGCAATGTAAATCTACATGATAACATACCAATAAATCTCCTATTAAAAAGAGGGATAATGAATTCAGTTGGACATAATCTCGCATCTCAGCCATAAATAGTTACGGCCGTTCTCTAAGTTTTACGGTTTCGTGCAAGTTTTATTTTTATCGGAGTTGTTCTGCTAAAAAAAAAAAAAGGAAAAAAAAAATCTGCATATCTTCATTTAATTATAACAAGATCTATTTAGGAGTGAGGCACAATAGCTATAAAACAAATAGGTCTAAAGCAGAATACGCATAGAAGCTATCAAAATGTAGGCGCCTAAGAGCTATTGCTTGTTTTTCAATTTACTTTGCTTTCTAGCCCAGTAGTTATGCTAAAACACATGTATACAGAAAATATCGCCTGCGGTATATTTATGATTTTAATCAAGCCGGGTCTGCGTGCGCTTATATTCATGTCACAGCAAATATCGGGCGTAATAAAAATCCAAGCGTCTCTCTCATGGGATTATAATCTGTTCGGTGGCGATTTATTATGAATTAAAAAAAAATATATATATATAATGCACAATGATAGCAGTATTATTTATGCCCTATGTGGCGGTATATGTGTGATGTAGGCTGTGTATGATTATCGATGTGCTCTATTGCGGTATCATCTGAGTATAGAATGCCGCTGTTTTTAGCAGAGTAGCACTTTAGCACTGTATAATTTAAGCACTGTTTTATGGCATCATTTGAACAGTATATGGCGGTATTCTTTGAGCACCATATTGTAGTATTCTTTTAAAAGGGGTACTCCGACTCCTTTCAGATCAGAAAGTTATAAAGATTTATACTTTACTTCTTTTTAAAAATATCAAGCCTTCCAGTACTTTTCCGCTGCTGTATGTCCTGCAGGAAGTGGTGTATTATTTCCAGTCTGACACAGTGCTCTCTGCTTCCTTCTCTGTCCAAAGCATTAGCAAATCCCCATACAAAACCTCTTCTGCTCTGGACAGTTCCTGACGTGGACAGAGGTGGCAGCAGAGAGCACTGTTTTAGACTGGAAGGTATACACTACTTCCTGCCAGACATACAGCAGCAGATAAGTACTGGACATTTCAGGATAAGCTTTAAGAGACATTGCTTGACGTGCAATGTTTAGGATTCACTTTTGGAGGCAACTTGGCAATTAGATGAACCGTTGTCTGGTGAGAATAGTTGCTTGATGAGATTGGGTGAACCAGATATAGGACCATGCAGTTCTGGATTATGGGTTATCTATCTGAGCAACACAACGTTCCTACATTCATATTTACAAAATGGCTCAACATAGATGTTACTACCTTTCGCAGTTCGCACTTACATTGTGTGACTGTGATCTGCGAAACCAAGTAACAAGTATGCGACTGTGATCTGCAAAAGGTAGTAACTCGTATGTGTCTGTGATCTGAGAAACGTAGTAACATGTATGCAACTGCTAACTGCAAAACGTAGTAACATGTATGTGCACAAGCCTAAAGGACAGAAATGGCCTCATATCGCACCCATGGTTGATATGAAAGCCTATCAGCTCCATTAAAAACCAACATCAGAAGTTAGTATAAATTTGATCAAACCATATTGCCTCATGTACCACGTGCAGGTCTCTGATACACATGAGTCCCTATGCTAAACGACACTGTGTCGGTCAGCGACTGCCAACCCCGAAAAGCATGTGCAAGCATTGTCACAGAACCAAACCTGTGACTGTGGTGCCAGTGGAGAGAGTGGCCACCAAGCAACACAAGTGTGAATAAGGTCTTGCTACTCACCATCCACCAGCAGGTAGAATGGGAAAAAGAGGAGGTACTTACCATGTGTGCACAGGTGCTTCCTGCTAATTTGGATCACATGGGTCTTACAAGGGGTTGGCGTTCGCTGATCAGCACTAACTTCTGATGTTGGTTTTTATTGTAGCTGTAGCTTTCGTATCAGCCATGGGTGCGATGTGCAGCCATTTCTGTCTCTCCAGATTTGTGCATTTTATGTATTCTGTCCTTTTTCTTTGTGGCTAGCACTCTTCCCTTGTAGGACCCATTTGATCCAAATTAGCAGGAAGCATTTGTGTACATATGGTAGGTACCTCCTATTTTCCCCATTCTATCTACTGATGGTTTGGTTAATAGTAAGACCTTATTCACACTTGTGTTGCTTGGTGGCCACTTTCTCCGCCGGCGGCGTCTGCTGGGTTTGGGGGGCCCTTGGGGTTTGGTCCTGTGACAGTGGGGTTGCAGGGCAATTCTATGGCCTCCCTTCCCTGCTTGCGCCTGTCGTTTAGCTTAGGGACTCATGTGTATCAGAGACCTGCACGTGGTACATGAGGCAATATGGTTTGATCAAATTATCTACTAACATCTGATGTTGGTTTTTAATGTAGCTGATAGGCTTTCATATCAACCATGGGTGCGATGTGCAGCCATTTCTGTCTTCCGGGCTTGTGCATAGTAACATGCATGTGACTGTGAACTGCGAAACGTAATAACATGTATGTGACCTAGTAAAACGTATGTGTCTGTAATCTGCGAAACGTAGTAACATGTATGTGTCTGTGATCTGCGAAACAAATGCGAACTGTGAAACGTAGTAACACGTATGTGACTGTAACTGTGAAACGTAGTAACATGTTGCTGCAAAGTGTCGTTTCATATAATGGCCGATTTGCCATCCCGGAGCACAGGGCATAACACACTTGGCAGATATATGCTGTCAGATGTAGAAACATTAAGCCCCCATCACCAGGCTCATGAGAGCCAAGTAATGAGCTAAGGAAAGTCATTGCCTTCCCTCCTGCAATCTAAGCTGCTGGCTCTGTAGCATCTTCTCCTTCCTTTCCCCAGGAAAGTGACTTCTCTGTATCTGTTCCTCCTTCTGCAGATAAAGTCTGCAGGATTTATAGTTTTCCATCCAGTCACAGATCTGTTTCCCAGCTGCTGTGTGGATTACTGTATGTTCAGCCGTCTCCCTCCCTCTCTGTGCTGCTGCTCGCCCCCCCCCCCCCCTTCTTCTTCCTCTTCTCCCTCGCCTCCCCCGCTCACTCCTTCATGTCACAGATAATAGAGCTTTAAAGCATTTCATGGGCTCTGCGACAGGACAGAACAATTTCAGGCTGATTTTCACATACCAGCAGAGTTTCCCGGTACCGGTGTGATATTTATGAAAAATTACTAAACTAATTCAATACCAAGCAAGGGCATGCAAGGACGAGGAGATACCTTGTGGGGACAGGAGACGCTGATATCAGCCAAGAATGGCGCTTACTTAAAGATTCTGGCCTGTAACTATCCTGTATCCATTATGTCTTTGAGTGCCCAGGAATATTTCTATCATGAATAACTAAAAATTGTGACATTGAATATATGAAGGGAGTGGCTCCGGCACTAGAAATGGCATGGAGGAAAGAGTCTGAAACTAAACCTCTTCCTTAAACCATACCTGTTGTTTCAGGTCACATAATGGGGATAAGCTATTATGTGTGTACATAGAGAGTAGCGATATATCTGGCCATTACATGACTAGTATATGATATTCTCATAATCTCACCATTGTAATTTCCAGTTGTCCTTGAGCTAGTCTCCTATGAATTGAACAAAGGGAAACAGCTAATCTGTATCTCTAAAGACAGCAGCAGTATAGAGGATATTAAAGATCAGTACTGAGCAGTGTAAGCTGCGAATCCAGCACTGGAATGAGATCTAATTCTCCTGTAAGTCCCTTTAATCTGTTTTCAGTCTCTTTCTTACTTCTTCTGACTTAACCCTGCCACTCCCCTTTCTTTCCTCTCTCCCCTCTCTATACACTTTTATGGGTAGCATATAACATGATCTCTCAGTAAAGCCCCTGTAGTTTGTCTTCAGTCGCTCTCTTTCTGCTCCTGGTTCTCCCCTGCCACACCTTTCTCCCTACCCCTCCCCTGTCAATAGATTTATATGGTTACCCTGTTCTCTTAATAAAGCCCATGTTGTCTTCAGTTGCTTTCTTTTTAATTTTGGCTTTCCCCTGCCACTCCGTTCCGCTCTCCACAGACTTCTGTGGGCAGCATATAATCTGATCTCTCAATAACTGGTAGCCTATTTCGTCTCTCAAGGCTGGTTCAGGTTTTTTTTTTAAAGGGGTTATCCAGTGCTACAAAAACATGGCCACTTTTCCACCTCTCTTGTCTCCAGTTCAGGTGTGGTTTGCAATTAAGCTCCATTTACTTCAATGGAACTGAGTTTGAAACCCCACCCAATCTGGAGACAAGAGAGGGGGAAAAGTGGCCATGTTTTTGTAGTGCTGGATAACCTCTTTAAGCTGAAAATGATGATTTGGAGAGAAAGGAGCCTGATAAGGAATGAAGCATTTTTCTCTGATAAGATATATTACAAAGTATCTTATATTCCCTTGTAGCGTTGATTTATACAAACTTTTGTTAAAATGACCCTTTATAATTTTATTGCTGGCATTGTTACCTTGTAAACTCCTGTCTACAGGTTCGTTCCACCCTTATATACATAAAGTCATCAGGTCCTGCTTTAATCAGTGCATTTTTTTTTAACATTGCTTTTATTGTATATCCTCTTTATACGTATTTATATGCAGTGGCGGTCTTTGGCACCAAGCACCCCAAGCGATCGCTTGGGGCCCCCAACATCCAGGGGGGCCCCCATGCCCCGCTCTTGTGCTCAAGACTGCTGGACAGGGCCGCTGCCCCGCTCGCTGCTGCCATCTGAACTGTAACTATGAGCACTCGTAATGAGAGCTCATAGTTACATGCAGCAGCACTGACAGGGCGGGAGACATTGGCCCCCTTCCTGTCAGTCACTCTTGTGGCCGCAGGAAGTGTTTTCCCTGCGATCACAAGTGGCAGCTTTGTCCTTGTGGTACCGGCACACAGGGGGGCTATAGACTACTGGGGATTCACAGAGGGGTCTATATACTACTGGGGGCAGCACACAGGGGGTCTATATACTACTTGGGGCAGCAGAATGGGGTCTATATACAACTTGGAGAGCACACAGGAGGTCTATATCCAAGTGGTGGAGCACACAGGGGGGGTATATACTACTGGGGGAGCACATAGGGGTCTATATACTACTGGTGGGGCACACAGGGGGTCTATATACTACTGGAGGAACATACAGGGGGTCTATATACTACTTATGAGGCACACAGGTGGTCTATATATAACTAGGGGGAGCACACAGGGGTCTGTATACTACTGGGGCAGCACACAGGGGTCTATATCTAAGTGGGGGAGCACACAGGGGGGCTAAATACCCGAGGGAGCAGACAGGGGGCCTATATTCTAGTGGGGGAGCACACAGGGGGTATATACAACTGGGGGCAACACACAGGGGGTCTATATACAACTGGGGCAGCACACAGGAGGTCTATATACTTCTGGGGGAACACACAGGGGTCTATATACTACTGGGGGAAGCAAACAAAGGGTATATACTACTGGGGGCAGGACACAAGGGGTATATATTACTGGCGGTAGCACACAGGGGGTATATACTACTGGGGGCAACACACAGCGGTCCATTGTTTTGGAACGCGTGTCGAGGGGGGGGGGGCCCAGACATAACTTCGCTTGGGGCCCCAGAAATGCCAAGACCGCCCCTGTTTATATGTATACATATTTCATAGTATAGTTCAGAATTGAATTCAGATTTCTGCTGGTTACTTGTGAGACCCTTAACAACACTCTACGTTATAGAAAGGTAAAGGCATAGACATTAAACTTGTGTAGGTCAAACCTGCCGATAGTTTACAGTCAGACCTCCAATGATCACAAGATCATAGATCAGTTACCTAGTTACCTAGGTGAATGGAGCGGACGTGTGCATGCTCGGCCCCAGATCCCTTCATTCTCTATAGGACCTCTAAACATTGGCAAGCATTGAAGTAGGCGATGTATGCAAGTATTATAGACCATGATTAGAGCTGCGGCCAAGGTCTTTTCTCTCAGGAGACATTTAACTTATTTTGTTTGGCGATCCCAGTGGTGAGACCCCCACAGACCAGCAAATTATCCCCTTTTCTATCGATAGGGTATACATTTCAATTCGGAAAAAAACCCTTTAAAACTGATACCCTAAGTTCTCTGGTGCCAGTCCCGATGGGTGGATCATGACACATTGGGGGAGATTCATCAAACATGGTGTAAAGTGAAACTGGCTCAGTTGCCCCTAGCAACCAATCAGATTCCACCTTTCATTCCTCACAGACTCTTTGGAAAATTAAAGGAGGAATCTGATTGGTTGCTAGGGGCAACTGAGCCAGTTTCACTTTACACCATATTTAATAAATCTCCCCCATAGATTCAGATACTACCAAAGAGGTCAATATGCCATGCTCCACCCCTTCAGGCCATGCACTACGCATCAAAGTCATAATCATGTTGCCCAGAGTGTTCCTTTAATTCTCAGGTTGGCATGCATTGCTATTTCTAATGAGTATCATTAATCCTTACACCTTCTGTTCACCTTCGCCATCCGCTCTCCTTTCAGAACGCAGTCTTAGCGGATTCTCATAGAGGATCCGATAAATTTGCCTCCATGCTCCTATTGACTCCATTCTTGAGTTCATTCGTAGTTCAGTATAATGAAGGAAAATGAGATAAGACATGCCACAATCTACAATATAGAAGATTACATCTATTTACCTTCTCATTGATGCATTAAATTACAGATTATACTGCAGCGTACTGTACACCGAGCCGACGTCTGAAGATTGTATCTTCTGTTAATCCTCCCACTGGGGACTCATTAGCAGACGATATTAGATGTCCTGACAGAATGATCCTAATAAATGCAAAACTAAAGATTAATAAAGTTTTCTTTGTTGCACACCTTATCCGGCATTAATTATCATACACAAAGTAGAACACCAGGAGACATTACACCGCGCTGTAGTTACAGTCTCATCATTCACCATGGTCTTTGCCCGAGCAGAGTCGGCAATTTCATTTCCCAGGGAGCGGTAAATACTAGGGGAGAAGTCATGGGATGTCACTTTGGATTATGAGAGAAAACATTGGTGCCAAGGAGCTGAAGTACCGACAACATACTGTATAAACTTTATTTCGATGGTTTAGAACTGAATGGCAGGGTCATGTTTTAATACTAGAGACATAACTTGTGACTTCTGGGCCCCAATGTAGAATCCAAAACAGGAACCAGGTGTCCAGAGGTGTGTAAAAGGGCCCCTGTGGACTATGTGCCCAGATAGGTAATGTGTAGCTTCTGGGCCCCAATGTAGGATCTATAACATGGACCATACCAATCATGTGCCCAGATGGGTAGCATGTAGCTTCTGGGCCCCAATGTAGGATCTATAACATGGACCATACCAATCATGTGCCCAGATGGGTAGCATGTAGCTTCTGGGCCCCAATGTAGGATCTATAACATGGACCATACCAATCATGTGCCCAGAGATGTGACTTGTAGCTTCTGGGACAAAATGTAGGATCCATAACATGGACCATACCAATCATGTGCCCAGAGATGTGACTTGTAGCTTCTGGGACAAAATGTAGGATCCATAGCATGGACCATACCACTCATGTGCCCAGAGACATTAGTTGTAGCTTCGGGACCCCAATGTAGGATTCATAACATGGACCATACCAATCAAGCTCTTAGAGACGTGACTTGTAGCTTCTGGACCCCAATGTAGGATTCATAACATGGACCATACCAATCAAGCTCCTAGAGACGTGACTTGTAGCTTCTGGGCCCCAATGTAGGATTCATAACATGGACCATACCAATCAAGCTCCTAGAGACGTGACTTGTAGCTTCTGGGCCCCAATGTAGGATTCAGAGTATGGACCATACCAATCATGTGCCTGGAGACGTGACTTGTAGAGGTGAGTGCAACTTGAGCGTGCTGGAGTCATTCAGCACTTGATTACCAGAGGCTGAAGAAGTTGGATGCTGCCCTAGGGAGTCAAGGAAGACATGGATTCAGTCATATTCCACTTCTTCAGCCACTTTTATTCAAATGCCTAACCACTCCAGCATGCTCAAGTTGCACTCATCTTTAGTAACTAAGTTCTAACTTGATACAATACAATACTGGTAACAGAGCTCCTTTGTACCATATGCTCAGAGGCTTAACTTGTGGCTTATGGGCCCCAATGTAGGATAGGTAACTGGGCCCCTATGTACCATGTGCCCAGAGACGTAACTTGAAGTTTCTGGGTCCCAGTATAGCATCCATATTATTGATCCTACCTACAATGTGCCCACAGTTTTAACTTGTAGCCTCTGGGCCCCTATGTATAATGTACCCAGAGGTGTAACCTGTAGGGTCTGGGAACCAATGGGGGATGGGTAACAGGGCCTCTATGTACCATGTGCATAACCTGAGGCTTTTGAGCCCCAATGGGTAACTTGGCCCAGAGATGTAATTTGTAGTTTTTATGAAGGATAAAGGATGGGTACCCAAGCCCCTAAGTATCATGTGCCTTTAGGGCACATCATAGCCTTTCCTTAGGTGGGCCATCTATATAAAATTGGTAAAGGTCTGATTTCCTACACGCCCACCAATCAGATGCTGTCATGTCAGCACGGGAGTCTCTTCATTGTTTTCTAGGCACAGCGCTACACATTTTTTAGTGGCTGTGTATGGTAATACATATGACTAAACCCAATTTACTTAAGTTGCAGTACCAGGCCCAGCCACTACAAAATACATGGTGCTGTGTAAGAACTGAAGAGGCTGCATCGCTCACTTAACCGGATCAGCTAATCAATGAAGCATAGTCCATCAGCAATAACTCTTTTGGCCTTGAGGACACAGCTGGTTTTTACTTTTTCCATTTTCGTGTTTTCCTCCTCATCTTCTAAGAGCCACAACTCTTATACATTTCCATCTACAGAGCCATATAGGTTTTATTTTTTTATTTTTATGAGACCCCTACATTTATTAGGATGGACTGACCAGAGTCGTACTTCGTCCCCTATGAGCCCTCGTGTTTCCCTAAATTATATGAAATAAAAGATCATGCAATCTCAGAAACCTCCAACAAAGTGGCAGGAGGGTTTCCTAGCAGCTGGTACCACTTTGGTCTCGAAAATCAATGGCATATAATTCTTTACTAAAACAACGGCTTATACTCCTGTGTGTCACTAGGGAATTCTATAGTTATGGCTCTCTGATTGTGAAGCAGGAAGCTCAGGATGAGCCAATGCTCCAATTTACTCTTTTATAATAATATAAAAATATTATAATTATATATTTTTTTTCCTTTCTTTATAACCAGCCACATATATAGCATACCGTATATACTATCTAATAGTTGAGAATGTTATATCAGGATATATATATAAATATGAGTGGAGAGCAATGTTTTATTGCATAGGGTATATTGACTTTGCCTAAAGCAACAACAACAACGGTAAAGTAGCTGTGATAGTAAAACAGTCACTATAGGATGATTTGGAGGCTATTAATAACAAATGAACCCAAGACATGGATTGGTCTTGTAAAACCATAATCACTACTACCACCGATAAATGGATTCTGGGACCTTTGTGCTGTTCTGTTATTGCCCAAGGTCATGTCAAGGTTATAGTGCGGATAATAGTGATGTACAATGAGATGGTGAAATAAACATTTTTTATTTGTTATATTCTGTCCTTCTATGAAGGCATTAAATTTGTAAAAAAAAAAAAAAAAAAATTGGCTCCATAGAAACCTATGGGAATACTACTAGTATATGTTTATAAATGCTTAATTATTTTAGATGAAGGTTGTTCCTAACCCAAATCCAAAGCTTTAAACTATTATTATGGGTGTGTTTATTCAAATTGTGTGTTCCTTTATATTCATATATGGAGTTATTTCAATACAGTACTCCCCCCCCCCCCCATGGGCTGGCATAGGGTATAGCATGTTAGGTTGTGGTTGTAGTGTTTTCTTATTGGGTATTATGATGCGTTTACACGAAGCGATAATTGGCCCGATCATATGATTAACGATGTCAGAGTAACGATTTGTTTTCATGACGATCAGTGTTTAGACGATACGATATATCGTATGGAAAATTCGTTTTACGATCGCTTAAGCCTATCACACATTGGTTAAATCGGCGAACGACTGTTCACACGGAACGATCTGCAAATTTTTTGCAAACGATCAACAACGATTTGAGAACATCTTCAAAGATCAAAATGAACGATGAACAAAATGAACGATGATCGTTCGCTGCGTTTACACGTATGATTATCGTTCAAATTCGGTCGTTATCGCCCAAATTCGCACGATAACCGTTACGTGTAAATGCAGCATTATGTATGTCTATATTGTCTACCTTTTGACTTGGGTCATTCCATGTCCACCCTCACAGTTCATGTGTCTATTATAGATAATATAGTACATTTCTATAGACATCAAAGTGGAAATCTCCCAACATTCCTCAAAATTTCAAATGTGGTTTTTATTCTGGAGTCTCATATTTCTAATTTATGATCTAAACTCTGATGTAAACTCTGCCATAAATGACCTTCCTTCACATGTGAATGTTCAGCATGGCAAAAGCCATAGCTAGACTGCTCTGGTGTCAGCTTATCCCTCTGAGAACAAAAGAGACTGGTGGCAAAAATACAGCACTCCCGACCCTTCTTTTCACTGACATAATTTTTCATTGGAGAGTTGCGAGGCCCCCTTAGACCTTGTACTCTCGGCTAAATCTGCTGGTGGTGGTGGTGGCTTTGACCTTCTTTATTATAAGGTGCCAACATACCTTTAATTATGAAAATGGACTGGATGGAGACATCTAAGAGGAAGGATACCGACATGGAGAGGTTTATTGATTGATGGATGAACTACATTGTTATCTTGCCCTCTAGCAAATTTTTATCATGCTACCTGGTACCAGAAAATAATTTTAAAGGGGGATCCTTTTAAATGAGACTGACCTGAAGACCGGAGAGTTCAGTGTGCTGAGCTTATGGATGCCATTTTAGACAGGGGTGTTTGATATTATCAAGCACCTAGACTAACTACTTGAGGGGGTTCTTTCCATTTTCCCCCCTTTGTTTACTAGGTATTTACACATTTTATTGTTTTGTCCTGTTATTGCAGCCATCCTCCTTTTCCACTCATCCTTATACATATACTCTATATAATGGTGTGATATGAGGCCTTGCATTTTTTGTCCCATAAGGTACTATGATTGTTCATATTTTTACAATGGGAAGACTAACTGACCCACTGTATTATGGGAGCTCCAGTAAGATATTAGGGGAATGTCCGGCAACAAGCATATTGACTGTTTGCAAAGACAACAAGCAAAATTACGATTTAAGCTTTTAGATATAATAGATTGCGGTGCTCAGGATCAGTGCACAATAGGTAATTTACCATGTGACTAAAATTTTTGATATGTCCAAGAGATATGGGAAAAGTTTTGATTGGTCGGAGTCTGAACGTTCAGATGCAGATCGATCACTAGAAAGAACCAGGACGGCTAAGTGAGTTCTTGTCCGACATTTTGTCATGTGACTAAGGAGGACTCCCAATGCCAGGTGAACATATGGGGTGACCCAATTGCCATGCCTGACCTGCGCCTGCTATATGGAGATCGCAGAAATCTATACCTGCTCCTGAACAGGTGTAGATTTCTGCTATGATTTACACCTGCAAGCAGTAAATCAGGCAGGAGAGGGGGCCACGTCTCCTCCCTGTTTTGCCGCCCCCGCCCACCCATCGGGCATACTCCAGGGAGAAGGGGTAAATGCCCCCCTTGGTGTCTTAATTATTTGTCCATTATTCTTCTGGATTCAGAGGAATAGAGCTCTGACCCATAGAACAATATACTGCGGAATAGAATATATCCATTTCATATATCCATCCAATAAAATTTGAAATGATAGGTACCCCTTTAAAATTTCCCCCCAACATGGCGAACCACGCCAATAAAAAGCTAAGTGGACTTGACCTGAAATATTCCCTAGAAGCAAATAGACGATGACATTGATCGTAACGTAAAAAGTGGTGACAGATGCTCTTTCAATTGTTATTTGGCTAAAAACTCCGGCTCAACTAAAAGGGAAAATAGTGAGATAAATCCTGATCTGATTATAAACAGACAATCCCTTTTCGGCTCTGCCAATGCTTACTATGCTTTTAATTTTTGGCTTTTTACAAAGTAAGCCCATTGTTTAGGAAGCCTTCTAAATGTAAGAGTCTGGAGCAAATTGAGCTATCTGACATAAACCCTTTACATTTAAAGGTGAAGGCTATTTACAAAATTTAAAGGGGTTGTCTACTTTGGCCAAATCAAATTTTTTTATACTAGGCAGATTGGACCTGCAGGAATCAATTGTAATCTGTGGGGCAACTTATGAGCAAGTGTTCACTATTATTGCAGTGCCCCCGCTGGGCACATGAAGTATTGCATAGAGTGGTAAGCTGTGGAACACCCCCTGGGCACTTGGGCCTCATTTACATATTAACAAACAACCACAAAATTTTACAAAGACACCAGTAACTTCATGGGGAATCAATGAAACTCCGATGATGCAATGTAGACCATTATTATACATATGGCACATGGTTACGCACACGGAGCAAAAGTAGCGGAATTCCGCAGCGTAGCAAAATCAAAGTGACTTTGGCCAAACCAAACATAGCCATATTTATAACCTATATATCTGGGACCAGGATTAGCAATAGTCCCCAAAATATCATTGCGGATTGCTTTATTGGCAACTTTACAGTTACATTGGCTTGTGTATTTACTGTCGTTGTATACAGATATTTTATGATATCATTAAGTATATGGTGGTGAAGGTCACATTTATCCAGGGCATGGTATATACGCTCTCAGAGAAGCCACCTAAATCAGGAGGAAATATTACTGAAGGGGTTTTCTGGTTTAGAAAAAAAAACATGTCCTAAAACTCTGTTGGGTAATACAAAGGGGGGGATTTATCAAACATGGTGTAAAGTGAAACTGGCTCAGTTGCCCCTAGCAACCAATCAGATTCCACCTTACATTCCTCACAGATTCTATGGAAAATGAAAGGTGGAATCTGATTGGTTGCTAGGGGCAACTAAGCCAGTTTCACTTTACACCATATTTGATAAATCTCCCCCAAAATGTTCCCTTTTTCGAATGATCATCCTTTATCAATGTGTGGCTACGAAGAAGGTCTCTCACTCTGGAGGACCTGACACAGTAAAGATTTATTGCAAATCGTGTAATGCCTAATTTTCCCTGGGGGGCGCTGCAGTGGAATTAAACACTTATAAATTGCAGCTGATAACGGGGTGTCCTATGATGCGATCTTCTGGCAAAGTGGCTGTCCTCTTTAAGACTTCACAAATCCATTTGGTCTTCACCTACCTCTAAGTAATACAAATAAAGATACTCTCTAAAGATGGGGCCGTATAAATAGTTAAATAGGCACAAAAATATTGGTGCCAAACATCAGATGAAGTGGCGTAAAAGCAAAACACCACTAGGAATATGTCTTATGAAGTGACAGATCATGCTTCTTTACCTGGTGGTCTGATGAACGAGTCTGGGTTTTGTGACTTGAAGCCGATAGGCTCACATTACCCCCTTAAAGGGAACCTGTCATGCTGACACTTGGGGCAGAACCCACCTGAACCCACGGTAGAGCCCCCAATTCTTACCCCCTCCTGATGGTCCCACTCCTGCAGCCGGTCCTACTGCTCCACTGATTTCCTATGTATGTTGGACTCATCCCTTCTCATTTACATATTAACTGCGCAGACCGTCTTGCAGCGATTTCTCTGTGGCTTTGGGAGTGGGACCGCCAGGAGGGGGTATCAGGGGCTCCACCAGGAAGTCAGGTGTGCTTTGCCTCAGGTGCCAGGGTGACAGGTTCCCTTTAACTGTAATGCTTCATTTTTAATACTGACATCCTCATATGGGGAATGGAGACTTTATGGGCCCCCTCAGGCTCTTGGGCCCAGGTGCAACCGGCCCTTTGCACCTTCTATAATTATGCCCCTGTATTGTGCCAACTGTAAAGTTTGGAGGGATATTGTTAAGGGGGTGTTTTTCAGGGGTTGGCCCAGACACCTTATTTTTACTGAGGGTAAATTTTCCAATACATTTTTGAAAAATTGTATGCGTCCAACCTTGTGGGAACAGTTTGGGTTTGGCTCTTTTTAGTCTAAGTATGAAAGTGCTGAAAGGCATACAAGACATAGTTAGAGAAGTTAGGTGCGGAAGTACTTAATCCAAGAATCCTGACCCCAACCCCATCCAACACCTGTGAGAAAAACAATAATATAGATTGTGACCCCGGCTCTTCTCTCCAACATCATTATCTGAGGTCACAAATACTCTTTTGGATGAATGGGCAAAAACTCCCACATAGTCCTCCAAAATCTTGAAGAAAGTCTTCCCAGAAGAGTGGACGCTTCTATATTAATGTCTATGGGCTTTGAATCGGATGTCCTAGAAGCTTCTGTAGGTGGATTGTGTAGGTGTCCTGGTATTATTGTCTATATAGTGTATATTGTATATGTATGTGTGTGGGTAGATAACCACGTTTCCTGTTATTGTATTGAACTAGAAAATAAAAAATGTATAATTTATAGTGTGCAAACCTGGATACTCGATAAGCGTACTAAGCAGAAAATATCTACACATTTATGGGGCTCTGGAGGCTACCATCCTACATGTGAATGTCAAATCTTCAAGTGTTTTATGACCCGTTATTGCTTAATCCTAAACCGAGGATGAACTGTAATCTGTTTTCTCCATCCCAGACTCCTCGTATTAAATGGCCACCTAAGCTGTAAGCCTCGAATTCTCAAGTTGTATCTGTGCGTAGATATAAGCTATTGACGTTCCCCGTTTCCATAGAGTTGATTACGTATATAGTTTACACAAAGGCTGGATAGATTCTGATAGAAAGACCAGAAGTAGCTTGATACAGGGCACTGAGAGTCTCAGAACTATATCATGTCAATGGGCAAAAAGGACAGAATCTACAAGTTCTCCAACATTTAGAGACCTAACTCGTCTCCACCATGGTGTGAACCAAGCATTTCTTATGGTGATTTTGTTTAGACACTGTTCCATATTTTGGAATTAAAAAAGTATGGCACTAGATAATAGTCACTAGAGGAAGTTGGTCCAGTGTTTATGGTAGCCATTATGGATGTAGATACCCCAAATGTTCTGGTGCTAAGATTTGACCACCGATGTGCAGTCTCATTTACTATCATGTGACCAGTTTGTGACTGAAAGACCTCAAGCTTTTGACTTATCAAAGCAAAAGTTCTTAGTATTGTATAGGCTGGTTATACAGAAATTTGATAACTACTACGATTTAGCGACTTGGTTACTTATTGTTCACTATGTCCGACAGGTACATATTGGTTAAGTAATTCGATTTACTTCTTATAGTGTAATTTCTCAGAAACTATATGATGGGTTTCTGTCAAATCTCTACTTTCCGAGTTTGAGAAAGTCCATTTGATAGTAGAAGAGGCATAACATAAAGGTTCTAGGCCCGAGTTCACAATAGCCACTATGTTCCATTTATACTACTGGTGTCATCCTATGAGGAAGTGGGGTTTTTTGAGTCTCCTAAGGTTTCAGAGCCTGGGTGCATCTTTTTTTTTTTTTTTTTTTTTTTATTAAATATTACACCATATAACAAAACATCATAAAAAAAGGAAGGCCAAGTACAAAAAGATTTACAGACCTTTTCACAAGAGGTAGTCTGTTAACGTCAGGGTTGCACTACCCACAAATTGGTCCTTGCCCAGCGGATCTATTACAGCCAGATTTAGGGTTACCTCTCTATCCTCCCCATAACCAAATAACAGACCCAACATGGACCTTAACACATCAAGTAAAACACACACCCCCCAACCCTACCCCGAATAACCCCTATTTCCACAATTTACACTTGGAGAAGGACAGACCTGGCACAGCATGGCACGGCACTCCATATTCTCCTATTTATAAAGGCTACTATCATTGTTACCATTACCCTTACCCTTCCCCACTCACCACCCCATTATCCTCTCTCAACACCTTGGGACGCCGACCCCCCCCCCTCGCCCTACACTCCTCTAAACTCCATGATTAAACTTCCATATACTCCTCCCCCTCCTATCCTAGTACTCCCCCTACCTCTAAGGACCATGTCCAGGGCATGGAGGACGACGACCTGGGTGCATCTTTAACGTCTAGAACTCCAGATGCTACGGACAGTCCAGTCCTTTTGGTGGGACCCTTATGATAAAATGATCTTCTAGTAAAGTAGTCATCCGCTTTAAGGTTTCTCAAGTCGATTTGGTCTTCACTTACCACTACTATGAAATGATATAATCTCTAAAGGAAGAGAAGATGGAGGCTTCATACATAACGTGTTTACCTGAAAATAAGACGCCCTCCTAAAAATAGGACACCCCTACTACCCTACCCTCTAGCGTAAAGTAAGACATCCCCCCGAAAATAAGGCACCCCCTACCCTAAGCTAGGGCACCTGCCGAAAGAAAGGTGCCCCCCGAAAGTAAGGCCACTCGCCGCCACTCACCACCACCCAGGACTCACCTAATCACCTGGTGAAGTCCACTGCCAGTGCCGCAAGCAGCTTGGTCCATGGCCCCCAACGTCCTCCGCGCATCCTGATGCACAAAACTGCTGAATGTCCCGCTGCACAACGCTGCTGCACGTCCTGACGCACAATGCAGCTGCGCATCCTGACGCACAATACCGCATGCCGCCGCCCGGCCCACAAGGATGTGAGTATTCCGGGAAAGTCGGGGGGCGTCTTATTTCTCTCCCCCGAAAATAAGACATAGTGCCTGTTTTTGAGTAAAAATTAATATAAGGCACTGTCTTATTTTTGGGGAAACACTGTAAATATATGCACAAGTATTGGTGACAAACATCAGATGAAATGGTGTAAAGCACGCCGCCACTGGTGCAGTATAGCTATGGACAGTCACTGTTTAATTGTAGGGGTGCCAATAGTCAACGAAAATTATTCAGTAGAAAAACTGAACGTATTGACACAGGGAGGATGACTCGGTACTAAACCAATTATTTATTGTCCCATTAAATTGATTTGTTGTCAATTAATTATCAGTAAATTGTTATTATTCCCCAAGGAAGACTTATCCTAGATGGTTACTAGGCTCCTAAGTCGCTCATCGAGAGTCAACGTATAAGTGAGAATGGCCAACATCATTAGTCTCCATATCAGACAGATAGTACCATAAATTGCATTGATTGCTTTCATCATTTCCAATTGCAACCTTTAACAAGGAGCTGAATACATTGGAAGCCGATCGGCTTGGGTACGTCCAGGCAGGTTTTCATAGGTAAATCCAGACGGGCAATTATTGCTATTATTGTTATTGCTATCTCTACATCCCCTATAGCTAAGCCCTCAATTCCTAGTCATTGAACAACCATAGTGTAGCGGCTATGGACAGTCAATGTGTAATTGTAAACGGCCAATAGTCAATGGAAATTTAGTGGTTATAAAAAAATCAACATATTGACATGCGGAGGATGACCTGGTACTAAACCTGTTATTTATTATCCCATTAAATTGCTGTGTTGTAAATTCATTATCAGTAGATTGTTATTATTCCCCTAGGAAGGCTTATCCTAGATGGCTACCAGGCCCATAAGTCACTCATTTAAGTGTTAACATATAAGAAAGAGAGGCCGCCATTAGTCACCTCTTCGCTCCTCGTATGGTGCCACATTTTTTGGCTATTTTCACAATCACAAATGCATTAAGTATATGGAAACAGATATCTGGTTAGGTTCAATAAAACCATTACAAGTTATGGCATTGAGGCCCAAACATTTAGATGTACACTATATCAGGGGTCTACAATTATTGCACTGTGTATATGTTAGGTACAGTTTAGCAGTAATCATTTTGCCTTTTGTATACTACTTGTTTGGGGCAGTTGTTATACATCTCACAGCTGATCAATGGCTCTGGATCAGCTAGGTTGACCTTAGGCCCCTTTCACACATTAGTATTAGTGATGTGTGAATTGGGCCTTAGAGTAAAGTTCCTATCATCTAACCAGTCTTTAAAGGGGAACTATCAGCAGTTTAAACAAATCTAACCTGCTGATAGTCCCTTATTGTGCATGGGGCACCAATGTGGAAGGTATGTTTCTTACCTTCCTTTTCAGGGCCGTTCCCGTGTTCTTAACTGTGTAATTCTCAACCTGGAGCCCTGTTAGGAGCACTGCCCCTAATGGCTCACCCGCTCCATTGATTATCATTAGAAGAAGTGGGGGAATCTGGGGGAGGGGTAGTGTTTTTAACAGTGCTCTGGGTGGAGGATTACACTGCTAACAGCACAGTAATGGCACAGAGGAGGAAGGTAAGGGATATATCTTCATCCTCAGCACCCGTGCGCAACCTGCTGATAGTTTCCCTTACGCAGTCCTTTTATCCCTTCAGCACTTTGCTTCTTGTCTTTGTTTCTTAGTTATCTCTTGGTTCTTGATGATGTAATTCTTAAATTTGCATTTAGAAGTTTTGCTTAGGTCGTCTTGTTCACCTTTATTGTTTGAGGTTTTGCTTAGGTTGTCTTCATCAGTATTGAAGGTTTTGCTTAGCTTTGTTTTTCTAGGTAAAAACCTTTTTGCTTTTTCTGGTAGGGGGAGTTAGTCCAGGGTTTCTATAGGGACATTGCAGGGACAGTGAGGTTAGTTACTCTAATGATAGGCTATAGTCCAGGGAATAGGTCTAGGAAACATTGGGGACACTTAGTTTGGGCCAGTCCTTGTATTTGTTCCTGCTTTATTCCTGACTGATAACAATATCGATCTTTCGCATAATCATCCATTCCGTCATCTTTGATGAGTTACTATTCCTGAATTATGGTATCGATGGGGAAGGGGGGGGGGGGTGCAACTTCCCATGGCCCCCTTCATATAGAGACCTCTAATAACCCGTCTTCTTTATGTACAGCTCAATGTGATTTTCCTTTTTCATAGCTTTAGTAATTGTATTAATGCAACGTATCGCAATGCTGTATGGGCACTGTATGGCACTATTATGGCAGTATAATATATTGACTACATAGTGGTATTATATAGTGGCACACTATGGCAGTAGTATTCAGGCATTATTATGTCCCCCCTGTACACACATGACCCAGAAACCTTCTTGCTTTTCTAGTCATATGTAAACTTGCCTGCTAGAGTCCTAACCATGATACTCTCTGATTATAGAGCTGTTCTTTCTCCTTATGAAGGATCCTGTGATCATTCAGTTATCAGAGACACGTATAGCTGTCTAGGTTATCATGTTGCGCATTAGGAACATGCAGCTCTGGTTAGACTGTAAGTGCCATTGCTGCAGTGTCAATGTAATAGCCCCCAGGTATCAGCATTACCTGCGATGTAAGCCTCCTGGAAGATTTGGATCCCTAGTGAGTTTTTGCAGAAATTTTTTTTTTTATTTTTTTTTCCCCTAATACAAGATTAGGATGCAAATGACATTCACTATCTCCAATTTGGGGGGAAATGATATGAGGGTTTGAAGTTCCTTGTGTCTTGGATACGCTATACGCCACTGCGTGTAAAGCCTTAATTAAGCAGCCCTGACAGGCCCGTGGAAGTAGGTCAGCTTATTCCTACATGAGCCTCCACAAGAGCCTCATCTACCGTGGTGATGTGTACATAGGTGACACCGTGACAGGTAGCAGAAGCACCTACTTAACCCTTCCCTGTACGTCGCATTGCCTGCCATCGTTTCTGAGAAGTTAATAATAAATGCTGCGTGTGAACTGATGGCAGAGGAAAGGAGCGAAGGATAGACTGTGCAGTAACCTGCAGCAATTACATATGCCTGGCGGTCTAAAATTATATATATGTATATATATATAGAACAGACGGATATCTATTCTTATAGGTATAATTGTTATGGGGCTAATATGGTGGTTACTCTTGTAGGGCATTGCGGCTGTTATTATAGGGACATTTCAAGACCTATATAAAGAAATAGGTTTTTTTTTTGTACTGGATAGAGCCAAGTACTAAAATTTTTTTTTTTTTTCTTTTTTTCTTTTTCATTTTCTAATTAAATTTTTGGATGTTGTGATAGGGGCTGCCATCTTGCTTGAGATTTTTTAACAGCATTAAAGTGACTCTGTACCCACAATCTGCCCCCCCCCCCCCCCCCCAAGCCGTTTGTACCTTCGGATAGCTGCTTTAAATCCAAGATCTGTCCTAGGGTCCATTCAGCAGGTGATGCAGTCATTGCCCTAAAAAAAAAACTTTTAAACTTGCAGCCCGGGGCCAAACTGGCATGGCCTAGAGTGTCTGTGCATTGCTGTTGCTGGCACAACCTCTCTGTCCCTCCTCCCAGCCCTCCTCATCATTAGGAATGTTCCAGGAAGATTGTCTCTTATTCATCACCTGTGTGAGCACGGCACATGGGCTGGATCGTTAAGGCACTTGTGCAATGTTAACTGCAGAGAAATAGGAAAAATCCTGCCTGTGACATTACTAATGATGAAGTGAGTGGGGAGGAGGGACGGAGGGGTGGTGCAAAGGTAGGGCACAGACACTCTAGGCCACTCCAGTTTGACACCGAGCTGCAAGTTTAAAAGTTGTTTTTTAGGACAATAACTGCATCACCTGCCGAACGGACCCCAGGACAGATCTTGTATTAAAAGCAGCTATCCCAAGGTACAAGTGGTTTGGGGGAGAGAGATTGTGGGTACAGAATTGCTTTAAATTGTTACTGTCAACATGAAAAACTTTTGCTATGTCATAGAAATATGTCAAAAGTTTTGGTCGCTCTGGGTCTGAGTGGTCAGGCCCATATCGATCGTGAGAACAAGCTGAGAGATGACAGTGCTGAACGGGTCCTCTCCTGGCTCTGTGTCAGGTGATCCGTCAGGCTCCGACTGATAGTCAGTGGAAGTCTGTGGAGCCTGACTGACTTTGCTGACACAGAGCTGGGGAGTGGACGCACTGCAGCATGGTCCTCTCCCTGCTCGTTCTTACGATCGGTACAGGTCTGAACACTCAGACTTGGACTGAACAAAATGTTAGTTTTTTATGATGACCGTGATGCTTTAAAAGATATGTATTACTGCGGTGTCCCACCACGGGTGTTGCTCGTAGTTACAGCCTTCGCAAAAGCCTGTACTTATTGTAAGTGGTGATAAAGTAGTGATAAAGTTTTGCCTCTAGATGTCGCTATTGTAAGTATGTGTACTCATTTGCTGCATGGCTAAAATATGGAAAGTTATTGTTTGCTTATATGTCACATGGATCTGTGAACCTATGAGAGTATCTTTCTCTTCTGTCCTATCATCTCTTTCCTTACTTCTTCTTTATGCACTCTTCACACATTCACAGCGCACCTTACAGGGAGCTGTAGATAGGAAATCACGTGGGTAGAGGAAGTGTAGAAGTCTTTTTGGTTATGAGACTCTGTAGAGACAGGACGCACCTCACAGTTTCTCTTCAAGTCACCTTACTCTGCACTCCGCAGAGTTAAAGCCCTTACAGGAGAGAACAAGTCAGAGATAATCTCAACCCACGCCGTGGAGTAGGAGAGTCACAGTGCAGGACGTTATCCACAAAGGCAGAAAGCCAGGAACTGATCCTGATAGAGCAAAGTTGCTAAAAGCCTATGAACTCTATCTCGCAGCGCGGTTGTCAGCAGGAAACCCTCAGCAGTCCGCTCATCCCAGGTAACAGGGTCTGGGGCTTGTATCACCCTCTAGGAAGGGTCCCCCAACACTGTAGGGCAATAGGTGGTTCATTCCGACAAGAGTCAATGCATGGGCACAAATATTCTCTCTCAAGTTTTCTTGTATTTCTACCTCATCCTCCAACATCCCGGCAGAGCACAGTACTACTTGGGTTGGGACTCTCATGACATCCTCCTCTCTGCTTCTCTGATTCTTCTATGTATCTCTCAGCACACAACTCAGTCAGCACAACTGTACTCCTCGCTATACTTCTATCATAGATCTGGATCCTGAACTATTAAGTGTTTCATCAAGTGTAACGTATTATGTCAAGGCAAAGCTGTATGTTCTGCTGCACACGAGTACCTTCAGAGTAAACAAGACTTTATTTATCGTAAAGAAACTCTGTGATTCTCTGTCCCACACCAACACAGCAAAAACACAATCCTAGGGACATTTCCCCTTTCTGTGGGTGGCGGTACCAATAGTCCGGGTGGGTCGTTACTCCACTCCGGACCACCGTGACTATAACAACCCAAGGGACCCCGTAGCAGCCCGGCAGGTCACTGACCACAGGGGAAGAAGGTGTAACCGGCCTCTCTAAAATAAAAACAGGTGTGCCACCATATCTGTGTGCCCAACCGGCACTGGCGTCACGACACAAGACACTAGGTTCCGGCTACATCTCGACCAACCACCACAGAAGTGGCGTCATGCTCTACCACCTCTACCATACCTCCGCCATAGCACCGTGGAGGCATACCACATTACAGCAGTCCCACAATAGTCATAGGCAATAAAAAAATGGCCCAGACTTAGTTTACTTGAGTTGAGTATTTTTTAATGCTCGAGTGCTAGACTCGGATATCGAACCCTATTAAAATGAACGGGAGACTCAAGCATTAAACCAGGTGCCCCCTGCTAGGCAGAGGAGAGAGTTTCTGGTTGAACTAAAAACCTCTGAAAATTATAGAAACACTGCAGGAATGGAACAGGAACAGCAGAGCGATTGTTTGGCTCACCACTCATCCCCTCCCTATACACAACAGGGACCAATTGGCCGTTCAATCATTGGGCCATCAGTTATTGAAGGTGTTGTTGTGGAATAGTCTGTCATATGGTTGTTTTTTTTAGTGTTACAGAGGGAGATTACTAGTCCTAAAAAGGACTTTGGGGTTTTTATCGGATACTGGTCTACCTACCTACTATGTATTCCCCACACTAACACTGTTCTCCTCCAGCATGTCTCCCTGCCTGCTGAACTTTGAAATATAGCCCCAGGTCACCTGATGCGGCCAGCCAGGGGGAGGCTGAGCTCTGAGCTTCATCTATTGTGAATGGTGTCTTATCTATACACTGGTGTCAACTGCCCCTGTACTCCTGTCTTTGGTGATAAGGAGGAGCCTGCTGGAAAGTGATCTGTACAGAACAGGAAGACTCTGCTTAGTATGTAGCTTAATGGCCAGACTGATTTTTTTTTTTTACAATATAAATAGTAAAATTGAAAATTAAAACAAAACACCAATGGGTCATTATCTAGTGACATATTCCGTATGAAGGGAACCTGTCATCACTGCTGCTGCTTTCTTGCAAGAACAGCGCCACACCTGGTTGTGTGTTAGTACATTTCATCACTACCCTTTTTTTTCTTTTTCTTTTTTTCCCAATGGTGCCGGCTAATAATATTCCAACTGGCGATTAAAGTTTCATTGGTGATGAAGAATTCCAGCACCTATAGTAGAGTTGTATTACCAATGGTCCAAACTTAAAAAGTGCACGATGACTATACTACTATACAAAGCAGCTTGGCACTGGGGGCATCTAGGATACACTGAAATGCAAGTCTTTCATTCCTTGATATCTCAGGGCACAAGGAACATCTTTTTGGGGAGTACAATATGTACAGATTTTTAAAAAAATTGAAATTGATCTTGAACCTTTTGTTCTTTTTCTTCAACGCGGTGCTGAAACTGAGGGAGAGAAGTCATTCCGAGATGTGCCTCTGGCGATGCAGAGACCTCAAGGACAACCGGAGTGACATCATATAGCAATATTGCTATGACTGCTAATAAACACGTAAAATGGATTAGACCCAGTAATTACTATTGGGGATTTATTGCATTTTGCCAGTACGTTTTATTGATTCTCCAAAAAAAATAAAAAAATTAAAATGACAAATACTAAATAAATGAGAATGAGTAATTAGCATTAAAAAATGAACCTGTTAAAAATAATTTTCTTCTTACATTAAATTGACGTGTGAAATGCAAGAAGGGAAGTTAGCCATTGATGGGGCTGTTTGTAATGCAGGACACGAAGTAAGGCTTATAGGGGCTGCACTTATACATTGAGTTAGGAATAACTTTGTAGTGTGGAAGAAGGGCAACTGATTGAAATGGGCACAATGGTATTGGTGGTATACATACAGTAGGACTCCTTAGGGTTCTATTACATGGCAGCCCAAACAATAGTGTAAACGAGCGCCGATCCGCTAGATCGGCGCTCGTTTACTGGGCCTATTACACAGCCTGAGAATTGTTTAGCAAGGGCTGCACGAACATCATTAGCGATGTCTGTGCAGCCCTTGCCCAAACAGTAATACATGCATGGACGGCGGCTGATGATTTTAGGTCTTGGCCTAAAGAAACGATCAGCCAATGATCGTTTCATCGGCTCATCGTTGTCTCTATTACTCGGAGCGATAATCAGCCAAATCGGCCCAATTTGCTGTCCGTATAATAGGGCACTTAGACTTCTATGGCCAGCAGTGGTTGTATAGATACATAATATGGTTGCATGTATGGGCAATAGCAAACATAGACAATATAGGCTTGGATGGCATACCTGGTAATTATGGATTATCAGGTATCCCATAATTACCATAATAAGGGGTGGCTAAATATTGGGCAGGTACTTACCCTTTGCTGTCCTACAGCAATGCTGCGTCAACAGGTCATTGACTGCCGCGACATATGTCGGTCATCGACCAACATCATTTTTTACTGAAAAAAAACAAACAAAAACCTGATTAGCCATTCATTAACTGCAGTGGTGTCCCTCCTCAGTCACTCTCTAGCTGAGCGGACATTCCATCAGTCGAGTAGCTTCAGGAGGCTGACGGTGGTCCAGGATTGGTGATGCAGCACTGCGGGGGGAAGGGTAAGTATACATTCTTTGTTATGTTACTGTACCTTCCTGCCTGCCATTTATTTTTTGGGTCCGCCAGAGTTCTCCTATAGAAATAGAGGTTGGAGGTCAATTTCAAAGGAGATCATGTCAAATCAATGAGTAGGTGGTTTTCTGTAGGTTTTATTGGTGGCCCTCTAGCTGTGATTACTGTCGGAGAGGATAGTACATGGAGGGCTGTGATCACTGTCGGAGAGGATAGTACATGGAGGGCTGTGATCACTGTCGGAGAGGATAGTACATGGAGGGCTGTGATCACTGTCGGAGAGGATAGTACATGGAGGGCTGTGATCACTGTCGGAGAGGATAGTACATGGAGGGCTGTGATGACTGGGGGAGATGATAGTACATGGAGGGCTGTGATGACTGGGCTAGAGGATAGTACATGGAGGGGTGTGATGACTGGGGGAGACGATAGTACATGGAGGGCTGTGATGACTGCGGGAAAGGATAGTACATGGAGGGCTGTGATGACTGCAGGAGAGGATAGTACATGGAGGGCTGTAATGACTGCGGGAGAGGATAGTACATGGAGGTGCGTGATGACTGGGGGAGATGATAGTACATGGAGGGCTGTGATGACTGGGGGAGATGATAGTACATGGAGGGGTGTGATGACTGGGGTAGAGGATAGTACATGGAGGGCTGTGATGGCTGGGGAAGAGGATAGTACATGGAGGGCTGTAATGACTGCGGGAGAGGATAGTACATGGAGGTGCGTGATGACTGGGGGAGATGATAGTACATGGAGGGCTGTGATGACTGGGGGAGATGATAGTACATGGAGGGCTGTAATGACTGTGGGAGATGATAGTACATGGAGGGCTTTGATCACTGTCGGAGAGGATAGTACATGGAGTTCTGTGATGACTGGGAGAGAGGATAGTACATGGAGGGCTGTGATGACTGGGCTAGAGGATAGTACATTACTTATATTCCACAGTAGGACATAACTCCCCACTTCAAATAACTAGCTAGTGCTGCAATAAGTGCTAGGGGGCAAAAAAGGATGGGTATAACTTGTTGTGGGGTAGAGGATAGTACATGGAGGGGTGTGATGACTAGGGTAGAGGATATTACATGGAGGGCTGTGATGACTGGGGTAGAGGATCGTACATTGAGGTGTGTGATGACTGGGGTAGAGGATAGTACATGGAGGGCTGTGATGACTGGGGGAGAGGATAGTACATGGAGGGGTGTGATGACTGGGGTAGAGGATAGTACATGGAGGGGTGTGATGACTGCGAGAGAGGATAGAACATGGAGGGGTGTGATGACCGGGGTAGACGATAGTACATGGAGGACTGTGATGACTGTGAGAGAGGATAGTACATGGAGGGGTGTGATGACTGGGGTAGAGGATAGTACATGGAGGGGTGTGATGACTGGGGTATAGGATAGTACATGGAGGGGTGTGATGACTGGGAGAGATGATAGTACATGGAGGGCTGTGATGACTGGGGGAGATGATAGTACATGGAGGGCTGTGATGACTGGGGGAGAGGATAGTAGGACAGTAGGACATACCTCCCCACTTCAAATAACTAGCTAGTGCTGCAATAAGTGCTAGGGGGCAAAAAAGGATGGGTATAACTTGTTGTGGGGTAGAGGATATTACATGGAGGGGTGTGATGACTGGGGTAGAGGATATTACATGGAGGGGTGTGATGACTGGGGGAGAGGATAGTACATGGAGGGCTGTGATGACTGGGGTAGAGGATATTACATGGAGGGCTGTGATGACTGGGGGAGAGGATAGTACATGGAGGGGTGTGATGACTGGGGGAGATGATAATACATGGAGGGCTGTGATGACTGGGGTAGAGGATAGTACATGGAGGGCTGTGATGACTGGGGGAGAGGATAGTACATAGAGGGGTGTGATGACTGGGAGAGATGATAGTACATGGAGGGGTGTGATGACTTGGTGAAAAGATAGTACAGGAAGGGCTTTAATGACTGGGGGAGGTGATGGCATATGGGAAGGGGTGCTAAAACTTAATTGAACCCTATACTACTTTTGTATATAACTTTGAAGTCTGGATCCTATCCTCTTCCCCAAATAAATTGCACACACAGCTATATTTTCTGATTATCATGAATTTTACACATCACTGTGCAAAAACAACAATCACAGTCTACTTTTTGCTTGTTTTGCAAAAAAAGGAAAAAAAAAGAAAATTGAGATTAACACTAATCATTTCCCCAAGTTTGAAAAAAAAAAAAGAAAAAAAAGGAGCCCAAGATCTTCATTTTAGGCCAAATTATCCAGCCATAAAATTTAACAGAATACTCTCTAAAAGGATATTTTTTAAAGGGGATGTCTTTGTGGGATTAATCCGCCTCAGTAGTAGAAATAATTTATTACTATCAGGCGTTTTTTACTGTTTGGCTTAGTAGTATGCTAAGCTTTGTGGAAAGCTATAAGCCACAGTGCGCTCGGGGCTGATAATTGAGATGTTATTTTTTTTATCATGTCATGAGTGTGACTTGTATGTCCGGCGTGGTAAACGCAGCGTGACACATGAGAGGTAATGTGTGCAGTGCGTCAGCCATGACATCACCCCCTCATACATTTTGCCAGTGGGACTGCCGCATTATCACGGGTGGTTGGAGGGGTCGGTACTTATGTGATATATTGAGTTGTTGTGAGATACGTCTCAAGACAGAGCAAGGACGAACGAGGAGGATTCACACTACAAATAATAGATCTTGGAGGGCTTCTTCATTGTTGCTATGAAAAGCCCAGCAGATTTGTGTGATTTTATGGAGCTGTACGCCGCTACGCTACTCCGTGTCTACCTCTTGGCACTGACTCTTGGATTACATTTAAATCAGGCTGGAAGTGTACTTAAGCCGATCATCAGCGCAGCCCGGCAATTTTATACATGACGACTTTAAAACATCACAATTTACGGGGCTCAGAATCTACAAATTGGGCCAATAAAACGGGACTTGTTAACCGGATGAGACCCAGCATTTACTTCAAAAGGAATGAGACTGTACAACCGTTACGGAATTCTGGCCGCTACGAGCCATCCTGCCGCCAAAAGGGCCCTCAGTATGTAGAGCAGTGTAACCAGCCCCAAAGTGGGTAAAGGAGTGCCAGCTTGTTCTTCCAGCAGTGAAGTGCTGGCTCTGGACATGCAATTCTTTTCAAATACGATATATAGTATACCAAAGAGTGGCGGTATAGTATATAGTATACGTGCTATATAAGTTATGTAATTAGAAAAGGGGGTCATTTTTGGTCATAGCCAAAACTACGTTTTTGGGTCACCTCAGCATAGTGTTCAATGGCTGTGCCAAGAGAGTTGATTTTAGGGGAGGTGTTCATGAAAATACCTGATCACTATTAGGTCTCATGGACATAGATTCATGCTCTTACCACAGTCCATCAAATAGGCACAGAGGCAATTACTATGTGGTCAGTATGATGTAATAGTAAAACATGAGGCGCCTACTATCTAAAGCCTTTGGGAACCAGTTGGGTCAAGGTTTACTCTTTTATTTTTCTTTCAGTTGATCTATAAAGTGGCTTGTTTTTTGCAGGACCAGTTGTACTCTTTAATGGCATTTTTCATTTTACCATATCAGTCAGTGTTTTGCAGTACATTTAGGTGAAGAAGCCACTGATAGAATTCCATAGGTCAAGGTTAACAAGGTTACAAGGTTTGATAATGTTTCCTCTTCGAGCCAATACTCTTTTATTTTTCTTTTGACTGAGCCCTATAGCGGCTTGTTTTTTGTGGGACCAGTTGTATATTTGAATAACATTTTTCATTTTACCATATCAGTCAGTGTTTAGTAGTACATTTAGGTGAAGGAGACACTGATAGAGTTCAAGAGGGCCCTGAGGAAGAGAAGATAGGCTCATTGCCATGCTAACAAGGACCCAAGTGGTATAATTAATTGACATCTTGTCCTCTTGTCACTTTCACAGCCAGTCAGCCACAGTGACACAATATTTGTTAAAACAAGGCATTAGAGGGGGGCTGGTCTGGCTCAAGGGCCCCCCAGGGGATTCATCAGTATCCCGGTAGGCCAGTCCAAGCCTGTATCACCTCCATTACTTTGTTGATATTAGTTCCTCTTCAGCAGGATGAGGACCAATGATATCAACTTTTATCTAGTTAGAATTATTAAGGTACTGATTTTGCATACTACTCACAGATGTGTGTATACTTTAATGGTACTTTTACATGGAGCGATAATTCGCCCGATCTCATGATTAACAATTTTGAATGCACAATGTTTTTTTTATAACGATCAGCGTTTAGATGGAACGATACATCGTACGGAAAAATCGTTTTGCGATTGCTTAAGCCTATCTCACACAGGTGAAATCGTTGAAAGACTGTTTACACTGAACGATCTGCAAATTTTTTGCAAAAACGATCAACGATGATTTGAGAACATGTTGAAAGATCAAAAAGATCAACCATTTCTCGCTCGTCACTTGATCGTTCGCTGCGTTTACACGTACGATTATCATTCAACTTCGATCGTTATCGTGCAAATTCAAACGATAAATCGTTCCGTGTAAAAGGACCATTAGACTTGACCATCAGAGGGTGAATCTCACCCTCTGAAGTTGGGCTCATCATACAAAACTAATTCACTTTATTCTGGCAGAAACATAACTTTAAACTCCTCCAACTGACTGCAAGTATTGTAACAGGTCCTCCCCATTATTACTGTTCCTCCACTTTTTAAAAAATATACTTGTTAGAAAGGACCCATGGGGCAGATCACAACGTGTTAACATGCCTCAAATTTGATCAGTTCTAATCTGAGAGGAATCTTGGTATTAAGTGTTCTATTTCCCTGCAGCACCTCCACAGGTGGAACTGAGCATTACACACAGTGCTCATGCAAACTAATGAACTGTCTGTGTAAATGGACAGGACAGGTCCTCCACCGTGAGAGATACTCTTTTTAACTGCTCTCCAATCTAGACAGATGATTCTGAACATGAGACCCTCTCTGAATTCCCTACCAAAGTATATGAAAGTGAGTTATCTAAGCTAGAGAACCCTTTTATCATCATGCCCTTGACTGATCTAGCCACCCCTAACACTGGCAATGAAGATGTTTGCGCTTAGCCTTCTTTGCCTTATTGCACGATCTCTCAAGTGTATTTCCCTTATCAATGCTAATGTTGATTAAGACAAAGTTGGTTCCCAGGCTTTGGTGGATGTGCGCTCTGTGCAGCTGTGCCCTCTAATCTGTGCGGTTCACCTTCCTAACATCCTTCATCCTGTGATAGGTCTCTATTTATCACTCTCCACTCTCGGGACCAGCTACTGCCCTCAGCTCCCCTTGACCTCCTCTCGTGGGCTAGAATGATGACTATTTCTCAATAGCTTGGCCCTAGATAAATGGTTCTCATAGGGGTAAATGAGGGAAGAATATGTATTAACCTTCTAAGCTCCAGATAAGCTTGTAACACAGGGGAAAAAAACCATATCCTAGAAAATTATTGGGATGAACCATGGACCTCATTGATATTACCAAAATTAATTCATTCTGTGCCTGTTGTAAGGTCACCCCGTGTCCATTTCATCTTATTTCTTGGCTATTATTTAGGATTACGCTAAAGAGAGTCTTCCTTTTTTTTTCCTTATTAGAATAAATTTGCCCCACAAATTATTATTCATTATTTAGAAAATGACTACTGGATGTTTTTGAAATTTTAGAATTTTTTTAATTTTCAACATTCTATGCCCAAAAGAGTGTGGTAGGTGGGGTGAAGATGGCAACTTTTGTGATTTTTAAAGTTTATTTTAGATGCCTAAAATAATTTTTAGATGCCTGTTACTATTTCTAAGGAGTTATAGATGTAAAACCTTCTGTTTTGGGGAACAGGGTGGATTTTCATGAATTTGAAATTTGAAAGTTAAACGTTAAAGAGAATGTACCATCGGGTACATGACTTTAAGATTTTTACATGAACAGACTGGCGCCGCCACAGGGATACCTGTGCCGCAGTCCTTTTTTTAACTGCAGCCCGGTTCCAGAGCATAGCGCCGGTCTATTTCCAGGCACCAGCCGGCTTGAAGCACTGGAGGTGGGCCTATCCACCCCCATTGTGTTGAAACCCCCTCCCTTCTGTGACGAGGCTCCATTAGAATCAATAGAGCCTTGTCACAGAGGGAAGGGGTTTCATCACACTGGGGTCGGGCAGGCCAGGAAAAGACCAGCGCCGTGTGGGGGAATCGGACCATGGTTCAAAAAAAGGACTGCAACACCAGCATCCCCCAGCAACGCCAGTCTATGAATGTAAAAATCTTAAAATGATGTACCTGATGGTACATTCGCTTTAAAAACAAGCTTCCTTCTGTGCAAGTTGACCTGACAATAAATTCCCCCCACCCTCCAATTGGAAGGCTGATGTTTATTAGATTCTGGCTAGGGCCTCCATGTTAGAGGGCCGCAGGAAACCCTCCTAGTGGTAGAGTAGGGATGAGTAGTTACATGGGTTCATCCCATTAGGTGTCCAACCACGATAAAAAGGTTAGGAATTACAGATCTATTCTGAATAAAAAGGCACCTTCAACCCACCTTCCCACTCACAATAGAGTTATCTTATACTCTAGAGAAAAAAACAGAACGGTATTCATTATAGTAATAAATCCAATTAATCTGTAATTTAATCTCAAGAATCAAGGTGTCATTTTTGTCCTACAAAGATTTAGTAACTAGGATTATTGTCATCTATATAGCTGATGCCAGCCATTGTTTTGACTTTACTTGTAGGCCCTATTCGCTTTGGGTTTCAGGTCTATGTCTGATTGATAAGTTGGCATGCTGAGAAGTTACACATCCTTTTGGCAGCTATCCCAACATATACGTTGATGTGAATGGAGCTTTAGGGCCCTATTCCACCGGACGATTATTGTTCAGATTATCGTTAAATCGTTTGAATCTAAACCATAATCATTCGGTTGAAATGCAGTTAACGATTAACGACCGAACGAGAAATCGTTGATCGCTTCATAAGACCTGGACCTATTTTTATCGTTGCTCGTTCGCAAAACGTTCGCAAATCGTTCGCATTGAATAAGACGTCGTTTGGTCGCTCGCAGTAGATACGAACGCAATAGCGAAGAAATAGCGAAAAAAAAACGATCGCAAATATGATCATAAGTAACGATTATCGTTTCATAGAAATGAGTGAACGTTTTCAGGTCTTTCGCAATAGCGGTCGTTTGAGATCGTTAATCGCTAATGATTATGCGAACAATAATCGTCCGGTGGAATAGGGCCCATACACAACTTTTTTTTAACTTTACTTTTGTGCCTTTTGTTTGACCCTTACTACCATTGACTTACTCTCATAAATCTAAGTAGAAGGAGATCCATCAGCACCTTCATCAGCACCCATCATCAGGCCTTTTAGTGTAGTCTGGGTGGGGGGGATGCATGCTGGAGAGTCTACTGTACCAGAAATGGACAGAGTAACAACTTGAGAAGAGGAAGATTCGTACAGCATCCGTGGTGAATGAAGATTTCAAGCTTGATAAAGACTCATGTGGTCGAAACGTTGCGCATTGTACCAGTTAATGTAAATAAAGCTGTCAATCTTCATCCACCACAGATGCTAAAGGAGTCTTCCTCTTCTCAAGTCGTTACTCTCATAAATGTCTCTTTTGTCTACCAGGAGCTTGCCTTAACCTAGAGCCCACCAAAGTGACAGCATAGCCATATCAGGGGCACCATTTTCTGCCCACAGCACATTGACCCCTATTAAGCTGAAACCAACATTGCCTAGTTTAAGTAGCTCTCACAGTGTCCCTCAAGGCACAAGTGACACCTTCTATACACCCCCCCCTGTGTGCCCGGACCATTTGGTTTCACAGAGCCGTTATGGGTTCTGCCATTGACAGCCAACCACTGTGGCCTTTGTTTGTTGTGGTCATGAACATGAAGCCTGGACTACTACAGACTGGGACTGTATCATCAATAGTAATGGTCATCTTTAGTCCTGTGAGCACTGTTAAGCGACACACTGCCCCCTGTTGGTGTGATGATCTGGATATCCATCACATACGACGGACTTTCAGTTGGCATAATTCAGCAGGATAACACTTGCCAATGTAAGAAATGTCTCGACCGGATTGTAACACCAGATTTATCACCGGTCGATCATTTTTGGCGAGCCAGTTTCGGCAACCAATGCAGGATCTACAGGCTCATCTAAAAATCTATAGGCAAATGTGCTGCAGAATGATACAGTTTATACAGGGCATGACAGTGTTTTCCAGCTCTCCATCTGTAATAGCCGCCCATTATCTAAGGAGTATCAGATACATATGAGTACAGGCGTTTTATCAATGCAGGCTCTTTGTGTGTGAAGCCAGCTTCATTGATGTAAAAGCTGAATCTACAAAAAAAAAAAAAAAATCTACCACTATAGTCTTCAACCCTACACGACAGATTTGCAGTCATTTACTTGACGTGATATCAGTTCCCATGTGGAGTAGTTCGGGAGTGACAGATGTGAAGTCGAATACATAAAGTGTGTGAATTTACCATGTAATCACATACCCAGTCATGGCACTACATGAGGCATAAGTGTTTCTGTAAGTAACAGAAGGCGTATTTGATGTCTCTTTAAGAACTGCACAGTTGTATAGAGGATGTAGAATGCAACGTGGAGTGTTGAGTCTAACTAGGTAGAGAGAAATAACCGAGAAAAACTTCAGTTATATTAATAGTATCTTCTTAAAGATTCAGAAAAGGGCAGAATGGGGACTATACGAGGACCAAGTGTGCAAGGAAGCCATTTGGGCATTTAAACCCATCTCCCGGGAATGGCTGGTTGGGAATGCCACCAAAATTTGGAAGGAGATTGCATGATCTCCATCTGTTTTGCAGGCTGGATTATTGGATTGCCCTGGGACTGTAGTAATCATTGATCTACTATGTCTTTTCATTGGACTTGAAGAAGATAATGAGTATTTTTTGCCTGCTACCCATACATCTCAGGTTCAGGTTAGGTCAAGGGATGTTGGACTCCATCACTCTTCTTCTTTGTCAGATCATCTTATATAGCCTTGAAGTGTGTTTTGGCTTATGGTGGGCCAACTAATCTAAAATCACTTTATCAGGGTTGGACAGGAAGAGCAAAGCCCCAGAGGATTTAGGATTCCACATAACAATAAGCCTCAAAATCAGAACCCCATTTGGTGGTGATTTAAAGGGTTTTCAGGGACCTTTTTATGGTCTATTCTTAGGATAGGCTGTCAATATCTGGCTCCCAATGTATTGGTGGCACTTCTAGTTGTCTTCTTTTTGGAAGAGACCTAACTTGCATATTTTTCCCCAATGGGGAATTATCTGTAACAATTATTGTATTTTCCTGCATATAAAACTACTTTTTTTAACCCAGGAAAATCTCAAAAGTCAGGGGTCGTCTTTTACGCTGGGTGCTAAAAATCTTCGGAACTGAACTGGAGAATCTGCGGTTGTTGCATAAGGTTGGGGGTGTTTAAAAACGTCTGCATCCCCGCTGTATGTGGCAACTGTATGAAGGGCAGAGCAAGTTGTAGGTGTCCGGGGTATGGAAAAAAGAGATACAGTAGAGTGGCGCTGTGCACAGAAAAACACTCCTCTTTCACTCGTCTGTCCGCCCTTGTATCCTACCGGTATTACTACCGTACCTCCTTCTCTGCCTCTCAGATCTCACTGCTGTCTGATGGTTTTTATAAATTTTATTTGATGTGCATTGGAAGAGGGGAAGTCTTAAATGGCGAGTATATCCCAAACTCTATATTTTAACTGTAAAAGTTGGAGGCCAGCTTATAAGCCCAGTAGTCTTATACACTGGAAAATACAGTAATTTGGATCTCCTCAATGAGAATCAGTACCCTCCAAAACTTTCTTAGCAAGTTACAGTTATCAGATTAGGTTTAGGGAAGAAAAAGAGTGCTGCACCTCACACCTATGGCTGATACTAGTACCTCTCGGCTGCATAAAAAACATCAGAATTCTGTATGTGAATTGATCAAGCCACACTGCCCCATGTACCGCGTGCAGGTATCTGATACACATGGGTCCCTACACTAAGCCCACACTGTGCCAATCAGCGACAACCACCCCCCGCAGGCATGCACAGTCAGGGAAGGGAGGCCATGGAACGGCCCTGAAACCCCCATGCCACAGGACCAGACCCAAAAATGCCACACCAAAACCCAGCCAGCACCACCGGCGGAGGAAGCTGCCCCCAAACAGCACAAGTCTGGATAAGGTATTGCACTCACCATAGCTATCAAAGATAGAATGGGACAGACAGGAGGGATTAAAACCATGAGCACTCAGGTGTCTCCTGCTAATTGCGGTCATGTTAGTCTCACCAGGAGGAGTGCAAAACACGGAGAAAAGAGAGAAACAAAATACGGTTCAGGGAAGAAAAAGAGTGCTGCACCTCACATAAAAAACATCAGAATTCTGTATGTGAATTGATCAAGCCACACTGCCCCATGTACCGCGTGCAGGTATCTGATACACATGGGTCCCTACACTAAGTCCACACTGTGGCAGTCAGCGACCACCACCCCCGCAGGCGTGCACAGTCAGGGAAGGGAGGCCATGGAACGGCCCTGCAACCCCCATGCCACAGGACCAGACCCACAAGGAGGGTTTTATCCCTCCTGTCTGTCCCATTCTATCTTTGATAGCTATGGTGAGTGCAATACCTTATCCAGACTGGTGCTGTTTGGGGGCAGCTTCCTCCGCCGGTGGTGCTGGCTGGGTTTTGGTGTGGCATTTTTGGGTCTGGTCCTGTGGCATGGGGGTTGCAGGGCCGTTCCATGGCCTCCCTTCCCTGACTGTGCACGCCTGCGGGGGTGGTGGTCGCTGACTGGCACAGTGTGGACTTAGTGTAGGGACCCATGTGTATCAGATACCTGCACGCGGTACTTGGGGCAGTGTGGCTTGATCAATTCACATACAGAATTCTGATGTTTTTTATGCAGCCGAGAGGTACTAGTATCAGCCATAGGTGTGAGGTGCAGCACTCTTTTTCTTCCCTGAACCGAGTTATCAGATTAGCTAATAATTTGTAAATCTCTTGAGAGATTCTGATCGTCAGTCTGAACATTCAGGCAAATAGAAAAATCTAGCCATATGTACACAGCTTTTAAAAACATAAAGATCTTTGGTACCTGTGAATATTAAACTTCATATTAGACGTTTTGGCAAAACCCAATGATTTTTGGGAGGATTGGCCAACCGTCCAATGTATACAGAGTTTCCCAATTCTCCTTCGATAGATGATGTCAGGGCAGAAAAGGATTGGTAATGTTCCAGTTCTACTGCCTGATCCTTTCGTTTTTGAGGAGAGAAGCCACCAGAAAAGTCAAGTATATGTATGGAGGGATAGCTGTCAAATGAGTAAGAGAGGCTTAAGGGTCCTGTTAGCAGGAGCAAGCGAGCAGGTGAGCTTACTGCCGTCGCTATACCATGCATAGACAGCGAGCGGGTAAGATCAAGGAGAGCTGTGGGGGGGCTGCCCAGGCATGATCGTTAAATCGCCCGGGCAGCCTATAGAAGATATCGGCCGCTCCTGTAGCGCTGGGCGACTGCAGCAGATCGCTGCTATTTGGATTCTTGGTCTTTTAACATGTTGAAAGACACTGAAAGACAAACAAAAATTTTTTGAACGATTTTTCGAACAATTTTCACTGACCTGTAAGTCAGCGCTCGCTTGCTCCTCGTTCTCTGCTTACTGTTGGCACTATTACACATGTCAACAGCGAACGGGTTAATGCGTCTGGGCAGCTCATAGGAAATAGCGGCGGTCTGCTGCCACCGCTCATATTACGCAGAGCGACGGCAGCAGATCGCTCCTATCATTGTCAACAGACAATGGCGGTTGGCTGAACACTTAAGGTCCTATTACATGAAGCAATTATCGGACGGACACTTAGTGTAAAAGACAATGATCAGCCGACATGCTCGATGTCGGCTGATCATTGTCTTTATTACACAAAACGATTATCGGCTGTAATGGCCAATAATCGGCCAAATACGTCCGATAATTTGTATAATAGGACCTTAAGTATTCAGCCAAGTGCAATTGTATGTCTATGGCCATCTTTAGAGGAACTGCCCGAAGCTATATTTGTAACATTGTCTGCCATGTGTTATAGAGCCCATCAACAATCTATGGGGGAGCATCATCAATGGTCAGCAATACAAAGACAGACACTCGCACCCGTCTATGGTATAGCTTCTCGTTTCAAGTTGTTGATGACATCAAGCATAGGGGATACTATTGTACCAGTTAAAAAAACTCTGAATACCAGTAACTATACTCTTTGATATCCTTCTCCGTGGTGTTAATGGGTCATGGTCTACCATCACAATGTTCTCTTTCATAGCTTTAATCTGTATAAAACATACACACTTTTTTTTTATATATATATATATATATATATATATATATATATATATATATATAGAATATGTATATGTCCATCACGTCAACCAAAAATAAATGAGTTTTCTTACAGAACCCTATCTACTGACGGTGCCTTTTGTTCTGTACCGGAATAAATTATATATTTTTTTCTCTCAGCAGGCACGGGGCCCTTGAAATGGACGCCTTGTAGCTGAGCTCCATAGGACCCGGTTTTCTCAAGGTAAACAATACGTTGTATATAAAATTCATTGTAATCTACTAATGCATTGCCTGGCAGTATCTACAATCCCCTTCTGCCAGACTCTGATGTAAAGCTGTAAACATAGTGTTTTTTCCATGGTATTCTTCCGTAGAAACATTAAAGTGAATTTTTATTGCCTAGTAGGTAAGAGTGAAATATGATCAATGCGAAAAATGAATTGCGTATAGTTGGATATGTGTAATGACAGATTTCAGTTTCTTGTGGATTACCATTCCACGGTGTCGTCCAGTCCATGAGGACTATGAGGCCCATTGGGAGTAGGTGGGTAGAAGCTTCTCTATGTTGAGAAATTGGAGTAAAGAATGTGGCCAGTGATCCATTCATTCTGTATTGTTGCTAGAAACATTGCCGATTGCTGAGCTTGGCAAAGTTAATAAGCCACATAGACAACAAATGGATTGTTGGCCACACATGCACATTACACTATGTTTGGAGGAATGGAGCACTGGCAGCTCACGTACGCTCTACCCTGTTTATGTGGAGGACAATTTTCCTTTGTTCTATGGTTTACGATCAGTTTACTACCCTTGATGTTGGTAATACCTCTTTAAATTTCATTAATAAGGCTTCCTGTAGCCACCCCTTACTGCTTACAGTTTTATTATAGAGTTAAATGGTTGAATAGTATACAGTAAGCTCATGAGCTCCATCTAGTGGTGGTTGCTGACAACCAGAATGTTACATGTAGCTTAATGGTTTATCTTTGCATCTAGTTAAAAAATGTAATGTGGGAGAGAAGTTGAGTTAAAAATTATGCCCTGTCCCATGTTGGCAATTTTAGGTGACGATACACGTATAGTAAATGCAAATACAGCTAAGAGGAAAACTATAAATAAAAGATTGTTTGTCCTTAGGTTGCTGATTGTCAGAAATTGGAACTCTGCGGGGAAATTACATGTTAAAGCATGGAGGGAGATGGTGACCATGTACAATAAGTACGAGATGGCTTATAAGCGTTGTATGGATTAATTTAATAAGAGAGCCCGAGGGGGGGGGGGGGTAGGTAGGGGTATGGGGGGGGGGAAATATGTATGTATTGATTGTGTAACTATGATGTTCCATTGGTTTTGTATGTAATGATATATGAGAATAAAAATTGCTTATATAAAAAAAAAATGTAATGTGTTAAAAGATGGACATTCATTGCACTATTTAAGGCGGTTGTTTGGAGATAGAAACTTTTTTATTTAAAGGGAAATAGTGGCTTGAAAAGAGGGATACTTACCTACTTGACTGCTGCTGTTCCATCTGTGCACTATTACCTACTGCTTACCTCTTCCTAGTACCTATTGTGATCTGCAGGAAATGGTGCTGATGGTAGCTAGTGGTTGGCTGAGTGACCTTACTTAACGTGTTTCCCTGAAAATAAGACATGTTCCTAAAATAAGACACCCCAGCTAGCCTATCAACTAGCCTAAACTAAGGCACCCCCAAAAGTAAAGCCGCTAACAACCCAACTGACCCAGCCCACCCCCCACTCACCTAATCCCCTCGTGGACCTTGACAGCCGGCGGCGCAGATGCACTGGTCCATGTCCCCCACGTCCAGATGTCCTGCCGCACCGCCACATGTCCCGACGTCCCAACACACGCACCGATGTCCCGCTGCACCGCTGCAAGTTCCGCCGCATGCTCCTGGTCTCCTGGTCCTGCTGTGGCCCAACCTGCGGGGGAGGGGTTCGGAGATGGCCAAGGGGAGAGCCCCCGGGGGGAGAGAGCCCTGGGTAGAGAAAGCCACGGGGGAGGGAGCCCAGGCGGGAGTCTGGGGGGAGAGAAAGAAGACATCACCCAAAAATAAGAAATAGTGCCTCTTTGGGAGGAAAAATTAATATTAAGGCCGTGTCTTATTTTTGGCGAAACACGGTGTGGACCAGGAAACTGTGAGGAGTAGATATTTAGATACCATTGGAAAAGTTGCAGGGGGAGATTGGGCCGGCTATATTATGTTTTTTAAACTCCTGTAACTCCTGTAAAAAAAAAAAAAAAATTCTGTTACCATTCAATCACTTTAACCTTAGCCAGGTAAAAATTGTTCTATGACGCACACTTCAGCTGCCCTCGGCAGATATTGACGGCCTGCTGCAAGTTTTAGTTGTTTTTCCCTATAATTTATTTAAAGCCACCACTAGCTTTAGTATATAGCATACAGCTATTGGATGTAGGCACTCACCGTACCCCAGAGGATTAGGTAATGGATGCATTGTTCATATCCGTTATTGCCATTTGATCCTACTATTAAAGAAAATATGGAGGAAATATAAACTTTGCCCCCTTTGCAATGATACAATTCGTTCCTTTCAATCCCAAGCGCGGTCTGACTGCCAAATGTCTGTGTGATGCTGAACTCCAATCCTGCGGCCTGTGAAGAGCTTTTTATTTGGATGATAGATCATTAGAGATTATTACTGCATTATGTTGTCATCATTAGTCACAACATCAAAGGGAAAGGAGACGCTTTGAGTTGATGGAACTTTACAATTAGCACCAAAGGTAAATGGGATGAAAAGTTGCAAAATAAAAAATCAATTCTCAAAGTCGTAATTTTGCCCATTTGATCCTGCGATATTGTAGGTTCACATATATTTATGTTGTTTTTTATATAACCTACATAAAAATAATGAAACTTTGCAAGTATATATCACGAGTCCTAGTTTTAAAAACTTAGAGAATTCTAAGCCCATTGATTTTAGAAGATGGAGTGTAATGTTTCATATGTCCTGAGGGGGCAGTGTTGGGGAATTAAACACTTTATGCTAGGTTCCTTCACAGATTACAGCCGATCGCTGGAGGTCCAAGCAAAAATATACCTTTTGATTAGGGTCAGGGAAGACTTGTAGCAAAAAAATTTTTTTAAAGCAGAGAATCCTGAAGCCATTGGGATTCTTCCAGATGTCTTAAGGTGGCCATCGAACTCTAATAACTGACAGCCGAGCAATGAGTAATCTCTCCCATCCATCGCCTGTCCTCCCAATATACAGGAATGTTCAGGATGGCCCTCTAAGTGGAGCGGTATACCTCAGCCAGAGCTTATCTCTCCCAGAACAAAGGAGTCAGGTGGTGATTTTTCCATCACATCCAAACCCTATCTTCACCGACATCATCTGTCAGTGATCAATCAGGACAGCCTCATACATCTCATGCCGATGGCTGAACCCGTCAAACACCGTCAAAAGTCTAAGGTATATTGGGACCTTTGGGATCCTCACAGCTTCTGATGAGGGCTTAGTAGGAGGAATCTTAAATGTCTCCTCAGATTGGTACTTCCTATTTGTATTACTGAGGGCCTTGTAGAATCAATGGAGCCGTGTTGCGGGGGGGAGGAGTGTGGGAACCGTGCAGCATCTCTAAAAAGGACCAAGCCATCAATATCCCCGTGCCAGCACCAATCGATTGGTCGAACTAGTTAAATTACTTAAATGTATGGTTGCTTCCTGACTCTCCACTAACAGATGATGTCCATGATGAGAAGGGTTAAACATGTTGTATTTCAACTGCCTGACCCTTTTGATCTTGGAAAGATAAGCTGCCATCAAAACTGTCTGGCAGTGGCTTACTTCTCCACTCTATATGGAGAACATCTGAACATTCACGACTGGTCCTGCCAAATATTTGCAATGAGATTTGAAGAGATAGCTGTCACCAAAATGAACATTTGGCTAACAGCTATTGAAGGTGTATGGCCACTTTAAGAAAAGTAGTTTTTACCACCCGTAGAGGGATTATCCATGCTCAGAAAAACATGGTTGCTTACCTCCAGAAACAGCACTTGGTGTGGGGTTTTTGCAGCTCAGTTCCATTGAACTGAAAGGAGCAGAATCGCAATACCACATACAACCTGAGGACAGGGGTGGTGCTGTTGTTGGAAGAAAGTAGCTGTGTTTTTTCTAATCCCGGAAAACCCCTTTAAGGATTTTTTATAAAATATCTTGCTAAGCACCAAGTCTGCCTTCTCTGATCATTGGTGATTGCTAAGGAAAGCTACGTATGGCCATATATACACAGTGGCCTCTACAGGAGAAATGTGGTATTACATGGCCCCCCTTGAATTGAATAACCAGCCATGTCCCGGGTCCTCCACTGTGGTATTGAGAGGGCGGTCTTCAGTAGGGCACCCCCAATCTAAGACCTTTTGGGTTGTCTTCCAGGTCCAATATTTTAGAGCTAGCCTTAATAATGTGATGTTTGTACCTTGTAAGGAGGCACAGAAGGTTTCCTAAAGCAATGTGTTACATATTCATCTCCGCTACTATGGACACTGAGTTTTCCTTTTATCTCATGTTCCTTTAACATCAGCGAGGAGCTCTCATTATCTGTGTGGACCTCACATATTAAAGGATTAGATTGTAAGCTTAACGGGTCAGAGGTGACCTACATTGTAAACATGTCAGCGTCCTATGCACATAAATTATTCTCTTTTTTTATATATTGACTTTAGCTGTTTGACTAATGTATTGCTCTAAGAACAACATACGGAGAATCTGTGCAGGTCACGGCCACGGGAAGAAATGACTTTTTTCTTTGTGTAGTCAGGGGTGAGAGGTCTTTGTCTCTTATCATTTGTTATTGCCTGGGCCCATAGTCTGTTGTTTTCTTATTACTACATGTCCTATCACTTTTGCTTTTATTGAGTGGCTTTTTTTTTTCTCTCTATAAAATAAATAAATTTTTTAAAAAAATTCTCTAATATTAGCAATGTCTATAAATCTATCCAATAAGTTTTTCCATAGGAACCACTACAAGTAATGAAGTCGACCATGTTGCCTTCATTATAGTGACATCCTTATAACTCAATGGCAATCCATAGCTTAGTGCTTTTCTGGAACTGCTGTCTAACTTTTATAGGGTCCCATAGACCAGGGACCCCAACTTTCTTTCTACCAGGGACCGACTTCAGGCTAGACCTACTGTATGTTTCCATGGCCCCGCAGGGGTGGGCCTTTGGTTTTATGGGGGAGGGGTATGGAGAGGGTTGGCATTTAGTATCATCTATTTATGAAGTTTATAATGTGAATGTAGGCAAAGTATTGCCCCTAGTATTGTTGTTAATCCCCCCTGAAGCTCCTAGTATTGCAGTTAATGCCCCTCCCGTGTACCCCTTATATTATAGTTAACCCCCACCCCAATGCATCCAGTATTGTAGTTAATCCCCCGTGAAGCTCCTAGTTTTGTAGTGAACCCTATGATGCCTCCAGTATTGCAGTTAACGTCCCTCTCGGGCCTCCCTTATATTATAGTTAACCCCTCCCCCAAATGCCTCTAGTCAGCCCTTAATAAAAATAATAAATACCCCACTCTCCTTTCTCCTTCACCTGCAGTCTATCCCAACTGCAGTCTATCACCTCCTATAGGCGGCGCACAATGAAATGACATCATAGGAGAAGACTTGAACCACCCTGGCGTACAGGGGCAGGAAGTCAATGCTTCTCTATGCTACGAAATGCACGTACAGGAGCAGGGCTGTACCTCTAGACTCCCTGCTCCTGTACAGTAGTGAGTGGTGATGCATACATTGTATGTGTCGCCAGTCGCCATCCCAAGAATTATGCACCACGACCACGGACCAGAACTACCCCCCCCCTCCACGACCTGGTTCTGGTCTGCAGACTGGCGGTTGGGGACCCCTGCCATAGACGTCCATAGCCGATATCTGGGATTGTGTGGCCTTATAAATCATCATTGGTTGGCTGTGTAAACAAGGGGTGTGTGTGGCGGACAATGATAAGTGAGGGGCTGCCTAAGTGTTCCAGCAATTGTTCATGTTGCCCTATTGTGGTGGGGTGGTTTACACTGTTTGCAAAGGGTAACCAAGAGCCTCATTATTTTTGTGGAAATTTTTTTGGGCAGTTGGGGGGGGGGGCTGCTTTTAATGGAGAAGTCCGGCGAAAATTTTTATTAAAGTATTGGACCCCAAAACTTATACAAATCTCCAATATACACTTATTACAGGAAATGCTTATAAAGTGCTTTTTTCCCTGCACTTACTACTGCATCAAGGCTTCACTTCCTGGATAAAATGGTGATGTCACGACCCGACTCCCAGAGCTGTGTGGGCTGTGGCTACTGGAGAGGATGATGGCAGAGGGATGCTCAGTGTCCATCCAGTGCCCTTTGTCCCTTAGTGTCCTCCTGCCATCATCCTCTCCAGCAGCCACAACCCGCACAGCTCTGGGAGTTGGGTCGTGACATCACCATGTTATCCAGGAAGTGACATCACCATGTTATCCAGGAAGTGAAGCTTTGATAGCTTTATAAGCATTTCCTGTAATAAGTGTATATTGGTGATTTGTATAACTTTTGGGGGGCAATACAATACTTCAATAAAAAATTTCACTGGGCTTCTCCTTTAACTATTTTTATGTCTGTAGTGGATTTGTATCTTGCCATTGCGGTGAGCTGTTGCATTTTTCTGTGTTTTCATGTCGCCCTGGCCGCATAATCATTGAGCCATGTAAAAGGCCGCCCATCTAATAAATTGGCGCTAATATCAGACATGGATCTACCTGTCAAAAAACACATGTGCATGTATATACTGAATAGAGCTGAGTAAACTTTTAACATGCTTGGGTTCGTCCAAACCCGAGCGTAGGGAGTCCTGGAAAACATGGATACAGCCATACTTGGATCTGTGTACGCAATGGACAGTTATTGGCACAAAACTGTGGTGGTCCAAGAATTCAAATAGATCTGTTCTTTTTCTAAAAACAGGGCCACTCCTGTCCATGTCATGTGTCAGGATTGCTGCTCAAGCCTAATCAAATGTATACGACTGAGATGCAATTTTAGATACAACCCTCTGCTATGGGTGGCGCTGTTTCTGCACAACTCCTTTAATCTACAAATGAAGTGTTGAATTGTAATACAACATCTGATTTCTTTCCATGCTGCTCAGGCCTTATACCCCACAGACGTTACTTGTAAGCAGACAGAGAACTCTGCAGGCTGTTTCCTTTTTTTTAATTGATGTATGATTAATCAAATGATTTGCTAGGACACGGGCAGATTGCTGCTAGCATTGCTGGAACTGAGGAGTCGTTTGTTATACCCAGATATGGCAGAAAAGAGGACATGTTGTCATAGTCGTCCTGTGAGCAAGAGTAAAAAAAATTATATTGTATTAGGCTAAGTTGGCGTGTTCTGGCCCTGGTGTAACCAGCCTAAGGTCAATATGGGGCATGCGGAAGGTAATGACATCGCCAGGGGGAGGTCATGATGTGGCCAGAGGGAGGTCATTATGAGGCCAGGCTGAGGTCATGACGTGGCCAGAGTGATGTGATGAAGTAGCCAGGGTAAGGTTATGACACGGCCAGGGTGAGGTGATGATGTGTCCAGAGTGAGATGATAATGTGGCCAGGGTGAGGTGATGATGTGACCAGAGGGACGTCATTATGTGGCCAGGGTCAGGGCTGTCTTAACAGCATTATGGGCCCCTGGGCAGAGGTGCGAATTGCACCTTTGCATATAGTGCCCCACATAGTAGCCAATGCCCCCATATAGTGCCCCACATAGTAGCCAATGCCCCCATATAGTGCCCCCAATAGTAGCCAATCCCCCCATATAGTGCCCCCCATAGTAGCCAATCCCCCCATAGTAGCCAGTGCCCCCCATAGTAGCCAGTGCCCCCCATAGTAGCCAGTGCCCCTCATAGTAGCCAGTGCCCCCCATAGTAGCCAGAGCCCCGCATAGTAGCCAGTGACCCCCATAGTAGCCAGTGCCCCCCATAGTAACCAGTTATTCACCCGTCTGCCGGCCCCAGCAGCTGATGTCACCCGGCAGCGCACACTCCTGTAATCCTCCGGGCACAGGCGGCGGGGTACAGAGAGACTGCCTGTGCCGGAAGTGTCCTGCAGCCTCTATCATGAATGATAGAGGCTGCACAACACATCCGGGACACAGTCTGCGTCTCTGTACCCCACTGCCTGTGCCCGGAGGATGACAGGAGTGCGCGCTGCCGGGAGACATCAGCTGCTGGGGCCGGCGGACGGGTGAGTTCCGGGACCGCCCACCCAGCCCCCCCCCCCTTTTATCGCTGCTTAGCTGAGCCGATCAGAAGCCCAGGAAAGTGCTGCTCATTTATAGGACGCACTTAGTTTTTCCTCCCACTTTGGGAGGAAAAAAAGTGCGTCTTATAAAGCGAAAAATACGTGTATGTCACATGATGTGGCCAGAGTGAGGTGATGATGTGGCCAGGGGGAGGTCATTATGTGGCCAGGGTAAGGTGATGATGTGGCCAGGGTGAGGTGAAAATTTGTGTGAGGTCATGATGTGGCCAGGGTAACGTGATAATGTGGCCAGGATGAGGTCATGACGTGGCCAGGGTGAGGTCATGATGTGGCCACACTCGATGGTAAAGTGTCTACAACTCTATGTAGCAAACTTTCGGCAGAATTGTGGGACATTTACTGTAATAAATGTGGCCCAATGTGTGTCACCAATGGTGGTGGTCAGACTCTATTAAGAAAAATCAAGGCCCTTTTACATGGAACGATTATCGTGTAAAGGTGTCAGCTACCAGCCGAAGAGCAGGAAAACTTTGGCTGATCACATCTTTTGTTTGGCCGGTAAAAACGATGGATCGTTCCTTTGGAATGCACTGCATACGAGCACCAATCTCGCTGTTTTGCGTCCTCACACGGCATATTGGGCCTCGTAAAAAGGCCCTAAGTGTCACATCCAAGCTGTCAACACCATTCAACTAGAAGGTAATCACTAAATACAATTTAAAGCCAGTTATAACTCCCTATACTGATCAGCGTACTGGTCATTGGTTGCCGCGGGACCCTGTGTACTTGTAGACACAGAACCATTTTTCTATATATATTTCTAGCCCCCTGGAGACTTGCATTTAATAGGGCCGTGTCTGTACTTAATTGTAGCGTCTTTAATTCCACCCACCGGTATTGTATTGTCAGGCCTGTAATAACCTAGTTTAGCGTAAATTTGTACGAGAGTAAAGGCGCCGAATGTGAACCGCTGAAATTACAGTTATTATTCTGGAATTGTGCAATGCTCCGCAAGCATCAGACTTCAGGAACTTATTGTCTGTAAACAGAATTTCAAGCCTAAACTCTGCAGATTTCATTCTCCGTGGACACGACGCATTGAAATTATAGTCATTCAAGAAAGACCACTTAAAATAAGAAATTTTCGCTTTATGTTCATTATAGAGAAGAGGAGAAGACTATTATGTTCTCCTGTAGTGAGGATGATGACCCCTTCTACATAAGGAAGGTTTTTTTGTTTACTTTATAATAGATTATGACGGTAGGAACGTCACGTAGGCTTCTGACATATATATTGCTTAAAGACTTTTTTTTTTTAGGCAAAATTGATCAATCACTGATCATCACCCAGCACCCAATGGCGATCAGCTGATTAAGTGAATAGGAGCTGAATGGAGTCAACTGATTTATTGTGTAGTGTGGGTGCCAAGGCCACTACACATCTAATTGGTGGGATAGGCATCAATTAGTTTTGACCAGAAATTCCTTTAAATGGAGGTTTAGAGTGTTACACAACTCTTTGCAGCACTTCTGATACTGGGATATAGTTAAACGTAGCTATACATGGCTGTCTGAAAGACATGGCTACCATCTTCCAGAAAGTCAAAAGAGTGTTAAAAGAGGTCTGACGATAGTTAAAATTTTCCAACAGGCAGGGACAGGGAGAAACATAATAAAAACGCTTAACCTACCTCTCCTCGTGTCCCCGAAAGCACTGCCTTGCCACTTCAGGACCCCCACTGGGCTTCACGATCCATGGCGCCAGTTGATGGATTGCCGACTCAGTCAAAACAGTGACTGGGGGTGAACACCACTGCAGCCACTGATTGGCTGATAGGGCAATTCATCAGCCAGGTCATGATGACATTGGAACTTGGAGGAAAATTAAATCCGGTTGGGATCCTGGAGTCTTTGTGGGCAAGGTAAGAGGTAAGTTACACTTTATAATGTCCCCCCATGCTCCTGCCTGTTGGAAATTTTTAAAATCCAGTAGACTTCTCCTTTAAGGCTATGTTCACACTACTTAAAAGTATGGCCGTTGTTGCCATCGGAACGGCTGGTCTCTCACAGCGTGTGAACATAGCCTAAGACTGCGACTGATCAGTTGGAAGACAACGGCACCGCCATGCCTTCCTTTCCCCATTTTGTGTCTGTCTGAGCAGGACTGCTCCATAGACTGAAATTATGCCGCTGTCCAGGTCACGTGACACATATCCGGGCAAGGACTTCTCCAGACTTGCTCTCTCGATCGGTCATGGTCTGAACACTCACACCCCTGCCAATCAAAACTTTGAGAAAATCTGTAAAAAAAAAAAAACACATAGGGCCACATGTATCATCCGGCGAAAGGATGATTTTCGGCGGAAAGTGCCGATTTGCGTATTTTTTTATACGTAAATTGCCGATCTGCGAATAAAATATTCGCAAATCGGCACTTTCCGCCGAGTACGCCAGGGGGGCGGAAAGGGGGCGTGTAGTGGGCGGAACGGAGGGCGCGGACTCAGAGTCCGCGCGATTTACCATCCGTTCCGCCCTAATGTACGCCGAAAACCTACACCAGTCCTCAGCTGGCGTAGGTTTTCGGCGGTGCGCACCGGCGCGCACGGGATTTATGTAGAGGCAGTCCGCCTCTACATAAATCCCCGTAGCGCCGGAGCTGCGGGGGCATTTATAAGTACCGCCGTAAAAAAGGCCGGACTTAATAAATGCCCCCCCATAGGATCCAATACAGTTGCTCTGTGGATGTATGGTTGAGATTTTGGAAATTTCATCCACTTTGCCTTAAATTTTTCGGATTTCCAAATTTTGTTTTGAATCTGATACATGTGGCCGGACTATAAAACATTCTCATTCCAAAACATTGTGAATAGATAAATCAAAGGTGCCTGGAAAATTCTATACCGTCAACTTCACAGGATAATATAGCTGTGAGTTAGTCTATTGTTGGCCTATTTCAGCAATTTGTTCTATTCATGCCTGGTTAAAAAAAAAAACGTTGATATGGTGGATTAAGTGACAGAGAAGGAATTTATACTGAAATTACTGCAATGGCTTTAGGACATTTATAAGTGACAGCTATATGATATGTAGATATTAGGGGTTTACCTCTATTTGCATGTCTTCACGAGAACTGAGAATCCGGTAATACCTTGAAATACCATGGCGGGATGAAGACGTCTTATCGGTAATCAGATGCAGATGAGTCCATGTGGAAATGACTTATTTATTTGGCTAACTCCTCTTCATCTTGGATGTTTGGTTAACCTCATTGCTGACCCTATTATTTGCTTGATGAATAGCCTGTTCTAAAAACAGCAGTCAAAATCTCCCGAATCACACGTGTCTATACGGTTGGGTTTAATAATTGGTTGAATCTGGATGATGGAATCCGGAATTTAGATTATGTCAAATATTTAAGGACATGATGGCAAAAAATTTCTTATTAGACATTGCAGGAGCAATTCCTCCCCAAGTGGTGCAATGGCCTACTAAGGGGCGGCTGAGGTGCCTGTGCAGAGAAGTGTTGGCACCTTGAGGGTAACATTGCCCTTCTCTCTGACCAGTGGAGAGAAGAAAAAGAGGTACCTGGGTAGGTATCCTGGTGCTGCTAAAAATTCTTTCACTAGTGGAGTATAAAAAATAAAACTGTTGATTTATTGGATAAAATTAGTAAAAATGTAAATAAAATTAGCAATTGTGCATTTCGGGAGTTCCATCTCCCTTCATCAGATTGCATATTGAAGGGAGATGGAAGTCCCGAAACGTGTAATTGCTAATTTTGTGTACATTTTTACTGATTTTATCCAATAAATCAGCCAATTTATGTTTGTTACTCCACTCATTCTTCTCTCTTCTGCATGAAACCATGGGCCCCAACACAAGGAGAGTCCCCTTTCCTTGATCCTTCGGCCGACAGCCATCATCCAACGCTATGAGCTACCCCAAAGGGGGGGGGGGATATGCATAGAGCCCAAGAGACGCCATGCTCCTGGCCCTTTTCTTTTCTTATTTCTCTCTGACCAGGCATGGGACACCAATAACGCCCTTAGTGAGCAATAGAGATAAGCGAACCGGGTTCGAGTTCGAGTCGATCCAAACCCGAACGATCGGCATTTGATTAGCAGTGGCTGCTGAACTTGGATAAAGCTCTAAGGTTGTCTGGAAAACATGGATACAGCCAATGACTATATCCATGTTTTCCACATAGCCTTAGGGCTTTATCCAACTTCAGCAGCCACCGCTAATCAAATGCCGAAAGTTCGGGTTCGGATCGACTCGAGCATGCTCAAGGTTCGCTCATCTCTAGTGAGCAACTGTACTGTAATTTTTAGCACTGGTGATAGATATATGTATGTTGAAGATTGTAAAAAGTCATGTTGGGTTCACACTGTGTTTTTGCTGTTTTTTTCCCCCCATGAATTGGATCCGTTAAACACTGATGCATTTGTGTGCATTTGTGTGCATCTTTTTTTATTCACTTTTCCAATGACTTCCATTGTAAAAAGAAGGGAACCGTTCTTTTTTTTTTTTTTTTTGTGTAGGTCAACCACGTTTTTATGTACGCTAAAAAAAATTATGTTTTGAATTTGATCCTTTTTTTATAATAGAAGTCAATGGAAAAACATATCAAAACTGATGCACACAAATGCATGTTTTTTTAATGTTTTTTTTCCATTAAATAGACCTGGTAATTGAAGCCTAAAAAAGTGCATTAAATGGTACCATTTAAAAAAACATACAAAAAAAAAAAAAAATGTAAAGTTTTATTTCTTGATAAAAAAAGAAAATCCAAAAAGTCAGTCGGCAGAAATCACTGTGTTGTGAAGGGTTAAAACTAAAAAGAGGAAGCCTCTTTGATGAGTGTCTGTTCTCATAATGTCCCACAAACCATAGTACCCTACTAATTTAAAATCTATTTACCACCGCCGCCTGGCTGGCAGTGCCAAGCCACAGTCCATTAAATGATTAGAGGAAAAAAATGAATTATTACATGTCATTGTATTTTGTGTGTGTGTTACATCAGGATATTTGAGGGCAGCCGATATCTCTGTTTGATTGTATATAATGAAGTGAAACCAACGTCTATCACTCTGCAGTGTTATTCTAATATCTAATGAATAGATGGGCATTGTTGCTACAGTACATTGGGTATAATGATGTGGAACAAGTATCATTTACACAGCAAATAGCTCTATTAATCCCAATAGTTTAGGTAAAAAAAAAATAAAAAAATTCAAGTGCGTAGAACTCTTTTTAATAGTTAGCCTTTCATTTTTTCGAGAACTGATAAGTAACTGCCAAATAACATAAGGCTGAATTCACTACAGGACCCTTATACGTTTGTCAGCCGTACCCGCTGCTTGTGGTGGGTTCGTCCATCAGTATAAGGTGTATAGGGCTCTCCCGACTGTCCATCAATGGATGATGATCGGTGGAGATAGGGGTTGGGCTTGATGAAAAATCACTGCCTGATCCCTTTTTTCTCAGAGAGAAAAGCCGTCACTAAAGCTCCCTGGCTGTGGCTTAACCTTCCACTCCCCATAAGGAGCACAGGAACACTCAGCTTTGCTGAACGTTCCTGCATATGGGAATGACGGGAATATAACTGTTGGCTAAACAAAGGCTTATGCCTACCTTTAGATTCTAGACACATGAAATCCAGTGGACCCCAGTGTAAGTTAGTGGGGTCCATGTCTATGGCAGAACATAGTTGGTTCCATTGTGAATGTCATTTTCACATTTTGGTGCAGAATTTCCTCACGTTATACATTTATCCACAAAAATGCTGCCGATTTGGACCTTTCTAAGACTACTTGACACCCCGATTACATATGAGGGAAGCCCCCTTCCTCTTTCAGCAATACAGCAGGAGCCCACAATCATTAAGGCCTACCTGTAAGAAAAATTTGCATGCAGAAAAATCGGTGGAATATAATAGTACCAGCAAAGTGTACTGTATACCTCTATATAACTGTATTCTCAATCCTGACTGTCTTGTTATCCACATGGCAGGTCATGGAGGTCAATGATGTGTAGTATGATTTACAGCTACTCCATGTAACGTTCCACCTCTCAGGGACTCTGCAATCCACCACCTGAGGCAAGATACTCATCTCACCTCATGGCACATACTACCCTGCCAGAATGTGATGTGAATGCCCCCTTGAGAGGTTCCTCGTAGATCAGTGTGTTGATTTTCTTATTTACTTAGAAAAAGAGAAGTTAAACCCCGATTGGTTGTTACCAGACACCAGGAAACTTTCTCTGACTATACTTTTTTTTTCCATATGAGAATCCTTTTGTTTTTAACCTGTGGTGAAATTTATCAAGCTCATCTAGCATCGATAGCGATAAAGAGATGAAATCTCCGATGACAACATTTCAGCTGGAGACGATGCTTTCAGCGTGTTCTGCTATTCTTTCCTCTGCAGCAAAGATAATATGATAGAAAGCTTTCACACTCTCTAAAGGATGGCAACTATTATGCCCGGTGATGGAGCCGCAACCTGATTGTGGGGCTTTAAAGATTTTGAGATACGACTTAATGATTACCAGTTCAGAAGGGACAGAAACTTAAACTTTTGCTGTCTGCCTCTCGAAAGGTTTTTGAAAACCTTTGAATAATTATTATTTTTGAGCTTTCTTTTATTCAAAGTGTTATTGTAATGAAAAAACTTTGCAAATCTATTGTGATGATGGACGTTCAGTGGCTAAACCATTCATCCAAGATGTCTAGAAGAAAATTAAGGATGAGTTTCCCGGTGTTATTGGTTAAGATATTGGAGGTACAGTGGTGGCAAGCGATACTAGGGTTCATGGCTATGTTACCTATACAGTTCGGTGTGTTGTGCATACAGTATGCAAAGTGCACACCTTTTACTAAGGAGGCAGGCAACTTAATGTTTTTGGTCATGGCCATGACTTAGAATGCAGTGTGGGCGCAAAAACCTAAGACGGTAGAGCCTCATCCATACACTATGCACCCATCATCTACACACTATGCACAATCACTTGAGACACCACTAACATACACAAACACACATTACTGACACAGACACTGACTGACACATACACACCGCACTTACAGCTCAGTACTCTTCCTCTTCCCCTCTGTGAGGCAGCTCTACACACTGTGAGGTTGAGGACCTTCAGGTCATGTGATCAGGTCCTTCATCCCTCTCTCTAGAGGATGCTCACAGGTCCTGCTCCCTCTCCTATGTCTTTTGATGTTCAGTGCTTACCTTGCACTACAGGGAGCGGGCTGAACATCAGAACACCGAGCCCTGAGCTGATGTCGGCCTTGTAATGGTGCATAACGCACTGGAAATGCATTGGCATTTATTGGTGGTGCCGCTGTGCAGTGTGCTTTTTGCTGGTGTTTTGCAATAAACCCTGGATTTTGTTTTACCGCACCCTGGACTCAAGTTGGCCTCTCTGTGTATGCTTTATGGGAGCTAGACATAGCTCCCAACTGTCCCGGATCCGGCGGGACAGTCCCAGTTTTGGGGGGAGGTCCCGCCTTCCCAGGATGACCTCTATGTGTTGCTTCGCTTTGGCTGTCCAGGCATGATGGGAATTGTAGTTATGCAGCAGCTGGAGGGCCAAAGGTTCCCCATCTCTGGTCTAGGACATCAAAAAGGAAACATCTCAGATAACCCTCTTTCTTATAATTAGATGACTCTGCTTCCTCTACCCCAGTCTACACATAAAAGTGAACTGCTGAAACAATGAAATAGGAAGTAGCCTGATGTGTGCTCCGTTGTCAGTATAAAAATTGGACTAGCGATAGTTCTGAAAAAAGCAAGGGTACTATTAGACGGGCCGATGACGGCCCAACCAATAATGTAAACGAGCGCTAATCTGCTAGATCAGATCTGCTAGTTCGTTTAGTGAGCCTATTACACAGCTCGATAATCTTGTAGCAAGGGCTGCACAGCCATTGTTAGTGATGTCTGTGCAGAGCTTGCTGTAAACTGTTAATACTTCACCTGTCCCCGCTCCTGGTCTTCTCCTTCCCTCGGCTTGTTTCCCAGTGCTGTAGCTTCAGAACAGTCTGTGAACTGATAGGCCACTCAGCCAATCACAGGCCAGGACTGCCGAGGAGGGCAGAAGAAGACCAGAGCATGAAAAGGTTATGTATTAACAGTTTATTTAATCATTAGCTGTTGTTACACGTTACGATGATCGTAGCCGATAATCGACTGAATTCAGCCGATTTTCACTCCATGTAAGGGTATGTTCACACTGAGTAAAACAGGGGAAAGTTCCGCCGCAGAATCGCAGTGTGTCATTGCCCGTCTATGGGAGAGCACGCGCTCCGCTCAAAGAACTGACATATCGATTCTTTGAGCGGAAAGGGGAGGAAGCGGACGCGCGTGCGCCCTCCCATTCACTCACTACAGGACACTCAGCACTGCGGGATTCCGCCGTATTTGCCCAGTGTGAACATACCCTAATTAGGCCCTAAGAGAAGCTAATCTAATAGACAAACCTAATTACGTAATAATGCAACGTTTCAATCCCATTGTGGAATTAAGACGTCGCTATTCACCCATATGTATGTAAATGTTAGGAGCATGAATTTTTCCAGGCCTCCTATATTAAATTTAGCTGAACCTGTAGCCTGAATATCCCCACTTAAAGGCAACAACTTCTTATCGTAATCGATTATATCGTAAATGAAAGCAAAATCAGTTTAGGGTGTACTGTTTCTTTAAGAAAATGCTAATTGAGTCAATTATCTATTAAATTAAGATCTCTGCTAAATTTGGCTCTAAAGCTACCCTTGAGGACCAAACTGTGTAGCCGGCTATTACAAGTGCTTAACTTCAAATTTGTTTGTACAAAGAGATTAACTCTACTAGCGTGGAACCCAGCGCGTTTTAAGTATCTCCGATATTAACGTTACAAGGCGGGATTGTTTTTTGGGGGGGGCTTGCAGTCAGAATTTTGGCTGATCAAAAAGCGATGGATGAGACGCTGCGCTAATCTGTTGCTATTCACCAATTATTTTTTTTCACTCACACCTCATTTATCTTCGTAGTATGGATTGTATGTGTATGATAGAGAGTGGGCTTAATGCATATCATCACAGGTAATGAAGGATTCATTGATTGTATGTTTGCCATAAGTCTGCTTGCAATCACAATGCCGAAAATCAATCACATGTAACGGCATGTGTAATTGAATACCCCTCCTGACTGCCCCACTGAGGCTCAAGCAGCTGAGCGTCTGCGAAAGAAATAAAAATGAGATTCTTTGTAGTTAAGGCGCAGTATAGAGCGTGATATTTGGCATAACCTATCATCACATATTCATACTGAACTTAAAGTGTCCTTGGGAATTCATTGACTTTTCCTAGAATTCTTTTAAAGTCGTAAAGTACAAGCCAATTATGCTTTTTTTGTGGTATTTCTATTATATTATTGCATTTTTCTTATATCAAGCAAGGTGGACAGCAATCTGGCCTATGTAAAAGAAGATTTCGCATCATTTTTTTTTTTTTACTTTTAAGCCCCTCCCATTTCCTGGCCTCCAATCCAAACTGCTAATATGGTGTTATATTGTGCGCACCAGGGTTACCTCTAAATTGGTAAAGTTTATTATGAAACAAGAAAGGAGGTCCTACAACTGTTGGGAAGAAACTGGGCTCATTTTGCCAGCCCCGAAATATGACTTTAATACAATCAAAGGGGCCCATCCAGTGGAATGGAGTGGAAGCAGACATGGTTCATTTAAAGAGGGTTGGCCACTGTATAGTAAAATTGTTGTGTGTGTAGTATAAAAAAGTGTAGTCACATTACTTTTTTACAGCAACTCCCTTTTTTCCTTATAGAGCTAAATCAGACTCCCCTGCTACAGGCTGTGCTGTCCTGCTCTGTGGTGAGTCTGTCCATAAGATTGCCAACATGGAGGAACATGTGACCATGCCTGTCTCCAGTGTCCTCCATACGAAATTACAGACTCAGTGGTGGTTGCTAAGTCACATGCTCCTTAATGTCAGCCATCTTATGGACAGACTCACCACAGAGCAGGACAGCACAGTCTGAAGGGGGGAGTGTGATATTAGCTGTACACAGGAGGTACACAGGGAGTTGCTGTCAGTATATACAGTGAGTACAGTTACTAATACTGTACACTGAACAATTTTACTATATAGTGGCCAACCTCTTTAAGTAAGGGGCCCATGGGCCCAATGTTTCCGTGATCAGTAAGGGCCTCAGACCACCACCCATGAAACATTAATATGCTATCCTGTGAAATATCCTTTGTCGGAAAACCTCTTTAACGCAAGAACAACCCAGACCATTCATTTGGCTCCAGAAATTTTTACATTCGTCAGATATGTGAGCTCTATGCAACTGAACCATGGCAAACACCCTTATGTTTAAAGGTTTGCATGAGTCCATTGAGATCATCTCCAGTATACGGGTTAACATCTGTGTTGACTATGTTGACATCTTTATTGTTTGTATATGTCAAATAAACCTAAGGCAGTATAATATTAACCTTCACTTTGGTACACATTTTATCTGTGAGATAGGATAGTCAAGTCTACCTACTCTCATATAAATTAAACATATACCACGCCAAAAGTCACAAATAGACTATGTTAGGTCTGTTCCACCTGATGGGCATACCTTGGTATAAGTTGATATTCCAACATATACAAGAGAGGTATGGCTCATGAGATATGCGAACGGCTAAACTGGGATCATCAACTCATGACAATTCAAGATGCTTTTGGATGGGGTTGTCCAAAGTGGTCAATAATTATGGTCATGCACTATGATGGTACACATTTATTTTTAGGTTTATAGGGGTTATCCAGGGTAAGAAAAAGCTCAGCTACTTTCTTGCAAAAACAGCACCACCCCTGTCCTCAGGTTGTGTGTGGTATTACAATTCTGCTTCATTCACTTTGAAGGGGTATTCCACTCAAACATTACTTTTCAGATGTTGCTGCCCATGGTGTGATTAATGATTTCTTTCATACATGTTATTATCTATTTAGTCTCCTTCCCCCAGTTCTGAGCTGCTTTCTGCTAAAGACAAGAAAATGTGATTGAGCTTTTCTCTCTATCTCCTCTTCCCCCCTCCCTTCCGAGACAGCTGATGTAAATAAGTCCCTATCTGCAACTTTCTTATGCCAAGAGGATTAATCACAGTGCATTCATCAGCAACTTGATTTCAGATTAACCCTCCCAGCATAAGAGAGAAACTACAAAGTTTCAAATATGGCCTGCCCTGGGCTTTTTTATATCAGCCGCCTCAGAAGGGAGGGGAGAGGAGGGGGAGACAGTGAGTATCTTTAGCAGCAGCTCAGAACTGGGGGAAGGAGACTGAATAGGTAATGACAAGTAAGGAATCAATTGTTAATTTCAACATGGGCAGAAACGTATGAAAAGTTATGTTTGAGTGAAATACCCCTTTAAGGGAACTGAGCTGCAAAACCTATGTTTTTCTAAGCCTGTACAACCCCTTTAATTTTCACTTGGCATTTTAAAAATTTCCGACATTTACTGCATAATGCTATCGATAATAAATATATCCTGGTTCATTCTATCAGCCAAGGTGGCAACAGAAGAGGCTTATATTTAGTGGCACCTCCACCTCATATGACAATTTTAGAGATGATTCCTGTAAATCTAATTTTCTTGGAAAAATCTAATTACTAATGCAATAGGGATTTAATCTTTCCACTGCCAAACGTCTATTCCCCCTCCGTGCTGTCAGCGCCGTGCCAAAACGGCTTTTACCTGGATTGAAGTTAAGCTTGGCAATATGTAAAACATACATTTCACCAGATTTTGTGTATGCAATAGCAATAATGAAAAAAATGTATAATGAATGTAATGATTCTTGCATCAAGCATTTCCACCTTAAAAGTCCATTCCACCTTAAAAGAAAGAAGCTATTTCAGCTGTTTGGAAACATCAGGAAAGTTCACTAATCTATAATTATAGTAAATAGGCTCTAATCAGAGCTTTGCCTAAATAAAGTAGTTGAAGTGGTTATCCAGAGAAACATTTTACATTTCTAAGTACTCAGGGTACCAGTGAAACGTGAAAAAATATGTGCTCACCTAGTCACATGCGACTCCAATGGTGGTGATCCTGCTGTTCAGAGCTTCCTGTTCTGCTTCTTCACTGCCCACTCTGCCAGTCACTAACTACCTGCAGCAGTGACCACCACCAGAGCGATACCATCGGAATCACTATACATTTTTTTTAATGCTTTACTTCCACCCCGAGAACCTCTAGATGTAATTTTTCCCCCCTACTTGTCAACTTTTAAGAAGTTTCTAATAATCCTATTCTACAGGCCGATGGTGGCCTGATCAATAATATAAAGGAGCGCCGATCTGCTAGATCGGCGCTTGTTTACTGGGCCTATTACACGGCCCGATGATCGTTTGGCGAGGGCTGCAGGGACATCGTTACTATTCTCCTGCGCTGCTTCTTCCCCCGGTCCCCCACGCAGCAGCAGCTTCGGTGCAGCCTGTCTGAGCTGACAGACCGCTCAGCCAATCACTGGCCGCGGCGGTCCTGGCCAGTGATTGGCTGAGCGGTCTGTCAGCTACAGGCTGCACCGAAGCTGCTGCTGCTGGCGGGACCTGGAGTAAGAAGGAGCGCAGGAGAAGACATGCAACAGGTAATATATGGTGATTGTGAAATCGTCGGTCGCCCGCCGCGCATCGCTATTCCACCTAAATAAACGATCAGCCGATGACACGTTCATCGGCTTATTGTTCTCTCTATTGCACGGAGCGATAATCGGCCAAATCGGGCCAATTCCACCGATTATTGCTCCGTGGAATAGGCCCGTAAGAGACTCCAGGGGAAAAAAAACTAACATCACCCAGACTTCCTGAAGAACTGGCAAATCTTCCAGATGCCCCACATACTCACTTCTCCCTATTCCCGCACTGCCTTCCACTTCTGTGTTCCACCATTGCTATGTGCAGGACGTTGTCTGTTCAAGGGGGGGGGGGGAGGCATAGAAATAGGGAAAGGTGAGTAGCTAAAGATTTGATCTGAGGTATGTAAAGGGGTAGTTTTTGGAATGGTGTCTGTAAACCGATGGGTCTGGCTTATGGGTCTGTAACTGGAGATGTCTAGTCTAGGGTTTGTAACGAGGGGGAAGGGGGGGGGGGTCTGTTTTAAAGCCTATATTTCGTAAAGTCATGAAGAGTAATAATCACCTGAAAAGGCAGCAGTTCTAAGAGACTGTTGTCCCTACATTGTAAGCCCATAAAAGTCAATGGCAACTATGTGGACCCAACACAGTCTTAGCTTTAGCCATTACCTAGGTGTCACCCAATGTCGGTCACCAGTGTTAGAACCTGCACAATGACTGACAATGACTCACTGACTGACAAGAGGTTTCTCACTGGTTCTTCATAGGTGGGCCCCAAGGATCATTTACCCTGGTGGGTCCCAGATACCCCAGTCCGAAACTAGTGTCACCTCAACCAAAGTGGTCACCGTAACTGATGACCCACTATTGCCTTCATGTACAGATATGCTATCAATGTCTTTTGTATGATCCCCTTAACCTCATCGACTTCTATGGTCATCTCCTTTTAGAAGACTTGACGGACACATGAAAGACTCGAAAACACTCGAATAAAAAGCAACACTGTCTCGCGTAATGGAAAATATTAATACGGAGAAAATACAAATGTGAAATCTCTCTATAAAACTTGGCTATAAAAATTTTCAAGCCCTGTGGTCATAGGGAGAATACTCTTTAAATGAAGTCAAGGGATGTCTCGAGTAGTGGTCAGCTGTAAATGAAAGGAAAGAATCCAATATGCCAGGGACACGGTTTATGATTTCTGTTTTCACCTACACAGCAATATAAGACGTATAAATCATTCATGTGCGGTTGAATCCGCTCAGAATATTGTCAGGTGTTCTGTGCGCAGGGCATAGTGACCTAGTGTCATATAGAGCGCCCGGAGCCCAAAAAGTATATATAGTGCAAAGTGCCTATGGAACTTTGCCGAAATGTTCAGGTTCGGCAACATTCTCCAAACTCAAACATTCGTCATTTGACTCCCGGTTGCTGCAGAAGTTGGATGCCGCCCTAGAGCTGCCAGGAAAACATGGAAATCGCCTATGGCTGTATCCATGTTTTCCAGGACTCCCTAGGGCAACATCCAACTTCTCCAGCTGATAAGAGGCAAAAGTTAGAGTTCGGAGAACATTGCCGCACCTGAACAGTTCATTCACTAGTAATCATAAGTACAAATTCAGACCCCAGACTCATCCTCAACCCAGATCATAGACTTCAAGATCCTAAAGTGAATATAGATCCTACCTTAGGGTATGTGCACACTACGGAATCTGGGCGGATCACCCGCCACAGATTCCGCAGCCCGCTCGCAGCCACCAGATGCGCTGGTCCCATAGGCTTCATTCTATGGTTTGCCAGATGAACCCGCTCATTCTTCGGGTGGATGGCGGAATCTGGCAAAGCATAGAATAAAGCCTATGGGAGATGCGTGTGGCCACGAGCGGGGGCAAGCTGCGGAATCAGCGGCAGGTGATCCATAGTGTACAGATCCATCCCCCCACAGTAGTTTACCTAATGCTTCTTCTTGTTCCTTTTCGATAATATTCTTGGTTGCACCCTGGTTGCCCAGAGAAGCTCAGATTGGTTTCTAGAAACACCATAGCGGTGGCCATAAAAGAATATTGATAAGAGGGGGATAGGTTGGTTTCAAAAGGGGAAATTCTCTGCAGCGCCATCACAGGAGGTATAAAGTATTACACAGTGTAATGTGAACCCTTAGACCTTGTAATGCATAGATATACTAGGTCAGCCAGAGCTGTTCCTAGTTGTAGCTAGGTAAGTAGACTCCAATATTATCTTGAATGGACGCTGTGTAACGCTACATACTCTGCAGGCCGAAGGCGTCCTCTGCACCCGCAGTGATAATGGCTTTCCTAGACTTCCTAATTTTGATGCTTTTAGCTCGCTGCCTGATACCTTTGTGTCAGCATCCATGATCAGTGAACCGGAGACAGCTACAGTAAAGGTAGGGATTTTTTCTTAATAGTGATACATAGAATAAAACACAAAAACAAACTGCCCTAGGAGCTCCGCCAGATACTGATCTCCATCCCCCGCTGAGAAACAAGGATCCAAAAGAAGAAGTCATATGGAGGATTCCTGTTATTATTTGTATTTCTTTTATTTGGAAATGTTTTTGGTATATACTCAGTTTTCCGGTGCAGAGGCTGGGTGACATTTTCGCCGGGGCTCGTTTGCGAAGCCCTGTTGGAAGTCCGGTTAATTTTGCAGGATGCTGTTGAAATCAATGGGATCTCTTGGATGCCTTTCTGAATCGGTTTGGAAAATCTGTCCAAATTTCTTATAAGGAATTCCGAATATATTTCTTGACCTAAAGGGTTTTATTGGGCGCGATACCCTTCAAAATTTTTAAAGAGTGTCTAGAATTTTGAATACAGTCTGAGCCAACGCTACCAAAAACTGGGCAAGTGCTGATGCTAACCCCCTATCCAAATTATTTATCAGGAAATATGAATATATTTTTTGACTTATAGGATTCTAATGGGCACCGATACTCTTCAGGATTTTTCCTGAAGGGTGTCTGTGTCAGAAAATAGGTAGAAAATTATAGGACATGTCCGGATGCACATCCAGAAACTGTCTAGAATTCTGGATACAGTGTGGGCCAACGCCAGCACCTGGGAAAGTTCAGATGGGTGCTGATGCTGACCTTTTACCTGTACGCTCAGGAGCGCATACAGTTAAATGCGGCACTGTGTTTGACAGCATTGGGAGCCATTGGCTCCCAGCCCTGCCAGTCACTTTTCTGGCAGGAGACAGTAGTATATCTCCTGTCACAAGAGGCCGTCCTTTCCCCTGCCAGCGATGCAGTCACTTATGCGCTCGCAAAGCCTGAAGACAGAGGGAGAAGCCAGAAGAGGGCACCACTGCAAAGGAGTGTTGTTCAACAAACGATATTTAGAATAAAGAAAGGTATAAGGGCCTGTTCAGACTACTGATTTTTCTATTAGGAAAATCCATTGTTTATCCACTTCAAAAATCCAAGAACATCCCTTCGAAATTCTGAAGCAACGGATTTCACTATTGTACTGATCAGCTCCATACATAAGAGACCAAATGTGCGACCAATCAGATTATGTTTTTTCTATATGTTATGTTATGAAATATGTTATATTTCTCCAGTGCAGTATACGACATAAAAAGCTGCCCTCTGATTGGTTGCTGAACCTAACACCACAACATGTGTCAGCACTAGGCAGAGAAGGATATTATAATAATCATAGAAATAACTATGATGATAATATACGTATTCAATGCCGCAGAGAATATAAGGACCTTTGTGGAGTAAACAATGGGAAAGTATCCAGAACCCGGAAGAAGCTGCGGAGAGAAGTGGTCGGGTTGCCATAGTAACCTGTCACATTGTTGCTCTTTACTTTTCAATGGCCCTTTGGAAAACAAAAGCAGCCACCTGGATTCCTGGCATGTCTGATAAATGAGTAAAGACCACAGTGTGTGTTACCCATAGCAACAGCTAAAATTGGGGACTCTGTAGAGGTTGCTATGGGCAACAGTGCTGTTTGTCTGCTCTGGGACCATAAATCAAGGAAGGCCTGGAGACCCCTGTCACCCCTTTAGGGTTGACTACTTATACCTGAGCTGCTAAAATTGAACTTCAATGCTCTGCAGTATATAGAGGTCTGTGCGGCAGCACTGACAGGAGCAGAGGTGTCGCACAGAGTAGAGGTCAGAGACATAAAGTCATAAAACAGGAGCAGAGGAGATACCAACTGTGTGTTAACCCCTTCCTCTCAACGTGGTATAATTATAGTTATGGCCAGAGCAAGATTACGTTCAGCTCCAGGCCCACACAGGTACATAAGTCTACAGGGGCCACACAGATACATAAGTCTACAGGGGCCGCACAGGTACATAAGTCTACAGGGGCCGCACAGGTACATAAGTCTACAGGGGCCGCACAGGTACATAAGTCTACAGGGGCCACACAGGTACATAAGTCTACAGGGGCCGCACAGGTACATAAGTCTACAGGGGCCACACAGGTACATAAGATTACAGAGGCCGCACAGGTGCATAAGATTACAGAGGCCGCACAGGTGCATAATTCTGCAGGGGCCACACTGGTACATAAGTTTGCAGGGGCCGCACAGGTACATAACACTACAGGGGCCGCACAGGTACATAAGTCTACAGGGGCCACACAGGTACATAAGATTACAGAGGCCGCACAGGTGCATAAGTCTGCAGGGGCCACACTGGTACATAAGTTTGCAGGGGCCGCACAGGTACATAACACTACAGGGGCCGCACAGGTACATAAGTCTGCAGAGGCCACACTGGTACATAAGTTTGCAGGGGCCGCACAGGTACATAAGACTACAGGGGCCGCACAGGTACATAAGTCTACAGGGGCCGCACAGGTACATAGATCTACAGGGGCCGCACAGGTACATGAGTCTACAGGGGCCGCACAGGTACATAGGTCTACAGGGGCCGCACAGGTACATAAGACTACAGGGGCCGCACAGGTACATAAGTCTACAGGGGCCACACAGGTACATAAGTCTACAGGGGCCGCACAGGCACATAAGTCTACAGGGGCCACACAAGTACATAAGTCTACAGGGGCCGCACAGGTACATAGATCTACAGGGGCCGCACAGGTACATAAGTCTACAGGGGCCGCACAGGTACATAGGTCTACAGGGGCCGCACAGGTACATAAGACTACAGGGGCCGCACAGGTACATAAGTCTATAGGGTAAGGATGCCACCTTGGACAGGGCTGGGGAAGACTTTAGGTCAGTAGTGATCCCTGTACTGTACTCTACTATGCTATACTTTACTATGCTTTACTATACTATAGGGTCGTGCTTCAAATAATAGTGTCCATGAATGTAATATATAAATGACATCCTTAGAATATTATACAGTGCTTGGTATGATGGATTCAGTTCCCAATACGCAGCTCAAGTTCAGACAGTTAAGAATGCTAGGAAATAAGGCCTGCAGAATTGTGAATACAGCTCTGGAGTATATATAAGCTGTAGTTTAGGATCATTAGACGATATGTAATATATTTACAAAGTGACTCAGCTGTTCACCTAGATAGATGAACCTGGACATTCCCTTTAAGGATTTTTTAGGACATCCGGACTAGCCCGGGCTACACTTGTGTGTCCTTGGCCCTGTAATTTCAGTCTAGTCCTTGCAGGTACGCAGCAAGCTGGCTGCATTGTGTGTGCGCTGTAGGGCGTAGAGGAAATGTTAGGATGTTTAGAAATCCATTGCCTTTCTGCAGCTTCTCCATTCTGACTCGGGGAAGATTAATAGTGTTTTATTCATGATAAATGCGGGTTTGCCAGTGTAGTCTTACTCATTCTCCTATAAGCATCTGTTCCCTCTGCAAACATCTGGCCATGGGAGATAAAAAGCAAAAGAGCGCAGAGCCAGAACCTGCATCAAACAGATGAGATTCTTTCAGAATTTAAAAGAACAAGCCTGCCAGACCAAGGGTTCTTAAAGGAAAATGGGGCGAAACTGTGTTATTCATCAATATGGAATTTAAAGGGGGTGTCTAATGCAAGGATTTTCTATACAAAATTACTTCTAGACAGGCCTCCGCCACTATACAATTTACAATTTAATCAATATACAATTTAAAGGGGGGTGTCCAGCACTAGCAATTTTTGTATAAAATTACTTCTAGATGGGCTTTACCCTTGAAACTGTGGTATATTTCCTCATGAGATTTAAAGGGGGTGTCCATTACAAGTAATTTCTATATAAAATTAATTCTAGAGAGGCTTCCCTCCATAAAGGGGAAAAAAATATTTTCGAATCAACTGGTGTGAAAAAAATTTATACAAATTTTTAAGTAACTTCTTTAAAAAAAAATAAATCTCAAGTTATCCAGCACTTATCTGCTTCTGTATATCCTGCAGGAAGGGTTGTATTTTTTCCAGTCTGACACAGTGCTCTCTGCTGCCAACTCTGTCCATGTCAGGAACTGTCCAGAGCAGGAGCAAATCCCCATAGAAAACCTTTCCTGCTCTGGACAGTTCATGATATGGACAGAGGTGGCAGCAGAGAGCACTGTGTCAGTCTGGAAAGAATACACCACTTCCTGCAGGAAATACAGCAGCTGATAAGTATTGGAAGACTTGAGATTTTTTAATAGAAGTAATTTACGTATCTGTATAACTTGCTGTTTCCATAATAAATTAGACTGTTTATGTTGGATAAAGAGGTTATGGGGGTTGCTGTGGCCAAATGTATGTGTCTGTTGGGAAGTTCTAGTGGTAAGGAGGGACTGGAAGACGGTAAGATCATGAGGTAGCCAAAAAGGTCGAACAAGGGCCCGTATGGACTTGTCAATACCCTGGTCATGGGAATAACTGAAGTCTCCCCCTTCATGGCAGCAGAATCCCCTTTTTAATTAGAATTATACCCCAACTAAAATAGTTCAGGAATAGTTTGAGGAACATGGGGGGAGATTTATCAAACATGGTGTAAAGTGAAACTGGCTCAGTTGCCCCTAGCAACCAATCAGATTCCACCTTTCATTTTTCAAAGAGTCTGTGAGGAATGAAAGGTGGAATCTGATTGGTTGCTAGAGGCAACTAAGACAATACTACTTTATATTAATTTGATAAATCTCCCCCCGTGGTATTGCCTCCAAATTCCCCCAGATCCTAAGGGGTTGTCTAGGATTAAAGAAACATAGTTGTTGTGTTTATCCCAAAAAACAGCAGCACACTTGTCCTCAGTTTGTGTGTGATATTACAGCTCTGCCCCATTCATTTCAACGAAACCCAGCTGCAATACCATAAAAAAACGGGGACAGGTGTGGTGCTGATTCAGGAAGAAAGCAGCTATGTTTCTTGTTTAACTCTTTGGGGGAGATTTATCAAAGGGTGTAAAATTTAGACTGGTGCAAACTACCCACAGCAACCAATCACAGCTCAGCTTTAGGCAGTGCTGAAAGGAAAGCTGAGCAATGATTGGTTGCTGTGGGCAGTTTGCACCAGTCTAAATTTTACACCCTTTGATAAAACTCCCCCTTTAATTTCACCAGTAGAGTTGAGTGAACCTCAAGCACGCTCAGGCTTATCCGAACCCAAACTCTCAGCATTTGATTAGCGGTGGCTGAAGAACTTAGATGCAGCCCTAAGGGCCCTATTCCATGGGACGATTATCGTTCGCATAATCGTTAACGATCTCAAACGGCTGCTATTGCGAAAGACCTGAAATCGTTCACTCATTCCCATAGAACGATAATCGTTATTTATGATCGTATTTGCGGTCGTTTTTTCTTTGCTATTGCGTTCATATCTACTGCGAATGACCGAGCGACGTCTTATTCAATGCGAACGATTTGCGAACGAGCAACGATAACAAATAGGTCCAGGTCTTATTAAGCGATCAACGATTTCTCGTTCGGTCGTTAATCGTTAACTGCTATTCAACCGAACAATTATCGTTTAGAGTCGAACGATTTAACGATAATCTGAACGATAATCGTCCGGTGGAATAGGGCCCTAAGGTTCTGATATGTAATTGCCTCCTCTAGGTAACATTACTCCCCCAATATCTCCACATGTTGGGGCCGGAGGTCAGTGATCAAAGCTACCGAGGCCGATCTTGAGGTGGACTTCTGAGACTCCTCAGCTTTTTCGGAGACGTAATTACAGATTTATGAGTGCGGTTATTTGCCTTGCTGATCCGCTCATTCCTTCTCTGGTTTTCAAGGCTGTTAAACAGATCATAAAATAAAGCTACAGAGGTTAACGATTGAACAAGATGGACAGAACTTTTACTTTATGGCCTGGCCAATATGGCTCACAAAGAAGCTCTTCCAGCATTAACCCTGTGTTTTCTAGGGTTCTGCGGAAACCCTCCGAGCCCGGCAACATCTTATTCTCGCTCTCTTCGCAGTAAAGTCGCCGTCTCATCATTACAAGCTGTTTATGAATAGAACCTTACAGTGCTCATTATTCAGCTCCCGCTGGTGACAACCCCATACCTTACCAGATACAAGAACCTGACTGTGTAATATACAGGAGGTGTATATCAAACAGCAGAGTGTGGGAGACGATGAGCTCCTTCCTAGTCTTTTTTGCTTATTTTCTTTCAGGATAATAAAGTATCTAATGGAGCAAGAACACAGATGAAATTCTATTTGCTTCCAGACCCAGCTGTTGTAATAGATGCCTGCAGCTTTTTAGAAGATAGAACTTAGACACTTAAAGGGTTAAACGTGTCAGGACCATGGAGAGCGAGGCGTTCTAATAGCAACTTTTTTTTTTTTCCATCATCATGTGGTCATCAGGTTATCACACTCTTGTGTGTGTGAGTGTATACAGTATATAGACAGTGTCGTACTGGGGTAACTGGGGCCTAGCAGAGGAAATAATCGTGGGGGCCCACCAATGACGAACCAGTGAGAAACATGTCAGTAAGGGTTAGTGCAGGTTCTAAAGCTGAAGGCCCACCGGACAATCCTCCTATCCTCTGGTGGGCCAGTCTGACACTGTATACAGTATGTTTACATATATATATATATATATATGGTGTTTCCCCAAAAAATAAAACAGTGTATTATATTATTTTGTGCTCCAAAAGAGGCACTAAGTGGGAGATTTATCAAAAGTGGTGTAAAGTAGAATTGCCTCAGTTGCCCCTAGCAACCAATCAGATTCCACCTTTCATTTTTAAAGAATCTGTGAGGAATGAAAAGTGGAATCTGATTGGTTACTAGGGGCAACTAAGACAATTCTACTTTACACCAGTTAGATAAATCTCCCCCTATGTTATTTTCGGGGGATGTCTTATTTCTCCCACCCTGGTTCTCAATCCCGTCTCTCAGCCCCTGACTCCCCCTCCCTCCCCCCCAGCTCTTCCCCTACGGCTCTCAATCCCCGCTCAATGTCCAAGGTGTGTAGAAAAAGACCAGGAGCGCCCAGCAGGACATGGGGCGGAGCTTGTGGTGGAGGTCGCAGCCTTACTTTTAGGGGGTGCCTTAGTTTGGGGAGGTGCCTTATTTTGGGGGGGATTTATTACTTTAGGCTATGTTCACACTACGTAAAAGTACGGGCAGCTGTACTTTGCGCGGAGTGGAACATAGCCTATTCTGCTATGGGATCCTGGCCAGAGCGTATACACATCGTATATGTTCCGGCCCAGGATCCTGTGCAGCGCCACAAAGAACTGACATGTCAGTTTTCTGCGGCCGCAATTCAGTGAATTGCGGCCGTAGGAAACCCTGTCAGTTCACACAATGAAGCAAGCGGCTATTGTGCGCTATAGGAATTTATGAAGTTCTGCGGCCGGAAAGATCATCTGGCCGATACTTAAGTACCAGGCGGGATGATCTTTGCAGAGACCGCCTGTTCCGTGACCCGGCCGGGTCACGAAACGGCCGGTCTAATACGTAGTGTGAACATAGCCTTAGACTAGTTGGTAGTATTAGGGGTATGTCTTATTTTAGTACTTTCCTGTACTCTTCATATCCGTGCTCCTGGTTCCTTACCATTCCCTTGGCTCTGAACTGTACCTACATCCTGCTTCACTGGCTGTGGTTCCTTGTTGACCCTCTTGGTTTCGATCTCCATTTGACCTCAGGGTAAGCTATGTACCTGTGATGGGTTCTAAGTGAAGGTTAATAGACTGCTTAGACAAATTATCTGCCGTATTCATAGAGAACCAATTTTTCAGACTACATGGTCTACAATTCCTCACAGTCTGACACTAACATTGAGATGGATGCAGCTCCTTCCGGAAGACGCAAATATTGCCATTTTGATAATTGCTATTGATAGACTCTACAAGGATTCCATAGATTTGTTGATATCCAAGGATGAGCCATTCATTTGTTAGTCGAGCTGGGATAGAACCTGGCGTAGCAGGAGTAACTGGGCTGACGGTGTAGACCTTGAAATGACTCACTCATCGCTAAATGAGAAGAGAATCTGATTTATAGTTGACAATTCGGGATAATGTGTTGGCATAATGACGGCTTTTGAGCGAAAAGGATATAAAATCAGTGGTCTTGTCACTGTGTGATGTCACATGCAGATGATGACTTATGTGTTTGCAGAAATTATTTTAGGTCGCTGAAGACATTGCATAAAGGAAAATATGGTACTCATAGGCACAGTATACATGGTCCACGTAATGGAGCCAGGTGAAATAGTCTAATTCTAGACTTGTCAGACGTCTTTCCTTTATATTGTCTTCCCTCCCTCTGTTGACAGTTCTATGTCTAGGTTACCAACCACCACTCTACTCTAAAAGCAGTGGTCTGGCTGATATATAGTGTATTTATAGAGATATAGGGGGCGATTTATTAAACTGGTGTAAAGTAGAATTTTCTTATTTGCCCCTAGCAACCAATCAGATTCCACCTTTCATTTTCCAAAGAGTCTGTGAGGAATAAAATGTGGAATCTGATTGGTTGCTAGGGGCAACTGAGCCAATTCTACTTTACACCAGTTTTATAAATCTCCCCCATAGTGTATATAAACTGTATAACATATATAATTATGAACACTAAGGCCGGGTTCACACTGAGCAAAACTAGCGGAATTGTCCGCCACGGAATGCCGTTAGCCTCCCTCTCATAACGTGATTCTGTGGGAGGCGCGCGCTGCTGTTCTCACAGCGTCTCTCCGCACTGAAGAATGAACATGTTCATTCTTCAGCGCAGACAGAGCAGGAGAGCGCACCTTCCATAGACTCACATTATGAGAGGGAGGCTAACGGCATTCCACGGCGGACTATTCCGCTAGTTTTGTTCAGTGTGAACCCGGCCTAAGGGTGTAAAATCTAGACTGGTGCAAACTGCCAGCAGCAATCAATCACAGCTCAGCTTCCATTTTACAAGAACTGAGAGATGAGCTGTAATTGGTTGCTGTGAGCAATTTGCACCAGTCTTACACCCTTTGATGAATCTCCCCCTATAGCTGCATATAGCCACCAGCCAGACCACTGCTTTTAGAGCAGAGTGGTGGTTTGTAACCTAGACAACAAGCTGTCAACAGTGGGAGGCAAAGTGCAGAATATCAGAAGACAACAAGTTTGGTAAATGAATGTATGTGCAAAAATATTTAACTTGACCAGCCCTACAAGTTGAGAAGGGAATACACCTTTAGGGTGCCTTCACACCTAGCGGATCCGCAGCGGATCCTGCGGATCCAGTGCCATTCATCCCTATAGAGCACATACTCGCAGCAGGATTGACATTCCGCTGTGAGTATGTGCGTTTACCCGCCCGCCGCCCGCAGCATACATTATCTGCTCGGCGACGCGGCTGTGTGTGAGGCTCCCGACTCCGTTCCCGCTCAGCCAATCAGTGCACGGCAGCACTGATTGGCTAAGCGGGTCCGGAGCCGGGAGCCCCACATGGAGCCGCGGTGCCGATCAGGTAATGCATGCTCTGGCGGCGGGCGGCGGGGGGTTAACGCATATACTCACCGAGGGATTTCTACCTTGCTGTGAGTATGTGCTCTACAGGGATGAATGGCACTGGATCTGCAGCGGATCTCGCTGCGAATTCCCAGCGCGAAATCCACTGCGGATCCGGTAGGTGTGAAGGCACCCCTAGGGTATAGAGTTTGCAGCGATATCTGCTGCGAATCCTGGTACTGTGATCTTTGATGGGGTTACATACCCACAATGGAATTTTCATTCCGCTGCGAGTATATAACGCCAGCCCCTTTAACGTCTACCTACGTCTCCCGTAGGTGCCGCTCAGCCAATCAGTGACTGCGGTGGGGCCGTGCACTAATTGGGTGAGGAGGACCTACAGGAGCCGAGAGCCTCCGATGCAGGCGGAGCTTGGACCAGGTAATGTAGGGTTAAAGGGGCCGACGTTACATGCAGTGGAATGAAAATTCCATTGCGGGTACGTAACCCCATTAAAGATCACAGTACCAGGATTCGCAGCGGATTTGGCTGCAAACTCACAGCGTATCCGGTACGTGTGAAGTTGGCCTTAAGTCAACTTCTTCTGATTTCTCTTGTCAACAAGTTTTACTGCCAAACAATTAACCAGTTCAGATGCTCATGTAGTCAGCATTCTGTTACCTGACACTGCTTCCTGGTGCTTCTTGCAATATGCTTCATGGGTTGTGCACAAACACTTGTGCTCCCAGTGCACAAAAATAGACCCCAACCTCAGTCAATACCCAGACATCCCAGGTGGCTTAGAGGGGTTTTCCAAATATGAAACCTATGTTTAACTGCTAAATGAAGTTATTTTACTACCTTTGATGGTCTTAAATGATCATTTTCTGATGTATGCTGTCTGCCGTATTATCTTCATTGCATCACTTCCTGTGCACATCCTGTAATGGACTTCCTGTTCCTGCTCCACACTATAGCTCGAAATTCAGCCAATTCTATCTATCTCCCATTATTTGGGAAGATATTCTGGGTGTAGTAGGCAGTTTTATAGTGAATAATGTTAGGAAGAGTAGAAATTACTGAATGCCCTACTGGATTGTTCAACAAGAACAGAAAGTCTGTTAAAAGATGGACACTAGACAGAAAGCTGGGCAAATAAAACAACTGCGTAGACAGTTTGCAACAAAGGCAAAAGTAAAGCATGAAAGACCACAGTGAGGAAGTATATCCATTACAGGATGTAAACTGGACAGTAAGACATTGAAGACACCAGAGAAGCAGAAGAGCATGGACCATTCCCCATCAGTAGGTCCATTTGGTTCCTGTAAGTCTACAAGGGTGTTTTATGTACGTGTTTGCTGCCTCTCCTGACCTCTGTCTACCAAGTATGACGAAATTGTGCTTGCCCCAACCTGTGCATTGCCCAACTTCAACTGTTGCCCATGACCTTGGTATCACCACTTGGTGATTTCTTCCTATTAATATACCAGATATTGCTAACAGAGAATACTCTGTGACCAGGGGATTCTCTATGGAAATGTCCGCATCCCTTTGCTGGGGGTTAAAGGTTAAGAATACATAATGTATAGACTGTGTTCCCTGGTGTAGCTCAGTGTGGTCGGTGCTCTTGTCCGCGTTTTGCTCTTACGGATAACCGTGCAGTTGTTGGATGACATAACTAAACCTTCTTCTCATGACTCTAGTCAATGAGTGCTATTGTTATCAGTGGTATGTTAGCATCATTGTTCCATTTCTATTGTGTTATGACTATTATTGTTCCCTTATTATCAGTATAGGGCTATAGGTTGTCTTCTTTTTCCTTCTGCCAGTACATAAGGGCACCATTGTTGACTCATCCAGGAGTCCTTGTTGTCTCGGGGCTTTCACTGTTTTTCTTTGTTATACCACTATATTACTATTCTTTGATTGAAATATTTCCTTATTGTGCAAGGTCACTTTCAATGTCATTCAATGCTCAGAACAACTTCACAAAGATGTTACTTCCGTTTTGTGTCAGTCTCCTCTTCACTCCTTTTCACACTATTCATCTATCTATCTCCTATCTATTTTTCTATCTATCTATTTATCTATCTATCTATCTATCTATCTATCTATCTATCTATCTATTATCTATCTATCTATCTATCTATCTATCTATCTCCTATCTATCTATCTATCTATCTATCTCCTATCTATCTATCTATCTATCTATCTATCTATCTATCTATCTATCTATCTCCTATCTATCTATCTATCTATCTATCTATCTATCTATCTATCTATCTCCTATCTATCTATCTATCTCCTATCTATCTATCTATCTATCTATCTATCTATCTCCTATCTATCTATCTATCTATCTATCTATCTCCTATCTATCTATCTATCTCCTATCTATCTATCTATCTATCTATCTATCTATCTATCTATCTCCTATCTATCTATCTATCTATCTATCTCCTATCTATCTATCTATCTATCTATCTATCTATCTATCTATCTATCCATCTATCTACCTGGAAAACCTTTGGTTTTCCAGGTCCTGGTTTACCTTGTTTCTTTATAAGTGTTTTAATGCATTGGATATTCTATAGTGTTTATTAAAGGTCAGCTGTGATTAATCCATTTGTTTATAAATTCATGATTTCCGTCCAGCATAATACATGTAGTTGGGTCCTAGATTTGTGTTCTTTATGCATTTAGGACATTGTAATAATAAGGGATTGGCTTACGATATTTATAATTGTGACTTAGCTAACACTTAGGCTATGTTCACACAGCACAACTTTTGTATTAATCACGGCCGTTGTTGCAAATCAGCAATAACGGTCGTGATTAATATGAAAAGTTACGTTGCACTGCAGTCAGAGGGAATCCCGGCCAGAGTGTATACACATAGGGGGAGATTTATGAATGGGTGTAAACTGCCCACAGCAACCAATCACAGCTCCTCTTATATTTTACCAGAGCTGAAAGCTGAGCTGTGATTGGTTGCTTTGGGCAGTTTACACAGGTGTATATTTACACCCTTTCATAAATCTCCCCCATATTATATAATCCGCCCGATCCCTACTGTCCACAAAGAAAACTGACATGTCAGTTTTGTGCGGCCGCTATTCAACGAATAGTGGCCGCACAACACCGATAGCTCTCACAATGAAGAGTGCGGCTCAAGCAATCTATAGAGATAGAAAAGCCGTCTCTTTTGAAATATCTTAGATTGGGTAAATCTAGATGATCAGTGTAGAAATTCATAATCAGGCACCCCACATCAGGCACCCCACTGATCATGTAAACGTAGAGGATGCCCCCTTGTCATGGTTACAGGGCTAGGAGTAAAAACATCACTAGAAAGATCACTGAACATTTGTACATTGACGTCTCTTTTGTAAACTAAATAACCCTGGAAGCAGAAAGGAAAGTAGGTTATCAGATGACGTTACACCAAGAGGAAGGTAAGTATTACTTTTATAGGGGCTCAAGCAAAATATGCAAAATTTTATAGGCCCAGATAAACCCTTCAATATTACTGCCAGTTCAGATAATCCATTAGGCAGGTTTACGAGGCTCTGCTAATCTCATACAGGTTAGTCATGTTAGAGTTGGACCCTGCCCTAAGGAGTCCTGGAAAACATGGATACAGTCATGGGCTCCATCCATGTTTTCCTAGCAGCCCTAGGACTGTATCCAAGTTCCCAGCCACCAGGAGTCAAACGCGCAGTGTAGAATGTAAATTTTTAAACGATCATGATCAAATATTACATATTGCAAGCCTTAAGTCTATCAGCCTGATGACATTTGTACGTAGATAGCGCTATATGCTTGATATCGCCTTCCTATTGCTTCTTAATTGATTAGTAAGGTGTCATTTTCTCGTCACCCGCTCCAATACTGAAAACCGTTCCGCTCACCAGCCGGAATTAAAAGTTATCACAGTCAGTTGCACATCGGTACGAGCTCAGAGATGATGATAAAACACAATATGATAGTTCGGAGCCCTGATCCTAATGATCAGAGACAGGCAGAGTCTGGGACCAATAGCCTACTTAAGAAATAAAATCTTAGATGCAATTACGTTCGCCGTACAAAAGTATGACAGATTATCGACCTTTAACTGCAGAGAATATTGCGACAGCCAAGAAGGGACGGACGGGAACCTCACTTCCACATGACGGCGGCCTCATTGGGGCTCATTTATTACAATGATATAATCAGGATTCAAGGATGGGATTGGGAATATACGCATTCAATTTGATAAATAAAATAACCCCCCCCCCCCCCTCTAATATAGGGAGACATATAAGGATGAATTGACACTTTGGCAACGTTGCAGAAATTTCTGTGATCGAAAATCCGTTACATTAATCTAAATAGGGTTGTTTTGGTGGCAATTTCTATTTAGATGAATGGGTTAGTCGCACAAATAAGTTACCTAGTTTTCCATTCAGCGTAGGTGAGTCACTTGGATAGACATAGATTATAGTTACATGTATTCACATATAGGGGAGTATTCTCTATACAGCTGTAAAGCCTAAATTCTGCAGTTTTCATACCTTACTTTATAATAGATTTCTTGGTGCTTGGTCCAGTGAAAAATGCTTTTTATCCTTGGTTTATTGTGCCACTTGGTTGCTGCGCCACTTTGCCCTGCCCACATTGGCGCTGTAGGCCCTGCCCCTCCGTGACGTCATTGGCGCCTACGCCTCAAATCCTCAGTGGCCATTGGAATGGGCTGACCTAGACGTCTAGGCCCCAACAGCCCATTCCAATGGCCACCAAGGGACAGGTCGTAGATGGCAATGGCTACGGTGCCGATGTGGGGAAGAAGTGGCGCTTTAGCTGTGAAGCCCCACCCAGGTGGCACAATTCACCAACGATAAAAAGCCTTTTTCACTGGACAAAGCACCAAGAAATCTATAATAAAGTATGGTATGAAAACTACAGAATTTAGGCTTTACAGCTGTGTAGAGAATTATCATACAGAAAGGGGGTGACAGTGTCACTTTAACAACAAAAAGCCATGCAAAAGTATCAAATGGAGTAGAACCCTATGTGCTGTAGTTTATATAGAGATCAGTAGTCAACTAAATATTGGATTCTTTTAGGAAAGGGGTTTTTCTAGTATCAGATCGGTGGCCCAACCAAATACTAGAATAAGGTCTATACCCCCCACCCCCATTAATTGCACAACCACAGCAAGGAGGAGTTGGAGAACTGGTTGACATGGCTGTCTCCATCAGCCTCATAGACGTTGTATGGTGGCACTATGTATGTTCGACCAGTGCTCCATTCTAGTTCCTCGTCATTGCTTTCTTAAACAGATATATTCCATACCCGTGTACAGTGCGAATACTGCAGAAGGCCAATCCGCGATGCCCTCATTGCCCTCATATTTTAAAGGGCTGAAATAAAGAATATGCCAAAGATTTGGTGCTGCTGGATAAGGTGGACCCTGCTCTTCCATGTATTATGTGATCAGCCATTGATTTGAATGGCCAACAACTATTACTACAACCAAACCCCTTAATGACCCGTCAATTGTATTTTTTTTTTTTTTAAAGCAGTTGTCTTTGGGACTGGACAGTTGCTTTGGGAATAGCACTGGATGTTCATTATACAGTCTATATAGAAGTAGGGTAGACTTGGCATCGCTTGACTTACAACATAAGCTATGACATTCAGCATGGGACCAATACCCCCACCCCCATTTTCCTATTAGGTTCTCTGGAGGTCCTCATGTAATTCATCCTGACACGGCACCCTCCTGGCATTGTGTATTTTTGATGTGATAGAAATCAGGTGAGATTGAAGGAACTTTGCCGATAGTAGGACACAACTTGTTACTGCTTCATCACACATGTGAGATGAGCTTTGTTGATGGCTCTGCCCTTTATTGCTGATGAGACATTTCCTTTATGCAAATCGGAAGCATGACTGACTGTGAAGTCGCAGAGATGACAGTTCCCGATATAATGTGATACCAGAAAATCTCTCCACATGGCATCACATGCATGCCCTTCTTAATACACTATTCTACTAACACTGCGCTTCACTTCTCCCATCTGCTCTCCCATCGCTTTTCATATGTTAAGGCATGTGAATATACATTTTTTTTTTTCCATTTCTATATGTGTTACTACATGTATCTAATACTGCATACTTTTACATTTGAATATGCAAAAAATAACCCATGGAGCTTCATTTAAGAGTCCCAAAACTCAGGACTAGCCAGATATCCCTCTGGGAAGGGCCCAGCCAATGGGGGGGCTCCTTTTGGAAAACCACCATATTGGAATGACAAGGGAAAACTCAAGGCCAGGTATCCATCCACAGACAGCTGTTTCAGGGTGTTGCCCCTCATCAGTGTGGAGCAGGATTCTGGCTAGGTGGGAGCAATGCCTAGTAGAGCCATAAGGGAAACAGATCACTGATCTCAGGGAGACCAGCGGAAAATAACACTGTCAGCTGCCAGCTTAAGCCCTCAATGCAGTGAAATCCTTGGTGCATTGTTCTCTGGGATATATGAATATGCAAAAGTCTCATTTTGGAGTCTTCTACATCTGCAGTCTCTATAGAGGTTGCACAATATGCCGGGGCATTAAAGGGAAACTAAGAACAGTTTAACCTGATAATATACCCTTATAGAGCATGGGGAACTGAGGATGAAGGTAAGTCTTTTTTACCTTTATCATCATCATAGTTTCCATGATATTAGCAGTTTATTCCCTACGTTAATTAGGTGCACTGGGCATGGGGCTACTCCTGACCCGCCCCCGGTTTGCCTGCTCTGGGGCACTGAGGATAAAGGTAAGTTTCTTACCTTCATCTTTTGCAATGTTTTAGTGATATTAGCTTTTTAAACCATATGCTAATTAGGCGTTTTGGTGCACTGGAGATGGGGGCTACTAAGCCCAGTGCACCGATCCTGGTCGGTATGCCTCTCCTAATGAATAGCAGCAGTTTGCCCGGGCAAACCGGGGGCAGGCCGGACAAGGAGGATTAGTGCACTGGGAAAAGTAGCACCAATACGCCTAATTAGCATAGGGAATAATCTGCTAATATCATGGAAACTATGATGAGGATAAAGGTAAGAAACTTACCTTCATCCTTGAAACCCCGTGCTCTATAGGGACATATCAGTAGCTTAGATTCCCTTTAAGACGCCATATGCACCAGGGTAGGATAGTCGGCACTGATCCTGGCCGCTACTTCTCTCTTAATGAATATCAGCAGAGCGGGCAAACAGGACCCGGGTCGGCCAGTAGGGATCAGTTTACTGGGGGCAGGAGCCCCGCCCCCAGTGCACCAATACGCCCAATTAGCATAGGGAATAAACTGATATCATGGAAACTATGATGAGGATAAAAGTAAGAAACTTACCTCCATCCTAAGAACCCTGTGCTCTATTGGGAAATATAAGTAGGTTAGATTACCTTTAAGACGCCATATGCACCAGGGTAGACTAGTTGGCGTTCCCATGCAGAGCATCTATGGATTGAAAGGACTGTAAAAAATATTGGGGGCCTTTTTTCTTTTTCATATCAAAATGGTGGAGGTAATGTACCCCCCTTTTTTTTTTTACACAATTTATAATAAGTATTCTGAGCCTTGAACTAGTTAGCATTTACCACCCTGTTGAGGCTAACGTCTACCATAACATATTGTCTGGCGGTGACATTTTCATTCATATTTAAATTGCTCAATAGCGATAATTGTGTCCCTGTGTGTCTCCCTTGTTTGTGACCTGTGATATTTGCAAAGTCTGTTTTTAGCCTTAGAAGGTGTTTCAGCACTACAGTCAGATAATGGATGGTCGACATGACAAGGCAGGCTCCAGGTTACCACATTCCCGAATTATTTCACTGACATTAAATCAGCTCAAGAAATTCGAGAAAAACATCTTATGACTGGTCAGATTTGTAAATCCATGGGGTTTGCATGCCCTTTCGACCCCATTTTGGAATCATCTAATATCTCTATGAGGTTTGCATGCACTTTTGATCCGACTGCGGCATCATCATCTAATATCTCTATGGGGTTTGCATGGCCTTCCAACCCCACTGCAGGATCATCATCTAATATCTCTGTGCTTTCCAGAATGAAACTGGCTGCACTTTATACATCATGAATCATACAAGTAGTACTCATATAATAGAAGGAATTCAAAAAGTTCCAATAGAGAATCCAAGAACCAGTTTCTGGCACCTGGCCAACACCATGCATCGAAGTCCTAGGGCTATCTGTATGTATGGAAATCTAGTAGTACTACATGACAAGGCCACTTCAGATCCTGTCATGGTAGCTATATTGTTTGTCACTTAAGGCTATGTTCACACTACGTAAGTCTCCGGACGTAGCGCGTTCCGTGAATAAGCGGCCGGAGACTTACGTAGTTTGCGTACAATGGAAAGTATACGATGTACGGCGGCACAGTTCACACTACGTACGAACTTACGCCCGGATCGTATTAGGCGCCGTAAAAAAATGAACCAGACCATTGTTTGAGGACGAAAATGCCGTAACTTACGCCCATAGCGTTACATGTGGTCCGGTACGTAGTGGTCATTTCTTCATTTTGCTAGCTTTTTGTGCCGATCCAAAAGGTTCTGTGGGGTGTCCGGGGCTAGGCGAAGATTTCCAAGTAAAAGACCGCTGTCAGATCGCTACGTAGGGCGCTCGGGAAGCGTAAGTAGACTACAGGCGTAAGTTCGCGGTCCGTACGTAGCGTAAATTCCCGGCCGGAGTTTACCGCGGCCGGACATATACGCAGTGTGAACATAGCCTAAAGGCGTAATCCAGAAGGGGGAAAAAATCAAATAAACTGCTGCCAGAAAGTTAAACACTAAACATGTAAATTACTTCTATTTAAAAATCTTAAGCCTCCCAATATTTATTAACCAAGTAGTATACAGGTAAGTCCTGTGGTATTTTGAATTCAACAGTGTTCCAGGAACAAACAGAGGTGGCAGCAGAGAGCACTGTGTTGGGTTGGAAAGAATGAAAAGGTTATTTACGAATCTGTATAACTTCCTGTCATCACTTGATTAGAATTTTTCCCTCCAGAATGTCTAATACTGGTCCAATATGAAGTAAGTAAAAACCTCACACCTACCTGGGCCCCCTGGCCTCAACCTGTGACACCTTGTCACTCTTCTTCCTACTTCAAAGATGGATTAGTCCTGGGATCAGGGGCAGATAAAATGTACCCTGGGCTGTCCACCCAAGCTGTCCTTTTGTAAACACCCCATACACACACACATCCACACAGATACATACATATATACAGATACAGTACGTACATACACTCACTGACACACACATCCACACAGATACATACATAGATACAGTACATACATACACTCACTGACACACAGATATGGTTCATACACTCACTGACACAGGCATACACACACCAGATAGATACATACATACATACAGATACAGTGCGTACATACACTCACTGACACACACATACACACAAATACAGTATATACATACACTCACTGACACACATACAAACAGATATGGTACATACATACACTCACTGGCACACACATATACACAGATACATATATAAACTTAATGACATACACATACACACAGATACAGTACATACATACACTCACTGACACACAAACACACAGATATGGTACATACATACACTCACTGACTTACACATACACCAAGATACATACACACAGATAAAGTACATGCATGTACTCACCGACACACAATCAGATATGGTACATACATACATACATACATACATACATACATACACACACACTGACACACACATACACACAGATATGGTACATACATACACTCACTGACACACACATACACACAGATACATATATAAACTTACTGACATACACACAGATACAGTACACACATACACTCACTGACACACACATACACCAAGATACACACACACAGATAAAGTACATGCATGTACTCACTGACACACATACACACAGATAGATAGATACATACATACACATACATACAGTACATACACTCACTGACACACACAGATACATACATACATACACACAGATACAGAGGCTTCACTCTGCCTCATAGACAGAGTAGCCCTGACAGTGATGCCTCAGGAGCCTCAGGCAGCTGCCTAAACCCCCCCACATTATAAACCATCCCTGCCTGAGGTGATACCCTGTGGACCCTATCACTGACTGAGGTGGGACACCGCTGTGGCCAGTGATTGGCACATCACAGGAGGAGCCCTTGGCAACAAGATCAATGGACTCTGCACCATTTACTTCACAGCCGCCATGTAATACCTCACTTGCCCTGTAGTGGCCGCTGTAGGAGCAATGTATAACTTCCCCACTAATCAGGAAGGGCTTCAGATACTGAAACCTTGGCGATCAACCGATCACCTGGCTCCTCTTAATCCCAACAGCGGTAGTTAAGATGAAAAACCCCTTTAAAGGATAATAAACACTGCTTACATCTCTCCGTTCAGTCAGTTTTGATGTTTTCAATGTGAAAGAAGCAGTGGCTGTCTTTTCATATTTGAGGAGCCGCATACGCTATCTGTCATATGGCGGTGTAATATTTATCCACACTGTGTTTATCCTGGACTAATTCAAAGTCTTCGACAAGCCGCGTGTTTCCACTGTTAGTTTAATATCAGCATGTTTCTTATGCAAATGTAATCTATTATACCGGCTGCCAGCTCTATGCTAATGTATTATCTCATGTTCATTTTATCTATCCTCCACTAATACCGTATCTTACATTGACTATTACCTTTTAATTTAATACATTGCCAGCTCTGCTAATCCAATATTTATTTGAAGCTAACTTTGCCGGCACATGACTAATACAGTAAGCTGGAGCAAATACTTTATGTATGTGAGTACATCTCGCTCCTATCTGATGCATAATCCTCTTCCATTCATGGCGGCTGCTTCCGTGTATCCATCGCCTGCAGAAATGGCAGAAAGGTGGATTTCCCATCGGACTACTCTTCTGATATTTTTGCAGTGTCGCTGCGCTATTGCGTTCGTCGCTACTGTGAACAACGTCTTATTCCATGCGAACGATTTGCAGACGATCAACGATAAAAATAGGTCCAAATTCTATCAAACGACCAACGATCTCTCGTTGGTCGTTTAATCGTTGTCTGCTATTACACTAAACGATTATCATTTAAATCAGAACGATCTAACGATTATTCGAACGATAATTGTCCCGTGTCCCTATTACACATGGCGATTATCTGCCCAATCAGGCAGAATCTGGCAAATATGTAATAAAGACAATGATCATCCAAGAAGCTGATCATCAGCTAATCGTTGTCTTACAGCATGTTAAAAGGAGGTGCACAATTGGCGGCTGATTAATGTATATAGAAAATAATAAATACATATACTTACCTGTCCATGCTCCCTGGTGTCCTCCTGCCTGTTGCCCGGTGACTTGAGCTGCCGCTGAAGCTTCTACACCTGTCTCTGAAATGTCAGAAAGCTCAAATCACTGACTTATCTCGATCACTGATTGGCTGAGTGGCCTGTCACTTCAGAGACTGGTTTAGAAACTTCAGAAGCGGCTCTGGTCATCTGAAAACAGGCAGCAGGACATCGGAGACCATGGACAGGTAAGTAAAACTTTACTTTCATTATAAAGCAAGGGCCACACGGACATCGCTAACAAGGTTCATGCAGCTCTTGCCGTGAAATAATCTAGCAGTATCTAGCAGATTGTACTCGCTTGATCAGTAGGTCTTAGTGCCCTATTCCACCGGACGATTATTGTTCAGATTATCGTTAAATCGTTCGAATCCAAACGATAATCGTTCGGTTGAATAGCAGTTAACGACTAACGACTGAACGAGAAATCGTAGATCGTTTAATAAGACCTGGGCCTATTTTTATCGTTGCTCGTTCGCAAATCGTTTTCATTGAATAAGAAGTCGTTCGGTCGTTCACAGTAGCGACGAACTCAATACCAACAACATGACGACCGGAAGAACGATCATAAGTAACGATTATCTTTCCATGTAAATGGGTGAACGATTTCAGGTCTTTCGTAATAGCGGTCGTTTGGATCGTTTATCGTTAACGATTGTGCGAACAATAATCGTTCTGGTGGAATAGGGCCCTTAGAAGGATGAGGATCTTGAGACGTCCTGCAGACACCAGTGAGGTGGAGCAGACATCTAGTTCATGAGTGTTACAGTGTTGTAGTGTATTGGGTGGGTTAGGTGGAGGTAGTGGGGGAAAATGATAAAGAGGAGTGGCACTAGATGAGTAGGATTAGAAATGTCAAACTGCATTTGATATGGAATAGATTGAGGCCATTCTAATGGATGACAGTCTACAAGGAAATGCAGTAGTCATGTTTTGATTTGGGAAGGGGACCAAGGAAAGAAGGTGGGAAGGGGAGCAAGGAAAGAAGGTGGAAAGATGACAAGTTAATTTTTTTTCTGTATCTGCCATTTCACAATAGCTTGAGAAGCATTTAGGTGTATCGTGGAGCACTCAGGCCGAGAAGAACAATTTAAAGGGTTTATCTAGGCTTAGAAAAACATGGTGGCTCCACTATTGTCCTCAGTTTAGGTTCTTTTTTTGCAAAAAAAAGTAACTCTACTTTTTATAATCCTGGATAAAGGCACACTCTAGAATAGGATGTTTTTAACAATGTAGGGCCTAAGAGTGCATGACAGACCTTCGAAGAAGACCCTTAGGTCTCATGGTAGGTATAATGTTCTTTTAACATATGTTACATGACCAGGAGGCAGAGAAGTGTCATTCATTGGAATCAGTAGCAGCCAGTTAGAGTACTAAGGATGGTAGAAGAACAGATTCTCGGAGGTTAGGCCATCAAAGTATCATTCAAGACCTCCAAGTTTGCCCCCGATAGTACTCATAACCAACAGGTACATTGTTGTATTCTTGGTTAGTGGTTTATTACTATAGTTATAGTTGATACCTAAACGACAATTCCCTTGAGTCCAGGATTTTTTTCTATTTAGCCACCCCAAATAAGGAATCCCAGCTGGAGAAACCGAAGAGAAAAGAACTTTTATTGATCTACTTTTCTTCCCCGAAAAGAAGCTCCGACTGCAAGCTCCTAATGAGAGCCGCGGGTCCCTTCTGTAAGAGCGGACAGGCAAGCTAAAAATCTTCCAAAATTATCATCCTCCCAGGCCTGACACATGAAAGAAGCGATCCGGGCTCTTCTTGGTATTTGGTTTACGGCTGGCCGGGAATTGTTTTATAAAAAGGAAACCCATCTGGAAAAACTCATCTTTTTATAACTTACCTGAATAAAGGATTACGGTGTTATTACGTTTATAGCTGTATTAAAGTAGGGTTCTGATTTTTACTTTTTTATGTAAATTTTTAGAGAATAGAGAATTAATTTTTTTTTAATTTACTTATATTTAAAACTCACTCCCGTACTTTATCGTAGTCCAGTAGAGTCTCTGGTCTTGTATAATGCATCCAACTGAACAAGACTTAAAAGGGTACTCCAGCGAAAATTTTTCTCTTTCAAATCAACAGGTTTCAGAAAATTATATAGATTTGTAATTTTTTTTACTATTTAAAAATCTCAAGTCATCAGTACTTATCAGCTGCTATAAGTCATGCAGGAAGTGGTGTATTCTTTCCAGTCTGACACAGTGCTCTCTGCTGCCACCTCAGTCCATGTCAGGAACTGTCCAGAGCAGTAGCAAATCCCCAAAGAAAACCTCAGTTCCAGTTCCTGACATGGACAGAGGTGGCAGCAGAGAGCATTGTGTCAGACTGAATTGAATACACCACTTCCTGCAGGACATACAGCAGCTGAGTACTTTAAATAGAAGTAAATTACAAATCTATATAGCTTTATGAAACCAGTTGATTTGAAAGAAAAAGATTTTTGATGGATAACTCCTTTAACCAATTAACAATTCACAAAGCCAAAGGAAGCAACAACAAAAATTCAGTGGACAAGCCAAAGGGCTGTGACATTGTGTTGATCTATAGCTCATATTTCCAATGAGTGTTCTATCATCCTGACCCTAGAGCCAAGTGCTGGTGACCCTGGTATCTGTAATAGTAAGACATCCCCAGTGCCCCTGCTATGCGGTATTATCCGCAGCTGCCTGATATACACAGATCAGCCATAAGATTAAAGGCATTTGAAGTGAACAACATTGATTATCCCGCTACAATAGAACCTGTCAAGGTTGAAGTTGACGTGTTGGAAGCAGAAAAAATAAGCATGGGTAGGGATCTAAGCAACTTTGACAAGTGGTAAATTGTGTTTGCTTGATGATTTGGCCGGAGGAGCTCCAAAATGTGAGGATTTAAAGGGTTCTATAGTGCTATACACGCTGCCAAAATTGTTCCAAAATGGTTTGAGACAGGAGCTTGTTGGGGCCCATAAAGTCTTTATTCCCCATATGAGGAGGCCAGTACTTGTAAATAGAGATGAGCGAACCGGTCCGAGGTTTGCATTCGTACGGACCTAAACCATTGGCATTTGAATCCCGCTGTCTTCCCGTTCTGTGGAGAGGGTGGAGTCTATGACCTAGGCTGTATTCCTGTTTCCCAGGCGGGACCCATGCTATGTCCACCTTCTCCACAGACCGGGCAGACAGGAATTCAAATACCAATGGTTTAAGTTTATATACGAACCCGAACCTCGGCCAGGTTCGCTCATCTCTACTTATAATGAAGCATTACAGTTGAGTGGCTCTCTGAATATTCTGCACTGGGGCCCATAAGCTTCAAGTTACGCCTCTGTAACTAGTTCAGGGTTTTGACTTGGTCTCCAAATTCCCCAGATGTCAATCATATTATTGGAGGCCGCACCTCACAAGTTACAGGATCTGCTGCTAATTTCTTGGTACCAGATACCACAGGGTGTGTTTAGATGTCGGCCAATAATCGCTTAGTGTAATAGGTACTGTTAGGGCTTATTCACACTTTGGAGATTTTGCTCGGAAGCCCCACCCGCGGACTCCACGCCGAATCCCGCCTGGTATCTCTTTTACAATGGTAGGGCTTGTGTGCCTCTGCTCTACACGCCTCTCAGCTCAAATAATTGACATGTCAATTGTTTGAGCAAAGAGGCGCGGAGAGCGGAGTCACGCGAGGCCTCCCATCAGAACAATTAGCAGACGGGATTCAGCGTGGAGTCTGCAGGGGTTCCGAGCAGAATTTCAGTGCAGATTCCAATTGGAGGCCTTCTGCTCCTCCGCTCTCCGCATCTCTCTGCTCAAAGAATTGACATTGAGTGGAGAGGCGCTGAGAGGAGAGGCACACAAAGCCCCCCCATTGAAAGAAAAAGCAAGCAGAATTCAGCGTGGAGTAGGCGGGTGGGGATTCCGAGCGGAATCTGCATGCTGATTCCGTAATGTGAATGGGCCCTTAAAAGGCAACAATCAGCTGAAAAGCACAATGTTGGCTGATCCCTGCCTTTCAACATGTTGAAAATTTTTTTAACAATTATGACGGCCTGCTGGCAGTCACTCCATGTAATAGGAAAGGTGGCAGCAGACCACCGCTATCTCTAATGGGCTCCCCGGACAATCCCCCAGCTGCCCCCATCCTTACCCGCTAGCTGTCGGCTAGTGTAATAGCACCAGCAGAGAGCGGGGAACGAGAAACAAGCGAGCGCTGATCTGACAGGTTGGCGCTCGCTTGCTCCTCTGCATCGCCACCATGTAATAGGGCCTTTAGAGTTGTTTTGGGCAACCTGCTGATATATACGGGGGGGGGGGGTCAAGAGCCAGATGAGACACCTAACCCTTGGGATAAAGTTCTAGCCTAAGACCCAGCATATAAATGCATTGTAACAGTGTGACCGCTGCCAAATAAATATGTGTGGATCACGACAACCTTCACCCAGCGTTAGAGTCTCACAACAGAACGCGTCTAATCAATGCAATGTTGCAACTTCCTCGGAGTATAGAGGGGCGATCAATAGATTGTTCCTGGTTTTTGCAGAGTGCAAAGTAGATACCAGTTTGAGCTCTGATGAAATTTCAGCGTTCTATTGATTGGCCATGCTACGCCTGCCGGTATTGTTTTTTTGGATTGTGGAAATTAGGCTTGGACAGAAGCCATTAGAACAAGCTTGAATCAAGCAGAAGTCCTGCACCCACACACTGGTTTCATCTCATAGTTCCTAGAAGACTCTTTTTGTCAGGAAGCCAAGTGGTTGTTCCTGGGCAACATATTGCAGAGTCAGGAATTATTAGCAGCTGAAGCGTAATTTATACTCTGCAAGCTATATATATGTTATAATGCATGGCTGCTATTTCTTCAGCGTGTATGTCCCAATAAAAATTTGTACCAACGCCTGTCGACTATATTATTGGAGTCCTCAAATGGGGCAGATAGACCTTTTCATCTCCATCAGGCTCTTGAGCTGTGGTGCAAACTCAACTCTCTACACCCCCAATATTTAGGGTCATACATGATGGAAAATCACTTCCGGGCCCCTTTGTTCTGAGAAAGATAAGCCACAGCCAGAGCGACTGTGGCTTACCCCTCCCCATAAACACCTGAACTTACTCGCTTACTGGTTGCCCAGCCCCATATCGGGCCATGTGAAAGGACCCTCCGTGAATAGATATAGTAGTGATTAAGCTGAATACAAAGCAATAAAAGCAACAAGATACAACAACTAAACCGGTAAGTAATCCGGTACAAAGTCTCAAGTTCTTACAGCAATTCGGGGGGCATTGTTGTCAGTTATTTACCAATACTCGGAGTTGGGGGTAGCAAGCAGGTCCAAACACTTCCACAGTAGTTCTCCTGCAAAGTCCCACAGAGCTCCCAGGAATGATGGCTTCTCTCCCTAAGGGCTACACAGGCCGATTATTGTTCAAAAATAGTTAGTTCGGATTTAAACAATAATCGTTTTGTGAAATAGCAGGCAACGATTGAATGATCAACAAGAAATTTATCATTTGATAGAATCTGGAACTATTTTCATCATTGATCGTTCACAAATCGTTCACAACATCGCTTGGTGTAATAACACACCAACGGTTGTTCCCCGGTCTATCAGCCAGGAAAGGATGATGGCAAGAACGACCATAAGTAACGATCATCGTTCTGTGTAATGGGGTGAACGATTTAAGATCGTTTGTCATATCGATCGTTTGAGACTGTTAATTGCCGAAAAATCGTCACATGTAATACCACCCTAAGGGCCCTATTCCACCGGACGATTATCGTTCAGATTATCGTTAAATCGTTCGAATCTAAACGATAATCATTCGGTTAAAATACAGTTAACGATTAATGACCGAACAAGAAATCGTTGATCGCTTTATAAGACCTGGACCTATTTTTATCGTTGCTCGTTCGCAAAACGTTCGCATTGAATAAGATGTCAATCGGTCGTTCGCAGTAGATGCGAACGCAATAGCAAAGAAATAGCGAAGAAAAAACTATCGCAAATACAATAATAAGAAACGATTATCGTTCCATGGAAATGAGTGAACGTTTTTAGGTCTTTCGCAATAGCGGGCGATTGAGATCGTTAATCGTTAACGATTATGCGAACGATAATCGTCCGGTGGAATAGGGCCCTAAGCCTTCTCGTATAGACCAGAGAGATCTATCTTATATTGTGCTCATGTGTTAGAGCCAGTCATGACCAGTTTAGGCTTCTTTGGTGGGTTCTTATTGTACAGTAAACCCAGATAGACCTTCAGCGCCTATATTAAAGATATACAAAAAGTAGGGAATGTGGCTTGGAATCCATAAGTGGTTTGGTGCCCACATGTGCCAAGCATGGTGTAAAAATAACAATATTTCAAACCCATTGCAATGTTTATCACCTTGATGGGAAGACTAGCTCTGCATGCTTCATTTTATTAAATATTTTTAGCTTATTTAGGATTTATTTTTTTTATATTGGACTCTTATACCATGATATGGCCTAGCCATTCCTCTTGCAGTCACAGCTTGATGACTCCCGATCAGACAGAAGAGATAAGCTGATATTAGACAGTTCTCACCCACCGCTTCCAACCACTCTGAAATTGAATTAATGTTCCTCCTATGCCGCAGTTGCCTCCATTGCTATCTTAATAGTGTAAATCTGACCAGCTGAGCTTGAAAATTCACTTGAGCAAATGCCATTCTTAACCTCTCACCTGTCTGAATGATACACACACACATTTATATACTGATGTATTTTTGAACTTACTCAAAAACTAGAGGCAGTATGTGAATGTGTGACTTACTACAATACCAATTTATATGGTTTACCACTACTTTTATTTCGATATTACCAGGTCTAGCCATAAAGAGGGACCTTATGGTCTTAGAGGTGAACTGTGAGAGTAAAGAATTGGAGGAGTACAAGTATTTACTAAATTTGAGATATCAGGAGAGGCCACCGGTTCTTTTTAAAGAGCTGTCCAGTGTTGACGTAAAGTGACTGTACCATCAGGCCTGGGCTAAAGCACCGGAGACAGGCCGACCCACCCTACAGACCTGTAGAAGCGCGCATGCGCGTGAAACAGCTGTTACCCGATCCGGTGGGTGTCTGGCGTCCACGCTAAGCCCAAAATGCCTTACACCATTTATGCACGCAAAGAGATGAATTGAAATAAAAAGAAGATCACATAAGCGGTGAGTGCCCTCATCTTTTCTCTACGAACATACAAAAGAACATACTTACTTATTCACCACTGCTGTCTAGATATTCCCCCTGTCTGTTACTCAATACTTACTGCTTTGCTCTTCAATATGGAGGAAATGCCCGCTCAACCAATCACAATGTGAAGTGGGTGGCCATGTGGAAGAATGAAGCAGTCTGGGAGACCGTCCAAATGTAAATGAGGAGGGAGCAGGTGAGTATAAGTTTTTTCTTTTTCTTAAACTATGTTGAAGCCAATCAGCCCCTTTAAAGGGAACTTGTCACCAAGACAGTGCTATCTTATCTATAGACATCAGGTTATAGAGCAGGAATTGCTGAGAAGATTGATATATAACTTTGCGGGGAAAGATTCAGTATAACTTGTAATTTGATGATTTAAATCCCTGATTATTTTGTGTTAAGGAGTCCAGTGGGCGGTGCCACTCAAGGGACAGGACTCCTTAGAATGGAACATCTGACATTTCAATCAATAATTTAAAGGTTATACTAATTTTTTTCCATAAAGATATATATCAATCTGCTCAGCTCTTTCTGCTCTATAACATGATGCCAATAGCCCAGGTAGCATTTTTATGCTGAAAGTTTCCCTTTAAGATCCGGGGTAGCTACAGGAGTCGGGCACTAGGGTTGCTGCGTGACTTGCACCACCGTAATGCCAGCCCTGGCTGCCGTCTGTACCAGACTTTTATAAAGCATTGTTAAACACTTCCTAAGTCTGATTAGGCTCCTATAAGAAATTTTAAAGTACAGTGAAGAAAAAAATACTGCCTACGCCTTGTAGACTCGCACCGCTTGAAACTGTGTCAAGGTCCTTTAGAGTGATTAATGAAGGTAGTCAATAATAATAATACTGAAAATTTAAATTCCCAATGTCTTTATATAGTTGAGATAGAATAAATTAAGCTGATAGGACCTCTCCACCTTGCCGGCTGGATGGGGAGTAAAAATATATCTTTCACTGAAGGAGAATATTGCCTTAACTATTTTGTTTCCAGGCAATGGAATGACGTAAAATTGTCTCACTATACCAATATACAGAAAACCAATGTGGATAATGTAGTACCTGGGTAGCTGATATGGTGCCCGTGAAGGAGAGCCACAGCTTAGGTTGGTTCCAGTTGGTGTAAACCTAAGTATAACACCTAGGGTCTACAGCCTTATCCTTCAGTCCTTAAGGAATATAAAGAATAAAAAGATGCTGGTGATATACATAACAAAGCAATAGGCCAAAAGTTCTTCAGGTATCTCTCCTGATCCTTCCATACTCAGCCAAGCGTGCATGTGTTCTGAATGGAGAGCGGGGAGAAAGCCGCTGCCGTGCATTCTTATCTGGCAGTTAAAATTCAATTCATGTCCCATCCTTCTCTCCACCAACATTGGCCAAGAGCAGGAAAGTTTAGTTTTTCATGCACTTTAGTTGGTCATCCACTTCCCCCAACATATACAATGTGTATAGCCAACTTAATGGTTGGGGCTAAAAGGTTGTGCGGGAAAAATGAATAATTGGCCTGGCTGCCTGGGGTGCGTGGGGACATGTCGGTAATGCATACTTACCTGTTCCATTTCCTCTCTGCTGCCAGATCCCAGCCACCCGCTCTGCACCGCTTCCTGTACTTGCATAACATACGATGACGTACCGGAAATGGTTGGTCAGAATAGACTCCATACTGAATGTCCATTTACTATGGAAGCGAAACGTCATTGGATGTTCTAAAAACCCAAGCAGGGGTGCAGAGCAGGTGGCCAGGATCTGGCAGCGGGACAGGTAAGTGTACCGTTGCTTGTGTTTTTAGAACATCCAATGACGTTTTGCTCCCGTTTTAGTATAGAGACTCTTCTGAGCAACCATGTCATCCCAAGTGAGCACTACGTCATTGTATGTTATGAGAATACAGGAAGAGGTGCAGAGCCTGCGGCCTGGGATCCAGCAGTGGTTAGGGAACGGGAAAGGTAAGTATACATTACCGAAATGTCTCCCGCAGCCAGTATTCATCTTTTCGGGACAACCTTTTTTAAAGTGACTGTACCACCAGGCCCAGGCTGAAGCACTGGAGTGGGCCAACCCACCCCCAGTGGGAAGAAACCCTAGCCCCTCTATGACGTGACTCCATTAGAATCAATGGAAGCCTATCATAGAGGGGGGGGGGGGGGGTTTCCTCACGCTGGAGGTGGGTCGGCCCACCTACAGTGCTTCAGCCTGGGCCTGGTGGTACAGTCACTTTAAGGTATACTGGTGACAGGTTTGTGGGACACCAATTCATTACCAATCGATGGACCAGAGGAAGGGAACAGGTTTAACTCTTGAATTGTGTTGTCCTTTCTGAAATAACTTTTTGAATTATTCATAATCCATGAGTCTGATGTCCTGCTTCCAAGGCAGAGCCATACGATAAGGGATCGGCACCCCCCTTATATGTTCTTTCCAGGGAATGCATCCCTTCTGTTGGTCTCTGACAAAACATAGATCCAAGCTTGGATATCAGCACCGAGGAGGACAAATGTGGAGTGAAAATACTTGGCTATCTTCTTTAAAATATTTTTGCCAGTGTTGCTGGTAGCACTTTTCTGTGGTCTCCAAGGAGAACATTAGGAGCCTGAACCTGGTAGGTGTGTTTTTTTTTTTTTTTAATATGGATTACTGTCTACTTAGCTAGAGTTTCTATTAAGTCAGTTGAATTTCCCATATTACTCCCATTATCCGGTCCTGGAATTAGAGAATCAGTAAGCTAGCGATGCAGCCAGCAGTCACCGCAGATGACTCTCACCATACACCAGACAATCTCTGGTTTGCAGCTTTCAATGTCTTAGGATGAGTCAACAAACTCGGTCATTTATAGAGTGCTGTGCAGCCCTAGCACTAAGAAGCTTAATTCCGGCTCCGGCATGCTGCAAATATTTATTTGGATTGATAAGAAGAAACGTCTTTCTTGAGGTGTAAGTAACAGCGCTGCCGCCGTCTCTACCTTCCAGATATCTTTTGTCCGGAGAACGATGCATTTGACTGACAGGCAGAAGATTTTATTTACTCCACCATCTGGGTCCTGTATAGCTACTTTATGATAAAAGACTAGATTTACCGCTGTTGCTCTTATGGACATGAAAGATAATGGAAGAAGGTCACGGTTCTTCTTCGGTGACCTTGGAGAACGCATCTTCTTCTTTTTGAGTGTCGCTAACATAATGTATACGTTTCTGAACCAAAGAGCGTATGCTATAATTTTTCAACATTTTTATAGCTTGTTTCCACAGGATCATAAAATAAAAAGCCTTTTTTTGTAAAGTATTGGGGCGGAGGGCATAACAGAAGGGCAGTGACCCCCGCGGTGCGTCATATTTAAAATTAGGCCAGAAATTGTAGGTGTAATCTACTCTCGTAGCTGGCATAAAGATTATTTTGTGTTGCATGGACAGTCATTGATCAATTGATCAAATTATTGTCAATATACTAAGGTTATTAAAGGGGAACCCTTCAGAAAGCTGTATATTCTGGAGCAGTACAGAGAGGAAAGCAGCAGGAGAGGTGCCAGCTGGTACAGTCTTGATCACGGGTCATCTATCTACGGGTCATTAAAAATTTTTAAAGTGATACACCAGCAAAAAAAAAAAAAAAACAATTTTCCTTCATATCAACTGATGTCAAAAAGTGCCAGAAATTTTACTTTATTTACTTCTAAAAAAAAAAAAAATCTCCAGTCTTCCAGTACTTATTAGCTGCTTTATGTCCTGCAGGAAGTGGTGTATTCTTACCAGTCTGTCACAGTGCTCTCTGCTGCCACCTCTGTCCATGTCAGGAACTGTCCAGGGCAGTAACAAATCCCCATAGAAAACCTCTCCTGCTCTCTAGACTGGAGAAAATACACCACTTCCTGCAGTGCATAAAGATTTTTTTCCCCGCTGAAGTACCCTTTTAAAATCCTATGTTACAACTTCCTTGTCAACAGGGCATGATCCCATGAGCGCTATCCTGAGTTTATAAGGACATGCCCCATTGACAAGTACAGAGGTGATGCCCAATTGTCAAGTTTCAGCCAATTATCGCTCCGTGGAATAAATACGTGCGGGACCGGGGAGAAGCAGACCACAAGAGGAGCCCTGCAGCCTGGATAGGTAATGTATACAGTTTAAGCAAGGGCTGCAAGGACATCAGTAACGATGTCCATGCAGCCCTTGTTAAACGATAATCGGGCCGTGAAATAGGCCCAGTAAACAAGCGCCGATCTAGCAGATCGCCGCTCGTTTACAGTTATTATCGGCCCCCATCGGCCCGTGGAATACCACCCTTAGTGGAAGAGCTTACAGGAGAGCGGACTGGTCCACTTTAAATTGAGATGTTGGGCTTCCATCAGCAATGAGAAACTGCAGAACTGGCCGTGTCAATTTCCCATTGCCGGCGCCGGCTATTTTCTTTTCCGCACGCATCCTCCTTCTTGTAGGACAAGTTAATTTGCTCTCTTTCTGAGCTGATTAAGCTAGAACCGGGTCCTGATGTCTCGGTGAAGGCTCCTTTGGAGCACGGATCCGCAGACTGATTGCTCTTTAAAGAGGTTTCATGTTACCCCGTGCGCCTCTCACCTTCTTGTCTCATTATTTATGGACAAGGAAAATACTGATATTGATACCTATGTCAGCTTGATGCCTCCAATTAAAGCCCTGCTACACTGCAGAGAAAACTAAGCTTTCTGTCTGTTTCTCGGCATTGCGGTTGATACTTCTTGTTCCTCATTCAACATCCAATAATGTAGCCACGGGTTGGAGTAGAGAAATTAGGGTTGGGTGTCGTACCTACGATGTGTGGGTGGAACCACGGCCAAGTACATGTGGCACTTCGAAACAGTATGTGGCCATGGCTTTATGCAACGGTGGGCCCTTTAATTATTTCTAAACTGCTGGAATTATGGGTAGTGGCTATATTAAATATTATTTCGAACTTGTTTTTTTTTTTATGAACGTTGGTGCCATAGTTAGAATATGTCAAATTTGCCATATTTTACTGATTTTAATCTTTTTGCTTTATATTAATTCTGTTTGCACCTTAAAGGGGCCCTCTGGGGTTTAAAGGGTACTCTGTTGATTTTTTTTTTTTTTTTTAATTCAAATCAAGTGGTTTCAGAAAGTTATACAGATTTGTAATTTACTTCTATTTAAAAATCTCAAGTCTTGCAGGAGGTGGTTTATTCTTTCCCGTATAACACAGTGCTCGCTGCTGCCATCTCTGTCCGAGACAGCAACTGTCCAGACCAGTAGCAAATCCCTATAGAATTCCTCTTCTGCTCTGGACAGTTCCTGTCATGGACAGAGATGTCAGCAGAGAGCACTGTGTAAGACTAGAAAGAATACACCGCTTCCTGCAGGACATACAGCAGCTGATAAGTACTGGAAGACTTTAGATTTTTAAATAGAAGTAAATTACAAATCTGTATAACTTTCTGACACCAGTTGATTTGAAAGAAAAAAGGAGTTCCCCTTTAAATGGCTCTCCAAGGTTGCATAGAGAGGTAATCTCTGCATTTAATATTTCATAGACACTGTTGTTTCAGAAAACAATAGTGCAAATAAATATAAGAAGCTTTGTAATATATCTTATCAGACAAAAATGCTTCATTTTCACGTTATCAAACATCTTTCTCCTACCATAGCAACAACTTTTGTTTACTGATTACAACCTGTAGTTTGATCTAGCTACTTTACAGAGCAGAAAACTGCTGAAAAATGCCATATAGAAAACTAATATAGCGCTGCTCCTCGCGTACACACACAGCTTATACTAATAAGTCACTTGAAACAACTAGCTGTGATAGATAGGACTCCATAACTCCCATAGACTTCAATTTATTTGATTAGCTCAGATATTATATAGATTAATATAACAGGAGATGAGGAAGACTCTAAGATTTCTTATAAGAATGTGCTGTTATTGCAGCCGTCAGTGCCTCTGCCCTGGAGGTGTCATATTGCAGGTCGCGGTTCTTTTATGAGTTGTTGGTATTGCTCTGCTGTCGTATCTGTCCTATACACCAAGGATATAGGTATGTCTTAGATGGTTAGGTACAGCTATAAGCTTAACGTACACATACAGTACTTACACCCCTTTTATGTAGTAGAATAGATAACACGTGCTCGGCCCTCTGTGTAGGTCAGAACAGTCTTTAGTGTATGTGCACACTAAGGGTACGTTCACACTTATCGGATCCGCAGCATATTTTCTGCTGCAGATCCGCAGCAGATTTCATTTAAATAACTGAACACCGCATCAAATCTGCACCATCAAATCTGCTGCAGATCTGATGCGGATCCTGTAGGTGTGAGCGCACCCTAAGGAATCCGGGCAGATCAGCTGCCGCGGATTCCACAGCTTGCCCCCCCTCACGGCCGCGCATTTCCACCCGTGTTATAGACAGCATTCTTTGGTCTGGCAGACTCCACCATCCACAGGCAGAATCTGCCTGACCATAGAATGGAGTCTATGGCACAGGCGGAGATGCGTAAGGCCGCGAGCTGGGGGAAGCTGCGGAATCCGCGGCAGGCGATCTGCCCGGATTCCATACCCTAACATTGAATGCTCAATATAATATTGTAATATAGTCATATTTAACAGTGGTGACTTCAGACCACCTCATCAGATGAAATGGGGGTTAGACCTTAAAGGGGCACTCCGGCAAAGTTACTTTGTATTCAGCTTTGCAGTTCCAGTGCCACCATTCTGTGCCGTGATGTCAGCTGCAGTGAGTGTTCCAGGTTGTGCCACCCTCCTCTTCGCACATTGCTGTAAGCAAGAGTACGACTCTGCTCCGCCGGCTGTACTCTTACTTATCGTGAGAGTGCAGCACGGCGCTGTGTCTGAAGAGGAGGGAATGCCCACTGCAGCTAACGTTACGGTACAGAATGGCGGCGCTGGAACACAACCCTGCCATGACGTCACACTAAGAGCTTCAGAGCTGATTACATAGTAAGATTGGCCGGGGCACCCCTTTAATGGAATATGCCCGTGGGAAACCTCTGAGGCCAGTACAGTAAAGGGGTTATCCAGACAGCAGAAAGGGTCTTACGTGTTCTGCTCCTTGGAGCTGCGCTTCCTCCTTCTGGCTGCCTCAGAAGCATACTTTCCGAGACGAGAAGGGGTTGAGGTTATCATGAGCATAATGAGCATGAGCATGTCTAATAGCTGCTCAATGTTTAATGAATATCGCCTCATCCGCACGCAATGCTCACAACATGTACCCTTCCCCCTCTTGTCTCGAAAAGTATACTTCTAAGAAAGTCAGAGGAAGGAGGTGGAGTGCCAGGGTGCCGAACATGTTGGACTTTTTCTGCTTCCTGGGTAACCCCTTAGCCACACAACCCACCAACTTTATGTGTATGTGAATGTGGACCTCTGGATTCTCTTCCAATAGATGGTGTTGATGGATAGAAGGGTTGAACATGTTGGGGGAGATTTATCAAACATGGTGCAAAGTGAAACTGGCTCAGTTGCCCCTAGCAACCAATCAGATTCCACCTTTCATTTTCCAAAGAGTGTGTGAGGAATGAAAAGTGGAATCTGATTGGTTGCTAGGGGCAACTGAGCCTGTTTCACTTTATACCATGGAGGAGATTTATCAAACATGGGGCAAAGTGAAACTGTCTCAGTTGCCCACGGCAACCAATCAGATTCCACCTTTCATTCCTCACAGACTCTTTGGAAAATGAAAGGTGGAATCTGATTGGTTGCTAGGGGCAACTGAGCCAGTTTCACTTTGCACTATGTTAGATAAATCTCCCCCCCCCCTATGTTTGATAAATCTCCAGAACTGTCTGTTCATATATTTTTTTGTGAATGTGAATGTTTTGTGAACATGTGAATGTTTGTCCGTGCTAAATGTTATATGTGGAGAGTTGACGGCATTTGACCACTTTTTATCATGAACTTTCAAGGTCCCAACCACAAATCATCAACTCGTAAATGGCCCTCATGCTCGTTCCACCTCTGAAGATGACATCTGCCATGACAGGTGACTTAACTAAGTGGTGTATCCAATGTCAAGTGGTTTTTATGGTTTACCATGGACAGAACTTCCGGGCCCTTGAATCATACTGGAAATTCCATCCAAATCGTAAAACGCAAAAAAAAAGTTCCAGGGATTAAAGGGGTTATCCAGTGCTACAAAAACATGGCCACTTTCTTTGCGAGACAGCACCACTCTTGTCCTTGGGCGGGGTTTTGCTACTCAGTTCCATTGAAGTGAATGGAGCTTAATTGCAAACCGCACCTGAACTGGAGACAAGAGTCGTGTTGTCTCTGAAAGAAAGTGGCCATGTTTTTGTAGCACTTGATAACCCCTTTAATGGTTAACATTAAGTATCATTAGTAGATGGTAGACAAATACGACCTAAATCTATGTCCGCAGGGGGTAGTTGTGGAGAGGCGACTTTCAGCAGTGCCGGTAATGAGGTGCAGTTAGTTCTCCACTGGTTCTACGACTATGGCTAAACGTTATCGCAATGTTCGGCCTAAATGATCCACTGCTGTTTACCTTCAAAGCTTTTGAGACCACAACTGCTTTACTGTGTGAATATGAGAAGAAATCAGCGGCCCGGCTTACATCCCATTCCATCACAAGTCAACCCCCGTGTTCATCATTATTACACTTAGGATCTGATTAAATGTTATTACGCCGCGGCTCTCTCGTTGAGAGGCGACTACTTGTAGAAGCTATTCTTATGTACGTGTCATGACTTCCGACAATTTTTTTTTTTATGAAAAAGAAGGCCAGATAACCTTGTTTTGTACGGACGGCCTGTAATAACGTTAGATTTTTTTTAATATCATACCAGGCATAGCTTTTCTCTCGCCCTCTCGCCCTCGTTCTCTCTGTCTCTAGCTGAAAGTACATTAGAAAGAGGTGGTGGTATTGTACTTCTGCATGGGGCAGGATAATCCCGCTGTAAGAGGAGGCATGGCTAGTTCAGGCTCCTTTTTGAAAACCACTTGAGAACAGTTGGGTGTCGCGACTAAGTACTTTTTCTCATTGATGCCATTGAGACATGCCACAGTGTGAGAGCCAATGTGGTCAGCGGGTGGAAGGTCACAAAGAATAGTTAACAGTATGTTACTTTGGTGTTTATGCTGTTTTTGAAGCTATTTATCCAAACTGGTTGTCTTTACCTTTTTTCTTTTTTTCTAATTCATGCTGTAGCTTCTGTCCCTAATACATATGGTTTTATGTTGTTTTTCATGTTTTATGAAATACTTTTGCATTTAAAAAAAAATAAGGGGTACTCCAGCGAAAATATGGTTTCAGAAAGTTCTATAGATTTGTGATTTACTTCTATAAAAAAATCTTAAGTCTTCCCATATTTATCAGCTGCTGTATGTCCTGCAGGAAATGGTGTTTTATTTTCAGTCGGACACAGTGCTCTCTGCTGACATCTCTGTCCATGTCAGAAACTGTCCAGAGCAGAAGAGGTTTTCTATGGGGATTTGCTCCGGCTCTGGACAGTTCCTGACCTTGGACAGAGGTGGCAGCAGAGAGCACTGTGTCAGACTGAAAATAAAACACCATTTCATGCAGGACATACAGCAGCTGATAAGTATAGGAAGACTTGAAATTTTTAAATAGAAGTAATTTACAAATCTATATATCTTTCTGAAACCAACTGATCTGAAAAAGATTTTTGCCGGAGTACTTCTTTAATCCAGTTGATTCCTGAAAGAAAGACAGTCTTGTTGAGACAGTTGACCTATGGATTTGCTGAGGTTTGGATTGAGGTTCTTGGCTGTCCTCAGTCTCCTAAGCAAGTCGGAGTTTTGATTCCCTGGATGACAACTGGAAGCAGAATACACAGGAATAGGCACAAAGTGAGGACAATGACAACATAAAATCGACACTGAGTGTTAGTTAAAGGAGAAGTCCTGTGAAAATTTTTATTAAAGTATTGTATTTCCCCCCAAAAGTTATACAAATCACCAATATACACTTATTATGGGAAATGCTTATAAAGTGTTTTTTTTCCTGCACTTACTATTGCATCAAGGCTTCACTTCCTGGATAAAATGGTGATGTCACTTCCTGGATAAAATGGTGATGTCACGACTCGACTCCCAGAGCTGTGCGGGCTGTGGCTTCTGGAGAGGATGATGGCAGATGTCCCTCCAGTGCCCTGTGTCCCTCAGTGTCCCCCTGCCATCATCCTCTCCAGCAGCCACAGCCCGCACAGCTATGGGAGTTGGGTCGTGACATCACCATTTTATCTAGGAAGTGACATCACCATGTTATCCAGGAAGTGAATCCTTGATGCAGTAGTAAGTGCAGGGAAAAAAGCCCTTTATAAGCATTTCCCGTAATAAGTGTATATTGGTGATTTGTATAACTTTTGGGGGGAAATGCAATACTTTATTAAATACTTCTCCTTTAATGAACTAAGGATACTAAAGCAAGCAGATGTAGTTACATAGTTGAAAATGGTGACGTCTATCTGTCAGAAACTTTCCTCCCTGTGATCTATCTTTGCGTTGTGGCAGCAGAGACAGGACACTGTTGTTGTGGTTGCCCGCCATCTCACGTCATGGCTGGTCACCCAGTCACTCAAAGCAGGAGTCTGTCTTTGGCCAACCCCAGTCAGCCTATCTGGGACATTGGAGCACAGGTCCCATCACGAGTGGCTTCAGTGCTCACAGCTGAGAGCTGGAGGGAGTGTCAAATGGGCTCTGCCTTACGTCACCAGCGTTTATCCAAGTTACTGACATTGTTTTTGACCTTGGCCTAGTTTCCTGACTTTGTCCTTGATCCGCTACTGTCTGTGTTTGGTCTCGGCCCCGTTTACTAGTATCGTCGCTGCTTCTGATTCTATCTTTGATATTGCTTTCCTGGTTTTGACCATCAGCTTGTTGTTATCTTCTCTTGGTTACAATTTGTGGCAAACTTTCCCGCAATCCCTCGTGCTTGCAGGTTCGATGGAATAGAGCTGCACCAGAGTAGGTCATACCCTACCCTAAGGGTCCATTTACATAGAAAGATTATCTGACAGATTATCTGCCAAAGCCAGGAACAGACTTTAAACAGAGATCAGGTCATAAAGGAAAGACTGAGATTTCTCCTCTTTTCAAATCCATTCCTGGCTTTGGCTTCAAATCTTTGGCAGATAATCTTTCTGTGTAAATGGACCTTAAGGGCAACAGGTTATGGAAAAAATATTTTAAACAGTACATTATCAGAAATGCTTGTACATTTGAAATATATTTAAAGGGAATCTACCACTATAAAATCACAGTTACAGCTATAAATACATTTCTATAAGACCCCGAGCACGGTTTTCAGGCATATATGTAAATGATCTGAGTGATACTTGTATGGTCCGAAAAAGTACTTTGTAATTCCTACCTATGTAGGCATGGGGGTGGTCCTAAGCTCCTAAGTAGTCGCCGCTGGCAGGAAACCTCTTCGGCAATTGCACCTCCCTGGGAGAATGATCGCTCAGGGTCGGCCCCTTTATGACGCTGCCAGCTCCTTTACGCTGACGCTTCCAGGGAGGCATGATTGCTGAAGAGGTTTCCCACCAGCGGTGACCACTTAGGAGCTGAGGATCAGCTGATCGCCCCACTGGGGGAGGGTGGGCCTACCTCCAGTACTTCATCCCCTGCCATTGCCTACATTTGCTTTAATGACACAACCCCTTGAAGAGTTTTATCAACATCACCACTCCCACAATACATCTCGGCTACTGCAAAAATCCACTCAATTTATTCACCAACTGTGCTCAGAAATAAAATGAGAAAATAAGGGCCCTAGTACATGGAAAGATTATCGTGCCAAAAATCGTTATATCGTTCAAATTAAAGCAATAATTTTCGGTATGTATGCAGGAAACGATCTTTTGAGCCGACCATAAAATCTTTGTTAATCATTCGCTAATCGTTCATAAACCTTTTGTATGTACAGATTGTTCATTCATTATTACGATCGTTTGGATACTGAAGTATGCAAACAATCATATCGCAACTAACAACTATCTTTCAGTGTAGTATTCACAACCGTTTATCGTTAACCGTAGAAAACGAAAAATCCCTTTGTCTAATAAGACCCTTATTCTAACCAAATGAATGGAAAAAGCCCATTGGGATCACCCTAAAGATTATTTAAAGGAACTGGGTGTATATCAGTGCTATAACCAGAAGTTATACTTATACAGACTTACGTGAGCCCGTTGTGCCTACCCTATCATTGTACTCAAGCAACAAACTGTTCAGGTTATGTAGAACGACTTTCATATCCCGGTGAATAATACCAAGATGAATATTGCAGAGAAGGTTTCTACTTCTCCGGAGCTAGAGCTGACACACAGCAGTGAAAAAAGTTTTTGGCTGCATTCAATAATTCTTTGACTGGCACATCTCTGCGTGCGCCATTCTTTACTCTGAAGCATTCACGTGTGCTTCGCAGGTAATAAAGAAGTCAGGTTTCTCCTTCCTTGCCGTGTGTCACGAGACACGTTTCAGACGGTGCCCTTAGACAGTATGACAACTTACTCTATAGTTGGAAATCCATAATTTGCCGTTACTAAACAATCGGCCTCGAGTCCGGAGTTTACAAAAGCAAAAAAATCTGAGAAGTCACACATTTTAAAGGGGTTGTCTGTGCTCTACTGTTGTTGACAACAGTTGATGGTTGTTGACACTGTGCATATGACCCCTTTAGACATTCACAGGCTTCCAAAGTTGTCTGCAGTGGTCACCTACCTCTTGTCAAAAGGAAGTGGTAAGTAGGGGTTGGTGAGTTAGCCATCAGCATGACAATACAGTGGACATATAGGGTGAGTATGACTTATTTTTATGATGACTTTTTAACAAAACTTAAGATCACTGAGCACAGGATTATATGAAATTTGAAAAACACAAAAACTTAACTTCTTATTGAACAGCACCATAGGTTGTGCCAGGTATTGCATTTTATCCCCGTGCCATATTTCCCAGGAGATCCCGTCCCTAAGGCAGCATCTACAAGATGGCGGCACTAGCTAAGAGTTAAGTGGGCACCAACTAGAATAGTAGGATGTACAGTATGTCTGCTGCTCCACTGGTCAATACAGACTTCTCGGTTATCCCCAATAATGAGAAGCAATACTAGACGCAGCCTAAGAACAATGGGGGTGCTGTTTCCATTGGAAAACAGCTATGTATTCCAAAATCCCATGCAACCTGTTTTAAGTTTCTGAAGAACTTGATACTGAAGAACGAACAGCCATTCTCCCCCGACTTGAAATACTTAAAATACTACTTTTAACTTTCGTCTGTAAATAGTGGAACTCTCCATGCAGAGCAGCAGAGAAGCTGGCATTGGCTGTCAGTCTGCATCGTACACCGATCAATCTTACCTGGCATGGTGTGACAAGGTTGCCAGCTGCCCAGCTCCATCAGTGTCACCAAGAAGAACTCGACTGATCAAAGCCTGTTAACATCCTTGCACAAATCTTTTTCTAGATAAGGTACAAAATTTCACAGTGGTCCCAGTAGGAGGAAATTCTTTTTACAACTATCAATAGATACATGATTCATTATAATGTACAGGTATCTCTGAGCAATTCGTAGTCAATCACGCTCCCCGCAGCTACCATAAAAAGTCGAGCCTGTTATTTGGAGTCTCGGTGGTTTATTTCCGTTCTGTGCTTCACAGCAGGAACTTCGGAAAGTGTTTTTCATAAAGTATAGACAACAGGAAAATTTATATTCCATATTTTATATGGGTTGTATTATAGGGTTAAAAAAGATGAGTAATTCAACCGACCAACATAGTTGATAAGAGTCAGCCCCTTGAATGCTGTTTACGGAGCCTTGGCCGAAGGAAAGTAGACTCTGTTTATATGAACTCCCCGGAGAATCCATTGACCAGTTTACTTAGCATTTATAGGATTGATATGAGGCCAAGATCAGCGTCCAGAGACCGTATCTTAGGATCAGTGAGGTTTAAACAGTTCACACGATCAGGTCATTCCCACGAAGAGGTTCTCCATCATGTCCATGAATCGCGTGAGAACGTCATCTATTGGGTTGTGGGATATGGGTTCTCTATTATTATCCTAAGCTAATGGGTTCGGAAACGTGTTCTAGTACAACTTAATTTCCATAATAGAGAAGTATACACCTATATGGAGGACTGTCGGGAAATGTAGGCATGTAGAAATGAGATATCGTTGTTGCCCTAGACATGGTGTCACTCATGGTGGCAATGTGTTGGTGGCTTCCTCTCCACTAAACATATGGGTTTGGGACCTCCTTATTTACAATGCCCTTGTTCTACCTTAAGGCTTGGCCATTGGCCAATCAAGTAAACCACATGTGATACCATTTTAGGAGCAACTACTAGGAAATAACTACATTTTACAGCTTGGTTGGAAATAAGACTATCAATTTTTTTCCAAGACGTGTGGTGTATATTTATGGCAATTTGCTAGGATAAGGGCTTGACTCTTAATGGTTTTCCATTTGCGGAAGTAGTCTGATTCTTAATACCCAGAACATTTTCTTAAAACCACATGATTTGCCCAGCAGGTACTGAGATACGAAGCTTTAGGACCACCAATGAGATAAGCTTTGACTCTCTTAGCAGGCCATAGAGACACTAGACCATATCCTCCCAAAATTTCTTACATAAGTGCCACTTACTTTGCTCCGTAATCCCCATAGAGAGGCTAAAATTCGGCTGGGTTAACTCTATTCTGATCACTAGTTTTGAATATCCCAGAAATCGCTCCGTGCACGCTCTGAAAGACAGATTTTAACCTTTAATGTCTTGAAATTTCGCCAACATTTAGTGCAGCAATTTACAAAAGTGCATACCTTGGCTTGTCCTCTGTGTTTTTGCCAAGTTTTGTAATCTTCCACTTAGTCGTCCACTTTTCTTTAATTTTACAATTTTTTTTTTTCACTTGTTAAAATGGGCTTTCTGAAAACAGTTGCTCATAATAAACACCGTATGGAGCCATAATTATGGACCTGTCACAAAAGGGCAGGAGGACTTTTACCAATTCACAAAGCCTAAAGGTCCGCTGTGCACTTTAAATTGCCCAAACCTCCTCTTCTATGATCTGAAAATTACCAACATATTTTTAAAAACAGCTTTTCATTGGAATGGCGCTACCGCTGTTCCAAGTTCTGATAATTGCCCCAATATACGTAGGTAAATTCTATTGGGAATGATGTACGGGCTGGAACATAAGATCGAGTTCACATTTGTGTTTTTCTAATGGAAATGACTGATGACAAGTCCAAATTTTTTAATCATTTTCTTATTGATCTTGATGGAACTGGTTTGCCTTGCAACAGTCAATTGGGTTTTGTGGGTTTTAAAGGCACCAATATGCTACATTTTTAAATACCTTATCTCATGGGCCGATGCTGAAAGCAAGCGAGCGCCAATCTGTCAGGTCAGCACTCGCTTCCCCCTTGCTCCCTGCTCACTGTCTGTGCTATTAAGTGCGCCGACAGCGAGCGGGTAAGAGCGGGGAGGCCGCAGGGAGCTGCGGGAGGTGGTCCATAGGCGATAGCGACGGTCTGCTGCCACCGCTCCTATTACATGGAGTGATGGCCAGCAGACCATTGCTATCATTGTATTTTTTTTCCAACGTGTTAACACTACCTATTTTACCAACTATAACAGCCGATAACCGTCCAAATACGGCCGATAATCGCTTGGTGTAATAAGGCCATTTGCCCAATAAAAGATGGCGGCTGTTGCCATCAATGGCTGTAGGTGCATCCCACATATCCTCCTTTGTTTCCCCCTTTTACCATTGAGCATTTTATCCCACGTCTATGAGGCTTTTGTTCAGCCAGCTATCCGCTGATCACCACGCCTTTTCCAGCTTGCGGGATCCATTCCACATCAGCACATCTTTGGGCGTAGTAATGTATTTACTCTATTATAAAAGCAAATAGCTGTTTGTATTAAACTTCCTACTAATTTTTCTATATTCCCGGTGTAACAATGACAGTAAAAAAAAAAAAAAAATCAACAATGCCTTCGCGATTGGGCGTAAATCACTGCTCAAAGACAGGCCCCCACGTATTTTATTAGAATGGTGAGAATCTATGTATTTATTCTGCGGCTGACAAGTGGCACAGTACCAGTAATTAAAATCTCTGATGATAAATTCACAATACGCACAGATGAGAATCAACAGCGCTCAGTCGAGAGATGACGGCTCCTTCCCTGCTGGAGGCCAGAAATCATTTAGAAGGACGATTTACACGTAGACGCCACTACCTGCGCTAAGAAAGAATGCTACCGAGGGGGGTCGACTCGCCCAACGGGGTGTCAGGCATATCGATTATGCCCTATGCGTATTCTCCAATAATTACTGTGTTCCTGAGTGCACCTAATAGACATTACTGTATCTCAGACCCTAGAATTAAAGGGGATGTCCACCATTCTTTTTTTCATCTGCCCATGGGTTATGACCGATATTGCAACTCTGCTTCATTTAAAGGGACATGCTGGCAAATTAAAAAATTATATATATATATATATATATATATATATATATATATATATATATATATATATTTATATATATTTTTTTATTATTTTTTTTTTTTTTATTTATTTATTTATTTTTTCTTCATGGAGTTTCAGTAAGGGACCTCGTGGACCTTCTACTGCCATCAATGGCTGCTGCCTCTGAAACTGCAGGGCTGCACAAGCCCTGGTCTTGGCACAGTTAGTTGGCACAAGGGGTATTCTTTCAAATGAACTGGTTTCAGAAAGTTATATACATTTGTAATTTACTTTTATATAGAAAAAAAATCTCAATTCTTCCAGTACTTTCAGCTGCTGTATGTCCTGAAGGAAGTTGTGTATTCTTTCTAGTCTGACACAGTGCTCTCTGCTGCCACCTCTGTCCATGTTAGGAACCAGAGCAGTAGCAAATCCCCACAGAAAACTTTTCCTGCTCTGGACAGTACCTGACATGGACAGAGGGGGCAGCAGAGAGCACTGTGTCAGACTGGAAAAATACACTATCAGTACTTGTTGCATGTAGCGCTAGCAAAGCTGAGACTCCCGTGCATATTGGCATTAGAATAGAGAGTAAGTTTGGGGAAGCTGTCAGTGTCAGGAGTGCTGCAGCCATGGCACAGTGTAGTGCAGAAGTGGGGATAACTGCCAATCACTAATCACTCTGCTACAGAGTGCCGCACCTACAGAGCTACTGACGCATACAGCTTTCCCAGACATCAGACAGGGCCCAGTATTGATAGCTCTTTAATACCATTATATCTTTCTTTAATACCATTAAATCATAAAGAAATAAAAAAAAAATAGCTGGAATGCCCTTTAAGTTATTAGAATAGAACTGGGATACCATACACAGCATATAGACTAAGTGACATTGTTTCTAGAGAAAAATCCTATTTCTGTGCAGCTTTTAGGTTAAGAAATGCTTTTAATCATTAGTAGACAGTCATTGAGGCAGTTTTCTCGGCTATTAAAGGGTTAAACCACCCCCCCCAAATTTTTTTTTTAAATCAACTGGTGCCAGAAAGTGCTAAAAATTTGTAACTTACTTTTGTTAAAAATCTCACATCCCCCAGTACTTATCAGCTGCTGTATGTCCTGCAGGAAGTTGGACCGAGACAGAAGACTCAGACTCTTGTCCACCAATGATTAAAAGTGTGTAAGGTAGCCTGTATCGATTGTCGAGCCATGGCAAGAACTGAGGCCCAGCAGATTGGGCTGCCCATACGTCATGGTGCCTATCCACTGGATATGAGATTACTAGCTGATCAGTGAGGGTTTGCTGATCCCAAGAACAGAGGGAGTTGTCCCCCGATCAAATGGAATGTCAGTTTAGCACATAATGATAGCTGGAAGCCCCATAGAGAATGAATTGAGTGCAGTCAAAATAATAGTTAATGGGATGACTATCCTCTGTTCTCCGATTTATGGAGAGTCATAGTTCGAATAGGTCATCTAATGGACAGGGTATAACTTTGGCTCCTGGGATAACAACTTTAAGGTGACTCATATTTATAGTAGTGTTGCTCTCATAACAGCTACTGTTGTAGCAGTACTCACAGATTCAGCCATCCCCCCCCCCCCAATTATAGGGGCCATCCTTAAAGGGGTTGGCCACTTTAAAGTAAAATAGTTCAGTATACAGTATTAGTAATTTTACTTACTCTGTATACTGACAGCAGCTCCTTAAAGGGGTTGGCCGCTTTGTAGTAAAATGTTTCAGTATACAGTATTAGTAATTTTACTTACTGTATATACTGACAGCAGCTCTTTAAAGGGGTTGGCCGCTTTGTAGTAAAATGTTTCAGTATACAGTATTAGTAATTTTACTTACTGTATATACTGACAGCAGCTCTTTAAAGGGGTTGGCCACTTTATAGTAAAACAGTTCAGTATACAGTATTAGTAATTTTACTCATTGTATATACTGACTCCCTGTGTACCTCACAGAACTGAAATCAGGCTCCTCTCCTCCAGGTTGCCGTGCTCTGTGGTGAGTCTCTCCATAAGATGGCTGACGTAAAGGAGCATGTGACCATGCCCCCCCCCCCCCCAAGTGTCCTCCATAGACATATACAGGCTCAGGGGGGGATGGTCACATGCTCCACCATGTCAGCCATCTTATGGACAGACTCGCCACAGAGCAGGACAGCACAGCCTGGAGGAGGAGAGTCTGGTTTTAGCTCTATGAGGTACTCAGGGAGCTGCTGTCACTATATATAGTGGGGGAGATTTATCAAACATGGTGTAAAGTGAAACTGGCTCAGTTGCCCCTAGCAACCAATCAGATTCCACCTTTCATTTTCCAAAGAGTCTGTGAAAAATGAAAGGTGGAATCTGATTGGTTGCTAGGGGCAACTGAGCCAGTTTCACTTTACACCATGTTTGATAAATCTCCCCCCAGTGAGTGCACTTACTAATACTGTACACTGAACTATTTTACCAACCCCTTTATAGCATCCATGCCAGTCAGCTACGATTAAGGTAAACGGGTGAGGAGACTCGGCATAACAGGAACCTCGCTACTTCCCCTTGTCACTTTAATGAGCTTTCTGTGCAAACATTCTAATTTCCCTGTGCACACACAATGCAGATAGCACTTACCGGATTTATGGAATATTTTGTGTCCGGATCTGTCACCAGCTACTTGTACAAAAGATCTACTCCGCATTTTCTTTCAAGATTATTTTTCCATTAGGAGGCAAATTAGTGACATCCGTTCTGACAGCGGAAAGACAGCGCGAGAGGGTTATTACCATTATACCTACATCAACCCATAGGTGATGATAGACAACGCTACTTGGCTAAAAGACGGGGAAAAAAATACAGTATAATCACAGTATATTCAATTCTCCCCATCGGAATAAGCTTAATGGCTGTAGAATTTGTTTATGGAGCCGGTTGAGCTCGGCCGGGGGAATCCTGCGAGGTTTTTTTTTTTGTTGCGCCATACGGAATTAATGTGGTCTTTTCTTCTGATGCAATTGAATCATTACACTTCACTTTGAGCAGAACAAATCTTGGCAATTTAGCAGACACCCGAGACATAGTGTAAAAGTATTTATGTAGTGTGTTAGCGTGGCACCGGGGTCCATTTGTCACTGTCTCCGAGAAGTGTGTCTATCCCGAGCTCTGTGAAAGGGCTTATAAAGAACAGCCGAGAAGGTGCGCACCTTTCAAAGATCAGCTTGCCATTTACCTTGTTGTCTCTACAGACCATTTATATTCTTGACTGTTCGGTATAAATGCGGAGTTTGGTGGTGGTGGGGGGGATGGGGGGGGTAGACGAGAGACGCCCGCTTCATTTCTGGACTAGTGCAATAAATAGTCTACTAAAACCGAGCCCTATTTAGCGACGTTAGTTTTGTGTCTCTGATTAAGATCTGCAATTTTCTTCTGAGTCATGGCCGCCGCTCGGGCATTCGTAAACGTGTGAATCATTCAGCACATCAGGTCAGGTTGCTCATTATTCTCGGGACTTGCTAAATCTTCGGTTCCGTGTTATCACACAATGCCTGAATGGAAATGTTCCAGTGTGTGCTCGATAGGATTTATCTAGTGTCGGCGATCGATATCACGCGAGACGCGGGTATTCCCTTTTTTTGGACCGGGCAGAGGACGATTTAGGACCGTTACGTAGCACCACCACCTGTCTGTGGTTTCATGGTGAAAAATGAAGCCATTACGGGTCTGTCCGGGCAACTAATGATCAAATATTTCAGACTGTTAAAAATCAGAGATTGTGACCTTGCTATTACTAACTACTTTGAGGTGCTTGAGTCTTTATCATGGAATTAAAGGGATATTATGGTCATGCATCTAAAGGGGGAAACGGGACAGCAACATTGTGTGGCCATTGGTGAATTGGTGGGGGAAAGAGACAAAACTAGGCCGACAAGTTATAATTAGAGATGAGCAAACCTGCCGAGGTTCGGGTTCGAATGAACCTGAACTCTCGGCTTCTGATTCCCGCTGTCTGCCCGCTCCGTGAAGAGGGTGGATACAGCCAGAGGACCGCTTGGAAAACTGGGATACAGCCATAGCCATAGGTTGTATCCCCGTTTTCCAGGCGGTCCTCAGGATGTATCCAGCCTCTTCACGGAGACGGCAGACAGCGGGAATCAGAAGCCGAGAGTACAGGTTCATACGAACTCGAAACTCGTCAGGTTCGCTCATCTCTAGTTATGATACCAGCCCTATTCTCCAATGTATCACAGGCAGAGAGGTCAGCACAGAGACGCTGATCAGTAGGTCGTATCTGCTGGACATTACTTAAAGGACAACTCCAGCTGGTGTCTTCGGAACTCCCTCACTTCTGGGTTACAGTGAAATGAATGGGAGAAAAAGAGGCTGCCAGTGTGCGTGCGCTGGAGCGCATTACATGGCTTCCAGCAAGCTCAGCCAATCAGGGCTGAGCAAGCTGGAAGCCATGTGATGCACTCCAGCCAATGAAAAAGCTGCTGTCTTTCTCTCCCATTCAGTTTACTAGAAGACCAAGAAAGAAAACCAAGACCACCCTCCCACCACACATCCCCCCCCCCCCCCCCCCCGGTCCGACAACACTGTCACGAGATGGCGCCCGGGAGAAGAGGACATTGTTGACAGTTATTGGGTATGTATGCTTTATTTCACCTCTGGAGGGGGATGGGAGAGGAGGGAACGGGTCAGATAGCTTACTAACTTTCTAATGTACGTTAAATAAGCTAAAAAAATAAAAAAAATCACAGGAGTTGTCCTTTAAATCCAAGCACGCTATAAACTACAGCTATATACCATTATATATACTGTATATAGACACTAGAGATGAGCGAACCAGGTTCAGGTTCGAGTCCATCCGAACCCGAACTTTCGGCATTTGATTAGTGGCGGCTGCAGAACTTGGATAAAGCTCTAAGGTTGTCTGGAAAACATGGATGGATACAGCCAATGACTATATCCATGTTTTCCACATAGCCTTAGGGCTTTATCCAACTTCAGCAGCCACCGCTAATCAAATGCCGAAAGTTCAGGTTCGGATGGACTCCAGCATGCTCGAGGTTCCCTCATTTCTAATAGACACCTATAGGACATAGACTACTTGGACAATATTAGATTTCGTTTTGGGATTGTCAGCTCTTTTTTTCTGCTTCTCTATGTTCACTTGCGGTTTATTTATCCCTCAGACTGCTTACTGCTAGATTTAGACCATTGTGGGATTCTACGGGAACAGAGGAGCCAAGGAAAATGCTGCCATAATGTTGACCCTGTGGAGTCAGGGGAACAGCTTCCCGTGGTCCCTATAATCCTGCTGTTCTGACATTTCACTTTTTTGCTTTTATGTTGTTTTATTACTGATTCTTCGTTCCTCAGAAGGATTTATTATTAGCGTGATGGAGTAAGCGCTCCTGACAGGGTACTGCTGCCACAAATACAAAGTCCCACAATGCAATGTTTGCTGTATACGGTGGCCATTGTGGGTTGGTAGAATATATATTTATATCTTAAGGGGAATATTTTATGTTAAACATTTTTTTTAACAATATGTTCTAATATTCTATTTTACTATCTAAATTATAAAATAATCCTGAAACTTAGCAGTTTTCATTCTGACCACTAAGCCTAAAACTAAAGCTGAGAATTCCTGTTCTGTCTGTGAAGATAAGGAGGAGCATGTTGAGCAGTGACCTGTACAGAAGAAAGGTGACACAAGTAGATAACAAAAAACAATCAGAGCTCAGACTCCCCCCTCCACTATAGAATGACCTCTGCACAGGTCAGAGAGCGTGCTTTCAAATCCCATACAAAGATTAGGTTCTAGAGATGTTCCTTATATCTGTGTCTATCAGGCTCGCTGTAAAGCATATCACTAAATGCTGTTAAAAACATCACAGTCACAAAGGCTGCCCCCATAATAATATAGTAAAAAATAAAAAAATCAGAAAATAAAAATAGATTAGAAAAAAAACTGCTTCAGTATCTGTCTGTAGTTAGTAAAAGAAAATCTAGGCGAAGCTTTCATGTTAATATGTGTGAATATAATTATTAAATGTGTTAGATAACACATGGCATTAAGTAAATATAGAAGACCACACCCCTTCTGCAAAGCTCCACCCACTTTTCAAAAAGTGCAGATTCTAACATTAAACAACCAAAAATTGCTTTTTTTTTTTTTTATGAAAAGTCAAAAACTGCCATACAAGGAAATGTAAATCCTCCCCATAGTATTTTAAAGACCCAGAGTGGCTCATGTGCTTGTACCAAAGTAAGAAACCACTCAAGGTTATGTGGTTAAGAAAAAAAAAATCATCACATATACAATAAGATTTACTATAGATGTCTTAGTTAATAAAGGACTTTTCATCTATTAACCAGAATGGATTAGCTGCAAAGAGTGTCTCTCCCTCTGGAGGACCCACTGTGTCCCTTCAGACCTAATGCTAGCTGGTGTGTAATACTTAATTTCTCCTCTGGGGGCACTGTAGGGAAATTGAACACATGCTGCCAAGTTTCCTCAATCTTTACAGTTTATTCAGGCACCCTGTGATCAGCTTTCAATGTGCTTAGTTGTCAGGTCTACACTCAATAACTAACTAAATGTCATTCTTAATTGTTATAATATATATAATTAATATCATTCATTATGTCCACTTTATTATTTTTTACTACTACTTTGGATGACCAAACTTATACTCTCTCCCTATTAACCCCAAATGTTTTATTATCAAGCTTTTATAGTTACCCAGGGTTTCAGTTGCTTTTAGCATCTGATCAGGCAGTGTGACCTTTTCCACTAGAATCAAAATGACTATGATTTTTAGTTAAAGTGGTGTCTGGTGTAGAAAGTACGTTTTTTGGGGCTTTTTTTATTATTATAATTATTTTTTTAAATTTTTTTCAGCAAGATTCCCTGACCATTAGGCGTTCTTTGGTGTCTCTCTGTTGGGATTCAGTAATGAGCTGTGCACTTTGGAAAAATTCAAAAGTGTTACCCTACAGCGCCACCACAGGCAAACAGAATAATTGCACAGTCCTAAATTTAAGCCAGTGGGTCATTGTCAAAAGAATTTTAAGACCCTGCTAGGTTTTGTTATATTGACCCTACAAAGTGGTGACAATGTGATTTTTGTGCTTTTACAGCTGCTATTAAGCTTCTGAGAAACCCCCCCCCCCCCCCCCTTCATAGTGCACAACTATTTTTCATTCTCTTCATTTCACGGGTTGGGAGAACTGAGCTGTTTCACTTAGTTTTTCCTACTTCTATGTCCAATTACAGGGCACCACCTACTTACGGGCCCTTCTCTTTTCTGCCATGCAACAACATAGCACTAAAAAAATTGAACTCAAAAGGCTGGCACTGTTCTAGGAGTAATATACAGTACTATAGCATGTGGGGCAGATATGGGGGTTATTGATACATTGGTTTTGCAAAGTGCTGTATGAGCTGAAAGGAACCGAAAATCTCACTGTAAGGAAGGGGTTAACATACAAAAGTAGTCCTGGCCTAAGCATTGATCTAATCAAGGGAATGGAAGATTGGTCTACATTCAGGAGGCAGCCCTGTGTACACAAAAATAACACATACTTATGACAAGAAACAGTTACCTAGAACTTGATGAGTAGTCAGAGATAAAAAGGAAAACTTGCTAGAGACAGAATTACCCTAGCAACAGTCAATGGACAGTAGTTTGCAGGGAAATGAAACACCTAGGTGGTTGCCTCTTGATAAATTGGTCATCTGCGAAACGCACGTCGGAATTGGTGCCAGGACAACAAGACTTTGGGTAAGATGCTATTACTTTATTACATTCTATGAAGCTCAATCTACCGTCCGGCCAAAGAATTGACATGTCAGAATATTATTGAGTCAATTGGACAGGCATAACTTCCCGCGGAGACCGAATTTACGCCCAAATTCCTTAGTGTGCACATACCCTTAGAGGTAAAAATTATAGGAGAATACAGCACTAAAACAGCAATGCCTCCACCTCATTCTCAAAAAATAACCCTTTAACTCTTCTAATAGCTTTAAATTTTTAGTCTTAAAATTTTGCCCAAATTTTGGTAAAATTTTACAATTTTGTATGATTTTGTTATTTTAAGCATTAGGATTATCATAACAACCTATGCTGTTTGGCAAGGCTGCATCTTGTCCTAGATGTCCCACAGGCCATGCCGAGAAGGTTGAAACTTTAGTTGAGCTGGGAAAATTGAAATGGACGAGGGAAGTTAATAAAGCCGGGGCTATTTTAGTGACTACATTAATCATACATGAACATGGCTATGTTATTAGAATATGAAAACTAATCTCTCTGGTGCTCTTACCTCTATTGTATAACCATTTCTGGTCCTTTGATTTTCTAAGTAGATTACTATTAAAAATGAAATTCTAATAACCAGACATTCAGAATTGGTTTTGTGCAGCCAGAGGAAAATTATAATCTGAGTGAGACGGCTTTGTCACAAATAGGGGACTATTCTGTTTCATGTATTCTGAACTGGAATAAAATAGGTTTGAGAAAAAAAATCTCTGTGTAACTGATCTTCACTTTCCCGATACTGTGCAAAAACAAAAACATTGGTTGGTCGGATTTTTAATTATTTTTTTTTATCTGATTTTGGGGAAATAATTGAATATAATGGATATGAATTTGGGATTCTGTACAAGATTATTGCTCTGTCACGGCTAATGGGGAGTTCCTTGGAACCACCAGAGGTAGCTGAGGGTCACCCTCCAATCTATACAGAACATGTATTATTTATTTAAAAAAACATTTTGGGTGTGTTTTAATTGGTTGGGATCTCGCTGTAGGGACCCCCATCGATCAGGAGAACGAGAAGCGCAAGGTAGTGTATTTCACCCCTTGACTCGCAGTGGTCTCCTTTTCAAATTTATGGGGCTGTCTGGACAGAGATGGTTGACTACGAGGAAGAGCAGAACGCTCATACTTCTGATTGGTGGGGATGGGTGTTAGCAGTGAGACCCCCACAGATCAAAACTTTTGAGATGTTCCTGTTTTAGATTGTGATTACTTCCAAACATACCTCCAAATAGGGTTGTCTTGTGGACCTTCATGGCCCTGTTCTTGTAGGGACTAATTATTGGTTCCCAATCACAACCCACCAGGGTCAAACTCTGGTCCAGAGGGCACAGTCACAGGGATAAAAACATATAAAAACTTACAAAACATAGTCTACCAGGAGATTAGAGATGAGCGAACCTGCCGAGGTTCGGGTTTGTATGAACCTGAACTCTCGGCTTCTGACTGCCACTGTCTGCCCGCTCCGTGGAGAGGGTGGATACAGGCGAAGGACCGCCTGGAAAACTGGGATACAGCCATAGCCATAGGCTGTATTCCAGTTTTCCAGGCGGTCCTCAGGCTGTATCCACCCTCTCCAGGAAGAGGGCAGACAGCGGGAATCAGAAGCCGAGAGTTCAGGTTCATACAAACCCGAACCTCGGCAGGTTCGCTCATCTCTGCCGGAGATCAAGTGGAAACTGCTGTATAGTACAGCTGTGCTCTTGCTGTGATTTCACTGGTATAGTAAAATCCCTGCCAACAATAATAAAGTTTTATAGATTCGTTGATTTAATATCTCAGGTCCTCCAGTACCTATCAGTTGCTGTATATCCTGCAGGAAGTGGTGTAGTCTTTCCAGTATGACACAGTGCTCTCTGCTGACACCTCTGTCCATGTCAGGAACTGTCCACAGCAGTAACAAATCCCCATAGAAAACCTCTCCAGCTCTAAACAGTTCCTGACATGGACAGAGGGGGCAGCAGAGACCACTGTGTAAGACTGGAAAGAAAACTCCACTTCCTGCAGGACATACAGCAGCTCCTAAGTACTGGAAGACTTGAGCTTTTTTAAATCCAATGTCATGACATCTCGTCCATCAGTCATGATGACCATCTTCTTTTTGACTCCAGAGCTGTTTGACATATAAGAGTCTATGGTGCTACATCCCATTTTTTATGAAATATCTTTTATATTTGTATTTGATGATCCATGCACAGCATAGAGAAGAAAATATCACTGCATCCCAATGGCTGCGAAGGTTCCTCATTCAGTCCTTGTACCCATCGTGAACATCAATCCTCAGAGTCATGCTGTGTAGACATCGCCCAAGTGCTATCACTCCCAGCACGGATGCTTCTAGTTAATATTCCGGTGACGTCAGGATTCACATTCATGATGTTTAACTTTGAAAGAGGCGCATCAAATTAAATGCACTGCCTTACATTAGAAAGAACAGTTCAGACAAGCCGTACTCATTAAGACCTGTTCCCTTCATTACGATACGTAGGAGCTGTACTCTATTTTCCGCTTAATAGACCAGTTACTGCTTCTCGGATTCGGAATTATACTACCGAGTGGCCAACGTTAGCAAATGGATTCAAGTGTGTATTTCTATTCTTCTCTATTCACGCTACCCAAGCTTCAGTCAAATTAAATACACTTCTGTACATTTCATCTGAGACGCTTGTAAAACAGGCCGGGGATATTTCATATCTGGATGCCCACCTTAGTCACCGAATTACCAGCCGTAATGTCAAAGAAAAACTCATCTTATCCTATCGTCATCTTAGATCCCGTTCCGATTTCTCTATCCGGACATGGCTACTTGAAGTCAAGGTCAGCAATTTTTTATTTGCTCAAATTTTTTACAGATTCCGAGATAGGAACCCTATTAGAGTAAGTTGTCCTACGATGACTGGAGTCGGTGTTGCCGTAAGAGTATAACATTAATGCAAAGCACCTCATTTTATGAAAACGGCTCTCGTCTCCCCGTCTTGTCGCGTAAAGGTCCGGGGACGGCCGAGAAGAAGACCCGAGGCGTTTAATTGGGCGGGAAAAGGGAGAAATGCAATGAGAAGGTGTAAAATTGACTGAATCCATTGCAACCGTGAAGTAAAGAGCTTAAACTGACCTGTTCAATTATGGAGATGGAGGAAAGTACTTTGTGTTAGTTTTGTAGCTGGAGGTGAAACAGTTTGCAAAACAGATGGAGGTTTTCTTTCTGCATCATCTCTTTTGGATGGAAAACAGGTAATTGAAGAACATGGACGATTATTCGGATCTTATCTTTTCTTATTTGGTGAAATGGTTCCTCCTTTACACTCAGAGTCCTCAATATCTCTTCTCACCTAAAATGCGTATGGAAAAACTTAACCGATGGGGTTGCATCCGGTGTACCTCCAGCCAGAGATGGTGCCTGAGAACCTCAGATTTACTATTACAAATGCAGGGATATCCTAGAAGAGAGAGGGTTTGGCTTATCGGGAATAGGGTGAGACTTTTATGCAACCCTTTATAGGTCCCTCAGAAAAGCTTTCATAGGAGCTCTTGTTGCCAATAATTGGCCCATGTAAAAGGGCCATTGCTCAGTCGACAAAACAGAAAATGGTTGCTTGTTGGCTGATTAAATCTTTTGTGTAGGTTAAAAAATCATTGTTACTGGCTGAAGGGAATGTGCGTACTACAGAGATTAAATTAAAGGGCCACACAAACGATCCATTGATTGTTCCCGTAGCCCGGCACGCACAATAATTGAGTCGTGTAAAGGCTCATTAAAGGAACGGCAATCTGCAAGATCAGCACTCATTATCGGGACTTGCTTGGCAAACAGAAAACTTCCTAAGCTAGCTAATAGTTAAACCTAATAGCAAGTGATGACCAGCGGCACACCAGTTACGTGGAATCAAACGTAAAGATTTATTGTGGATCAAAACATCTCAACAGGTGCAACACAGTCTAGCACTGTGCTAGTGCTAACTGGTGTGCCGCTGGTCATCACTTGCTATTTGCATTAAGGTTCGTGGTCTGAACCAAGCCAGCTGGCACCTACACCGCTGCAACCTTTTGTGCCACTCGCCTCCACTATATATAATAGTTAAACCTAACTAGATCTAAAAAAAAAATATGCCAGACTGCCAAATTATCTAGTCTTAGTCTACAATTGTTTTTTGTTTTTTTGTTTTTGTATTAGTTTAATAATAGATAATAAAAACTGCCCTTATGGGTCTGACAAAATGTCTTGCAAAGGATGGAGTTTGCAAAATTGTTGTAACAGTATAAGGCTATGTTCACACAATGTGTCTTTTGTATTAATAATGGCCGTTGTTGACAATTTGCAACAACAGCTGTGATTAATACGAAAGATAGAATGCCATAGAAGAATCCTGGCCGGAGCCTATACAAACAGTATACACTCCAGCCGGGATTCCAACTGGCCGCAAGAAAAACTGACATGTCAGTTTTGTGCGGCTGCTATTCTTTGACATGTTAGTTCACACAATGGAGAGTGTGGCTCCAGCCGCACTCTCCATTGAGTGCAATGGTGAATTGGGATGCGTGCGCCCGCATCCCAATTCAATATAAATGAAGTTCATCCAGCTGATACTGCAGTACCCAGGGCCGTTTTAATACATTGGTGGGCCCAGTGCACAGCCCTCAAGAGTGGGCCCCTCCCAACCCAACGTTATCAGAATCGGAGCTCCACACACAGTATAATGCCCTGAAAATGACCCAACACTGTATTAAGAGCCCCAATACATACAGATGAGCGAACCTGGAGCATGCTCGAGTCGATCCGAACCCGAACGTTCAGCATTTGATTAGCGGTGGCTGTTGAAGTTGGATAAAGCCCTAAGGCTATGTGGAAAACATGGATATAGTCATTGGCTGTATCCATGTTTCCAGACAACCTTAGAGCTTTATCCAAATTCAGCAGCCCCAGCTAATCAAATGCCGAAAGTTCGAGTTCGGAACGACTCGAACCCGGTTCGCTCATCTCTACTTATAACCTTATAAAGATATCATCAATGATACCATTACATAATACCTCCACACCATGACCACTATCACTACAGACCCTATAAGAGAGTGCAGTTACATCCAGTGACTCACAGGAGGCGTCTTCTCTGATCAGAGTGTTTCACCTTTTCTTTCGCTCCATCCAGTGTGGGCCACCATGATGTCTCCCCCGGCTGTGAATCTTCTCTCCAGAATCTGCCAGAGAAACATTTTAGGCTCCAAAACATACAGTAACAAGGTCCCCTGTACCCCTATACAGTAGTTACCCCCCTATGTACCCCTATATAGTAGTTACCCCCCTCTGTGCCCCTATTTAGTAGTTACACCACTCTGTGCTCCCACTTAATAATTAGGTATGCTCTGTGCCCCAATATAGTAGTAAGGTCCCTATATAATAAAGGCACCTCTGTGCAGCCCCAATGTTAGTATAGCCCCCTGTGTGCTGCCCCCAGTAGTATAGACCCCCTGTGTGCTGCACCCAGTAGTATAGAAAGCTGTGTGCTGCCCCCAGTAGTATATAGACCCCTGTGTGCTGCCCCCAGTACTATAGACCATTAGGTGCTGCCCCCAGTAGTATATAGACCCCCTGTGTGCTGCCCCAGTAGTATATAGACCCCATTGTGCTGCCCCCAGTAGTATATAGACCCCCTGTGCGCTGCCCCCAGTAGTATATAGACCACTAGGTGCGGCCCCCAGTAGTATATAGACCCCTTGTGTGCTGCCCCTAGTACTTTAGACCACTAGGTGCTGCCCACAGTAGTGTATAGCCCCCTCTGTGCTCCCCTAGTTATATATATCCCCCAGTAGTATATATACCCCCCTGTGCACCCCCCAGTAGTATATACATATCCCCTGTGCTCCCCCAAGTAGTATATATATCCCCTGTGCACCCCCAGTATGCTTTCCCAGTTATATATACCCCCTGTGCACCCCCCAGTTATATATATATATATCCCCTGTGCACCCCCCAATTATATATATATATCCCGTGTGCCCCCAAGTATTTCATAGCCCCCATGTGTGGTCCCCGTTATATATACCTCCCTATGCACCCCCAGTTATATATACCCCAGTGCACCCCCCAGTTGTATATTTATCCCCTGTGCGCCCCAGTAGTATATAGCCCCCTCTGCGCTCCCCCAGTTTTATATTTCCCCCCTGTGCACCCCCCAGTTATATATACCCCCTATGTGCTCCCCGTTATATATATACACCCTGTGTGCCCCCCCCAATTATACCCCCTGAGCGTGCCATTCCCCCCCTTAGTAGTGTATAGGGCACCCCTAGTAGTATAGACCCCCGCTGTGTGCTGCCCCCGTTATATAGCCCCCCTTTGTGCTCCCCCTTCCTGGCCTCCCATATAGCAAATAACAAAAAAAAAAAACTGGTATACTCACCTGGGTCCGCGCGTTCCTCTTCTCTTCACCTCACCCCTGTGGCCGCAGGCAGTGCTTTGCCTGCGGTCACAAGAGGCCGCCGTCCCCTCTCGCGATGCCGGCGCTGAGTGATGTCACTCAGTGCCGATACCACTACAGGAGAGCGGCCTCTTGTGACCGCAGGTAAAGCACTGCCTGCAGCCACAAGGATGACTGACAGGGAGGGAGCCAATGGCTCCTGACCTGTCAGTGACGCTGCTGCTGCGTGTACCTATGAGCGCTCGTTACGAGCGCTCATAGCTACAGTGCAGAGCGCAGAGGGGGGGAGGACCTGCAGCGGGCGCCATGCATGGGTAACCTTACCCATCCCGATGGCGCCCCCCTGGCAGGCTGGTGACAGGAGCCCTGTGCGACAGCACTGGTCGCACAGAGCAAAGGCCGGCCCTGCTCAGAGTGGGCCCCTTTAACCAGTGGGCCCGGTGCACGTGCACCATGTGCCCTCTGGTTAAAGCGGCCCTGGCAGTACCAGCCGGGATGATCTTCACTGACACTGGCCGTTCTATGACCCAGCCGGGTCACATAACGACCAGTGTTTCACATAGCGTGAACCTAGCCTAAGAGTAAAGTTCAGTCCGGCAGGTTTTGCTGAACTTTGAGAAAAAGTTGGGGTTTGTCCAGACCGAAGCTTAAACGAACCGCACTAAAACAGCAAATGATTGCAGGTGTTTAGCTGTTTTCGCGTGGTTCAGCAAGTTTATTTATCAATACTTACTTGTCCATACTCCCCCGATGCCTCCACTTCCTGACTAATAGAAGAGTCAGGAAGTCACTGTGGCTGCGCAGGTTGGAGGTGGCTGTGATCAGCAGGGGACATCGGAGACCCGTAAGAGGACACTGTGGGAGCATGAACAGGTAAACATACCCTTTTTTGTCGTCTATGTGTATTTAATTGTGCCGCCATTGGTTCGTAAAGTTTGGTTCGCTCATCTCCAAACAGTATCCATAGTTTTACTTGACCCATGTATTAATGGAAAAAAATACTCGCAGAGACAGGCTCCATAATGGGGCTATAATATGGCACCCCTAGACTACTATTGGGCCCCACTGGACCTGTGCTATTCTCTCTTAGCATTATTAATTCCACAGTCTAACCCTGTAATATGTATAATGCACAATATAGTTCTACACGTTGTCCTTGAGACTGTAAGGTACTTTGGCGGTTGGAGCCATGGGAACTATGTGTGCCTCAGTACCACCACCTGCACATGGCTCTGTCCCGTCCCACATATGGCATTGAGTGACCCGCTTTTAGTCAGGTAACATTTTTAAAATATTCCAAATTTCCCTTTCTGAATCCGACCAGAAATCTCCCATTTTCGTTCATCATTTTAGTAATTAAAATGGAGCCTCTTGTTTTTGAAACCAATTATCCCGTCTTACACAGCTGGCAATTTTATTCTTTGTTCTCTCTTTAATTAGCAAATACCCTTCACTTGGCGAGCGGCGTATTTTTGTGAAAGCCGGGCAACCATAATAAATACTGTTTGTATGCACGCAACGCGCTAGAATGCCTTTTTTGTCTAGGGAACAGATTGTTATCTGGCAGCGGGGATAAGCTTGAAATCGTGCCATGTGAGGGGTTAAATCCAGGCTACGGTGGTAACTTACAGTTACTATTTGAATTAGGTTTTGCATTAGGCAGACATGTTAAAAATTTTGTAATGTTTTATGATGACCATGTGACAAGTCGTAATTGGTGGAGACTGTCTAGCTGGGGTGGCCATCTGCGTGTAGGTATTTTAGCTAATAACTGATATAGCACTTCTATAATCTAAACATTTATGCAACACCCCCAGGCACTCATGGAGAGAGGCCTCAACGGAGAGGAGATCTGCTACATATCCATATTAACATACATGGCTCTCTTTATTCCAGTTCTTAAATCAGCAAAGGCAATTCCTGGGCATCAAAAAAGGGTCAAAAGGAGTCTCGGAGGTAAAAAAAAACAACAACAACCACAACAAAAACACCCTCCTCGACTGAGATATCTAAGGCTGTCACCAATTCAACCACAAGCCATCAAAACTAAGTAGAAAATTTGTGGTATATCTGATTATAGTGCCCCCCATGGACAAGGAAAGTTGGAAAATTTACATACCTCATCGGAACTGTTCATTGAGGAGCACCTGTCATTTGCTCGGGGCTCAAAAGATTATGCTAATGGTATAAATAGGTTTTAGATGACAAAATGCCACCAATGCGACCAATCAGGTGTCGGATGTGGGACCTTAGGTTGATAACTTTATCTTATCCAGCCTATGACATATACCATCTAAAAGGATGCGTAATGTAGAGAAACCCTTTTCAAAGAGAAGACTGTCTCTTTAAAAGACTGTTTTATGTAAAGTGAAAGGGTAAGCCATTGCCTGAGAGGTCTAGCAGCAGATTACTTCTCTGAGAACAAATGGGTTGGTTAGTTTAAAGGGGAACTATTAACAGGTTAGACATTTCTACCCTGCTGATATGTCCATACTGCACAGGAGATGCGAAGGAGGAGGGTATGTGTCTTACCTTCTTCCTCTGCACTGTACCAGTGCAGTTAGTCTTTTGCTTCACATTTCGGTTAGATCATTAGCACTGCCTGCCCCCATAGCGCCAATCTGGCCTGCCCCCTTCTGGCCCGCTCGATTCATTATCATTAGGAAGGGGCCGGCTGGTGGCGGATCAACGCTATGGGGGCAGGCAGTGCTACTAATGGTCTTACCAGACTGTGGAGCAACTGCACCGGAACGACACCAAGGAGGAAGGCAAGAGACAAGAGAGTCTCCTTCCTCTCCTCTGCGTCCAACCTTCTGCTAGTTCCCCTTTAAACCCAGCATCTCTCCCCCCAAGTCATCTGAGAATCAGCACACCTCCATACATTTTAGACTGTATGGATCCCCTCAATGATATCCAAGAGGAGCTAGTAGGCCAAATGGACATGGGTTGGCCTGATGGGACTGTTCCTTTAAAGGTTTTTCCCCCAAAAAAACTTTCACTTATCTTCCAACTTATCATCCACCCCCATGAGAAGAAGGATCTAACATCTTCCCATGTGGATGGAGCAGTAGTAAACTTCTCTTACTATGGACCTTTGAAAGATAGCTGAGCGTTGTACTGTGCTATCTCTGTCAGGCCGATACAGAGTTAATGGGGACATTGACCCGTTGAGTGTCCCAACATTTAGACCCCTACCAATACGGCACTTATCACCTATCCAATGGATAAAGTATGACTACCGCTTTAGTTTTTCACTCCAAATATCATCACGCTGTAAATTTTCTCTCTAATGAAAGTATTATGTTCCTGGATACAATTATTGATTTACCCTTTGCGTTATTTTATGTTGTTTTCTCCGCCTCTTACATTTTAATGGGATACAAGTCTGGGCATGAAAAAATATTTACACAACTATACAACAAAATATATAAAAAAAAAATACAAAGAAAAATAATTTCTTAATATCATTACACGAATTGCCTGTTTTATGATCACCCTTTTCGGCGTTCGGAGCCAACAAGCATCAGGATATAATTTGGGTTTAGTGAGATCTTGGCAAAATGGCAGACGTCCCAGATTACGCTCATGAAGCCGCTCCGCCGACAACCATACGCTCTACTTTCACATGAACATCTCATCCAGGATTTTTAACTCAAAGCTTCTTCTAAAATGTAACGTTAGACGATATAAAATGTGGAACAGATACTGGCATTATCCTCAATCCATCTCGGTGATGATCTCCTTAGTCATCTACTGCTCAGCCTTACAGAATGTGATTGATTCCTGAGATCTAGGACATAGCCCCCGAGTATGTTCAGCCAACGGCCCAGGATGCATTTCTTTTATTTGTTTTTTAATGACTAGTCAGGATTTTTATTACACGGCCTTGAGAATAGTAATAGATTAAAAAGATTTTCACGTATTTGGTTAGAGTTGATCTAAGCGTTGCGGGGGGGGGGGGGGGATTTAAAGCATGGATCGGAAACCTTCACCCCCTTCAGCTTTTGGCTGTCCAGGCATGATGGGAATTGTAGTTTTGCATCAGCTGGAAACCCGATGGTTACCCATCCCTGGTTTAAGGGTCTGTTCACATGGATTCGGCACAAAGATTTTGCTGGGAACCTCCGCCCCCGGTGTCCGTGCCTCCCTCCTGCTATGTCTTTGAATGGGAGGGCTCGAGCCTTTGCTTTAAAGGGGTTATCCAGTGCTTCAAAAAACATGGCCACTTTCTTCTAGAGACAGCACCGCTCTTGTCTCCAGCTTGGGCGGGGTTTTGCTGCTCAGTTCTATTGAACTGAATGGAGCTTAATTGCAAACCGCACCTGAACTGGAGTCGTGTTGTCTCTGAAATAAAGAGGCCATGTTTGTGTAGCACTGGATAACCCCTTTGAGAATTGACATGGCAATTCTTAGAGCGGAGAGGGGAGGCGCTCGACCCTTCCCATTCGAAGACATAGCAGGAAGGATTTGGTGAGAAGATCGCGGGTGGAGGTTCCTGGCAGAATCTCTGCACCGAGTCCGTAGTTTGAATGGGCCCTACAGCAAGGATGGCGGACGTAAAGAGTTAACGTGTCACAGTTTGGAAGAATCTGATACAGCAAAAAAAAAAATTGTGAAATTGTGAAGAATCTTTCCAAGTTGTGACACGGCTCAGTGATTGACAGTCGAATGTATCACCGTAATGGTGGCTTAGTACACACTTTGAAGACAGATTGCGTAACCATTTATCAAAGAAATCTGTGAATTACTTTGCTTTACTACTTTTTCACCGATACGTATGTCATGTCTCAAAGGTAGGGGCAGGATCGTGGACGTAAAAGCTAAAAGCACACAGGCACACACGCATTTAGTGGCAGCCAAGTGCCTTTCTAACCTTAAAGAAGACCTGCGACCTCTCCTGACTTGTCTGTTTTAGCAAATCCTTGTAGTTCACATGAAATGACTATTGTGGAACATCTATTTTTATAGCTCTGTAATGTTCTGTTCCTCTGTTATTCCCAGTAGAGGATAATAATAAGTCAGGCGGTAGCCCGGGGCCCTGAGCTTCTGAGGGGCCCATGGCCGCCCAAACGGACTTATACTATCAGTGGTAAATTGTCTCCTGGCTACAGTTCTGCCATGATTTGTTGGGGTTTTTTTACTGTGATTTTGCACAAATCAGGACAAACCTGCAGCCAGGAGAAGATTCAGCAACATTAGACACATACTGAAGGACCTTGTCATGTGACTATTAAGTCACTACAGGTCCTTTACAGTCTGCACTATGGAGAAGGAATGCTAAAGCTACAAGTATGTGGAAAAGGGACAGGGAGGACAATTAGTAAAGAGAGGGGTACAGGGTGACCCCTGCACTACTACAACACCAAGGACACTTCTGAGTGTCCATTGGCTGGGCATTGTATGTAGTTGAGCCCCAGGGGACCAATCACCTTCCTCTAGAACTTCTGTGCCCCCCGCCACCAGTCAGTTTCCACTGGTTTCTTCTGAGTCCGTTGACAGCTGCTTGTAAAACTACAGTTTCCGGTATCACAACTGTGGACCCCTATCAGTATACTATACTCTGACGCCTACAAAAAAAATATACAAAACATAGCGAATAAAGATTTAAACAAAAATAAACAAAATAGAATAACAAAACTAAAACTAACATTGATTCAGTAAAACTCTACCTGTTAAACCCCGACACTAGTCTACTGGTTATGAAAGGGTGTATCAGGTAACCATGGGGCTCCACAACAAAACTTGGAATGTTGACCCTCCACATCAGGATATCAAAGACGCCATTCTGTCCTTTGTGTATTTTCTTTCTTTCCATGGTCTCTCGAACAACTGCATTCATTTTCTAATATTAGTCTTACATCATCCACAGTTATAACGTACTGCACCCACGTCTGAGTGGAGATGGGCCCCCATGGGTTGCTCGATCCCATAGCAGCTGCTATAGGGCTAGTTATGTGTCATTTGCATATATGGTAATTTCTTCGTTGAACACACACATATTATTTTTTGAATGTAACGTTTTTATTTCATACATTAGCACTGTTGACTCACGATCTTGGGGATTGACTTTGGGGATTTCGGGAGACGATGTATATACATAGAGCGGCCTGTAAGTACGTTTTACTCTGTTTGTTTAGCGCTGTTGGCGGCACCTGTATCCACTAAGGTAATAAGTGCAAACAAAGTGTAAGGACTTTGTATTTGTAGATGGTATCAGGTACAGTAGATCTTCGGCTCAATGTACATCTCCCTCCTCAGCGTATATATAGAAATATATATTAGTAGTGTTGACAGAGTATAATTGGACTGCCATGTATATTTTCCATCATTTCTTAACTCACTTAAGCCCAGAGCTTAGTAGAGTCAGGGATACTTGTGTATGTAGGTGTCGGTGAACCTATTGGTGGCCATTAGTGTTCACAATCGACGACGTTCTCCGAAACTGAATGCTCGACGTTCCACACAGCTGTATAAGTTAGAGAGTCCTGAAAAACATATTTTCCTGGCAGAACTAGAGCTGCATCTAACTTCCTAACCTAGTGTTGGTTTCACAGCTTATGCTTCTAAGTACTGCTTTATAATGTCTTCCATGCTGATGCTTCTTTTGAGGGTATGGTATAAAAGTATAAGGGAGCTGGATCCTCTCTTCTGTGTCTGCAGGGTATGGTAGTCACCATTGAAACTAGTCTGCACCCACTCAGAGACCATTTAAAATTAGAAATGGAGCCTGCAGAAGAAAAATTGGTTGAAAAAATGTATTATATAAAAGTTATATAATGGCCAGAAGTGGTGTTACTCTGAATGCAACATGGAGTGAGATATAAAGCTCCTACATTATCGCTGCAGTCTCTCTCCTTCTTTGTCACTAGACTCTACCCCTTTTTTTCTTCCCCTTCCACTCTCCATAGACTTCTAAGAGCAGCATGTAACCTGATCCCTCAGTAAACTGTTCTGTCCTTCTCTTTCAAGACTGAACTTTTTCTGTAGCCTAAATGATGGACCAGGTGGTCTTTTTCTGTCACCATCTTCTATGTGTCTAATGCTCATGTACACACACGACAGCTTACCCTCAAAGTTACCTGGAAATGATAAGTACGCTTTAAATTTTGTTCTTATTAAAAATGTTTAAAAAAAAAAAAAATCTGGAATCATGTGCTAGGATCTATGTGACAGACCTGACTTATTGATTTATTTTAAGGTATGGCTACATAGCACGAGCCTTAAATGAAGAAATCATTTAGCGTCAACATCCATATATCAAGTATATTGCGCTGTGCCGGTGGCTTGCGTTCGTCTTTGAGATTATATTTATCACTAGAAACTTCTGTGCAGAGGGCTTAGACAGACGATGAGTTCAGCAAAGGGAAAGTGCCGCTAAATTGCCGCATTAAAAATTTTTCCCGCAAACTTCTTATAAAACGGTGCATGGTGAGAAAGATATTAGAACGGACAGGCTACCTCCAGCATGAGGCCATTGTAGGTGGATAATGAAAGTGTAGCAGACCCAAATGTGGGATAAAGGGGGAGATTTATCAAACATGGTGTAGAGTGAAACTTGCCCAGTTGCCCCTAGCAACCAATCAGATTCCACCTTTCATTTTCCAGAGAGTCTGTGAGGAATGAAAGGTGGAATCTGATTGGTTGCTAGGGGCAACTGGGCAAGTTTCACTTTACACCATGTTTGATAAATCTCCCCCAATGTGTGTAAAAAAAAATACCATAAAAATACCCAACTATTGGATATTTTCCTATTAGTCCTGGGCTCTTATAGGGCTGTCCTTAATAGGGTACAATGTGGACAGTAACAGTGCTTTATCAGTTGTCCCTGCTCAAGAGGGTGCTACACATGGCCTGGCATTTAAAGTGTTACCTCCATCATAAATCTTAAAGTAGTTGCCAAGAGAATTTGTTTTACATTGAAATGGGCTCAGGATGAGGTAAAACATTAAAATGTGTACTCACCTGCCCCAATCCCCCACAGGGCTTGATCGCATTGTGCAGAATAGCACAAGGAAGTTCCCACTCAGGTAGTTGAAAACAGTGGTTGAGTGGGGCCTTCCATGCGACGAGACCAAGATTACTGCTACATAGCAGGACTTGGTCCATCAGAATAGGATTGGGACAGGTAAGTACGTTCTGTTTTCTTTTATCACAGCCTGGAACACAGAAAGAAAGACAAGTTTGGACAGCCTGGGCCTATTTCTATATAAACATTTAATTCGGTCAATGTATGTTGTGGTGGTAGTGCCAAACTGTTCTTTTTGTGGCATTATACAGTATTATTTTTGCATTATATGATGGTGGCAGCACCACATAGCATTGTATTTTAGAAAGCTGAATGAAAGTCATATTTGGCCGATATACTGTATATACTGTTATATGGCCACACTGTAGTATACACTGTGTGTAGAATGCTTATCCATATACCATAACAGTATATGGCTACTGTACCGGGCATCATCTAATTAAAGCTAGCCCTGGTCTTATATGAGGCAATGGGACATTTGGGCATCTTCAGCCCCCATGGCCTTTTCTGCAACCATAACCTCTGCTCCCCATACAGTTCAAAATGAAAGAAGTCCGGAAATGGGGGTGGGGTAAAAAATCATTACGGGCAGGGGGTGGGGGGAGAATAAAAAAGAAGCTATAGTCACCTGTCCCAGTGCCAGTGCAGAGCCATATCCCGCTCGTGGACACCGACGGCTGTCTTCTGACCTCCCCTCTGGCTACGTCACGACCCGGCTGATGGATGCCCCGCTCAGCCAGTCAGTGACTGGCATAGGATTCCACTGCAATCACTGATTGGCTGAGCAGGCTAAATACCACCCACCCCCCTCCCCCCGCCAGACTTCTCTTTTAACGTTATTTGTTTCCAACTAATATTATGACTGTATGACGATACTGAAATTGGAATCCCACTGTTCTAGGGTATAAACCATGGGACCTGGCACGGATAACTAGGATTTTTGAGTAGAAGAACTCGGGAAACAATAGGCATGATTAGTTTAGTCAACTCGAACATTTTGTTTGTATTTTGCGCCTACGTTGTTTTTGGCATGTATCTATTATTACTATTCAATTCTCTCGCTCTTCTGCGCCGTACATCTCAATCTCTCTTAATTAATGCTTGATGAAAATCGTGTTGCGTTACAATTGATGGATTTTCTAATAGCTCTGCTAATTTATTTGCAAGTAAATTTGCATTGCATGGTGCGCTCATTTTCTAAGCCTGGTTTTCGTCAGTATCGGGCGTCATCTCTCCTACCGACGGTATTTGCATATTATATCTGCTCTGTTTAAATACTGAATCTGTGTGGATAGGTGTCGGAATGATACTTAGCAATTACTCTGCCTTCATGGGCTTGGTGGGAAGTAGCTTTATAGACTGTACTGTGTTGATTGACAGGTCTCCATAGGGCAAGTCTCCTCCCATCTATTAATATTTGAGATTTCAAAGCGGGGGAGGGATTCCCAAGACAACCCTATACAAGAGGGTTTGTCCCCTCCGGCGCAGAAGGGGTTACACCTCTGTCTATTGCTCTGTTGGATTCCTGTCTTATAGCTTTGATATGCTAATGCAATTTTGTTCACCGAGAAAGCTCCCTCCATCTACATCGAGGCCGAGTTTTCACTCACTGTCTCCAGACTAATATACGGTATGGCTGCCTTCTTGGGTTTTAAAGATTACAGCAAACAAAGAAAAAGATGAAGAACCCGGTTTTTATTGGCTGTTACGTTCTTAAATGTAATTTTTACATACATTTTTAATTTGTTAATGATCGTTCGGGTTTCCTATTCGCCTAGAAGGTTTTTTAAACCCCCCCCCCTTGTCAAGAGTATCGTAAATTCTATTTTACCATTCCGTCTGGATCTTGTGTTCTCTCGTTTTTATGTGATGTATTTATTTTTTTGTTGTTGTCGTTTTTTGGTTTTTTTTACAACCTTAAGCCAAAATTTTGAAATCCCAACAATTATAGAATATTCTCTCGTCGTTGTTTTTTTTTTTATTTATTTACTTTGTTGCTAATGTAAAATCACAGATTTAATAGGTGAATATTGTGGCTTTATGACTCATATCTCAAGCAAACAAAAGATAATGATTAGAACTAATGGAGTAGGTTTTCTAGTTAAATAGGTAATTGTGGAATCAGAAACAAAAAAAATCTTTTCACTCATCTCTAGTATCTCCAGTACTATACGCCAGTCTTTCAAGCCCAATTTTTTTAGCCCATTTTTTTAGGTTAAAAAAAAAAATCAGAAAATGAGTAGTGATTACAATATTCTGCCTTGGACTGAATGAATGAGGCTACAGAAAGAGCAGACAGGGAATAAATGCAACAGGTGCTGCAACCTAACTGATTGTGCAATAGTCTGCAGTAAAATGAGATGTTCTGCAACGTCTCTGGGCGGGGAACAGGAGTGCTGTGGGAGGGGAGTAGGCAGGGTGGGAGGACTGTGATGAACAGCTCAGGCAAAGCAATATATTCTTAAAATTGTTGCACTGAGCAACTGCTCTACCAGAAACTACTGTACTGAGACCCCCAAGACAAATGGGGGAACCATTTAGAATTTAGAACCTACTGGGGAAGTACTGGTAATCCATGCTACAGTAAATGCTTTTGGAGAATTTTTTATTTTTTTTTTACCTGATGTCGGAGTACCTCTTTACTGACACCTGAATTTTTTGAGGTTTGAACTTCATTAAGAATAATCATCACATCACCTATCAAGGGAGTGAGAAAAGGGTGCAAAATTCCCAAGTACCCCTGTACATTGACTGTTCATGTATGATTATCTCCTCCCCCGGTGCTTTGCCTGATTTGTGGCTCTATACCATAAATAATGGATCAATGTCATAGTTCTCTTAAAGCCTTAAAGGATTGTCCGAGGAGCAGAAAACGGCTGATGCCTTCTGCTCCCTGGTGCTTACTTCCTCTCTCCTGAGGGTGCCGGTGTATCTCCCGATCCGTATAACTTTAATCCAGTCTGACAGCAGCTTTATAGAATCTTTATACAATATCGGCTTCTGTTGCTCATAATACGGCTGCTTATCTCTGCTTTTAAAGCTACTAGCCCAAAACTTGTAAAAGACAGTCTACAGAGTTAAAGGACAACTCCGGCGAAAATTTTTTTTGGCTTATTTAACACACATTACAAAGTTATATAACTTTGTAATGTGGTTAAATACCCGGTCTGGCCCCGCCGGAGTTGTCCTTTAAAAAGATTTAAAGCCAAGAAAAGTAGTAAAGACACGAGCGGAATGAAAGTTAAGATTGGTATCATGTAGACCAGTGTACTGTTTAAAGGCTGAGAAACTTTCCTATTGATATGATTGTAACCATCCTAAGGGTCCTATTCCACGGGCCGATGGGGGCCGATCAATAATGTAAACGAGCGCCGATCTGCTATATTACACGGCCCGATACTCCTTTAGCGAGGGCTGCAGGGACATCGTTACGATCAGCCAATGACACAATCAACGGCTGATCGTTGTCTCTATTCCACAGTGCGATAATCGTCCAAATTCAGCCGATTATCGGTTCATGGAATAGGCCCCTTAATTTATTGTTCTCTTAAAGGGGTTATACAAGGTTAGAAAAAGGTGCCGCTCCTGTTCATGGATTGTGTTTGGCATTGTAGCTCAAATCCAATGAATGTGGCAGAGCAGAGCCAAGCCAGATACAGCACCTCTCCTGTCTTTAGTTTGGGAGTGGGGGAAATGTAATACCACACACAACCTGGGGACAGGGGTGGCGCTGTTTTTGCAAGAAAGTAGCTCTGCTTTTTCTAATCCTGGATAACCCCTTTAAGGGAAGTGAGGGAAACCAGCCAATTTCTTTGGTCTCAAAGGGGTGTTACTGAAACTGGTACAACTTTCGAGTTCATCTACAGCAATGAATCGCCACTTTTAATAGCTCTTCTCCATTTATGCATATGTTCTCTGTAGAGATGAGTAAACCTTGAGCACGCTTGGGTTTGTCCAGACCCGAACGTGCGGCCTTTGATTACTGGTAGCTGAGGAAGTTGGCTGCCTGGAAAACTTGGATATATTCTATGGACATAGGCTGTATCCATGTTTTCCAGGCAGCCTTAGGACTGCATCCAACTCCTTCAGCCACTGGTAATCAAATGCCTCAGGTCTGGCCGAACCAAAGCATGCTCGATGTTTACTCTAGTTTTCTGACATTGGTTCAGTACTATATGTTCCAAGCCAGTTTCTCAAGCCCAATGTTAAGCCTAAAAAAAACTCCCATTTTTTAGGTTGAGAAAATCTGAAACTTAAAAAAATTTGGACACCTGGAATATTTTTATTTTGAAATACTTTTTTTTTTTTTTTTTCTATTTAGTTTTTTTGTTCTTCTTAACAACAAATGCTATTATGCACTTTGCAAACCAACAGTCTTCCAAACTTTGAAAAAAATTATTTTTAGGCTATGTTCACACGTCGTAAGAGACCGGCTGTTCTGTGACCCCGGCCGGGTCATGGAACGGGCGGTCTCTGCCCGGATCATCCTGGCTGGTACTTAAGTACCGGCCGGATGATCTTTCCGGCAGAAGGGTTCTGATGCGGGCGCATCAGCGTGCCCGCATCAGAAGCTCCCATAGCACACAGTGAAGCAAGCGGCCGGAGCCGCTCGCTCTATTGTGTGAACTGACAGGGTTTCCTACGGCCGCAATTCGTTGAATTGCGGCAGCAGAAAACTGACATGTCAGTTATTTGTGGCCCCGTACGGGATCTCGGCGGGAGCGTATACGATGTGTATACGCTCCGGCTGGGATCCCATTGAAACTAAGGCATTGTTCCACCCCGCAAAAAGTACGGCCGTTGTTGCCGACTGCAACAACGGCCGTACTTTTACGTAGTGTAAACATAACCTTAAACTGTAAAATACGAATGGCCATAACATTATACTGACTGGTATGACGCAGAATCCTGTAATTCTTTACTGGACTATAATCTTTTGCTCTTGTGTTATCCTTATTTTTCTAAATGTCTGGACGGTATTGAAAAAACGAAATAAAAATATTAAAAAATACTGAATGGTGATTGATAGTTGTTTTTCATTGAGTTAAATGCAACTCAGTATAAAAAAAGAGCATTTTTTTGGTCCACTGTATTAGTCATAAATCATCTGTTTTGGCTTCGTTTTACAGCACTAAAAACTAACATGGCCTCTCCGTATAGGTTGTAGTCACCAGTATAATCATGTACCCAAGTAGCAGCCCTGAGTTCCATTGTTCACCATTTGATCACCGGTGGCTGAAGAAATTGGATGTAGCCTTAAAGTGTCACTGTCAGTTTTTTTTTTTTATTCCAGAAATCAATAGTACAGGCAATTTTTTAAAAACTTTATTAGGGTTTATTAGGCAAATATGTCATTATCTGCATTCAAAAAGACTTTCCCCAGACCCCCCCCCTCCCCCTCCCTCCTCTCTCCAGGAAATCTCGACTCTTTTACATCAGTCGGGCCCTGTGTAATCTATGGAGAGGGGAGGGGGAGGAGGGAGATTAGTCGCCAGCAGAGAACAGAGAACAAAGGATTACACAGTGGGACCTGTGTGAAAGTCGGTATTCAGAGGTCAGTGAGGTCAGTGTGGACTTCGGAGGAGATAGCCTGGTGATGTAGCTGTAAATTAACTCTTTGTTGTCCTCTTTTGGTGCCTCATCTCCCTCCACCCCTCCCCTCTCCATAGAAAACTATGAAGACAGGGGGGAGAGCTTCAAACTGCTTTTTCATGATAAAAATGCTTTTTTCGGCTAATAAACCCAATTACAAAGTTTCATAAAATCGCATGTCCTATTGATTTCTGCAAAAAAAATAAAAATTCAACGACAGTGACACTTTAAGGACGTCTGCAAAACCTGGATACAGCCGTAGGCCATAGGCTGTATCCATGTTTTCCAGGACTCCCTAGGGCTGCATCTAACTTCTTCTGCCACCGTTAATCAAATGCCGAAAGAACCCTTAGTCATTATACTAAGCCAAGAAGTAACTTTTAGAACTTTTTCACTTACGAGCTGGAAGTTAGATTCTTTTGGAGGAGCAGAACATGGCCGCTGCGACATAATCCACGCCGCCTACAGAAACTTATTGATGCCGGAGAAACTCTGCGCCGCTCCCTCCAGTCACAAGAGTAATGTTATTTATATTAGTTTTCGGGAGATTTTCACGTCCGCTGACTGCTTTGTTTTACACAGTGGGGGAGGGCTGTATTTTGAGCAGGCTTCAGAGGAGGCGGCGTGTTTTCATACAATCTCCCGGTGGCACTGGGGGCCCCGGCGAGGACATAGGTGACATTTTCCCAAACTGCTGCTGATGCTGATTTGTGTTCGAGGTCACGGCGGGGAATAATGGATTTTTCTCCAGAAGTTATGATAACTTACCATTTTGCCAGTTTAGATTGCTTGTTCGCATAAACAGTATTTCTCCATATGTAAAGGGAAGGAAAGGCCAAAGGACAAATTTATGCAAGGCGAATAGAAATTAAACTGTATCCGATATAGGCGATGAATGGAAATGGGAAAAATAACACTGGTTACTGGGTTTTCTAGGAGGCAACATGGGTTATGGGATGTGACGGCTTCCTATCCAATACAGCGCCATCCTTGTCTGTGTGGCTGTGTCTGGTACTACAACTCAGACCCAGTCAAGTAAAAAAGGTGGTGGTGTTACAGTGTGGGCAGGTGTGTCTAATAGTGGAGCTGTTACAGTGTACAGAGCAGGTGTGTCTAGTGGTGGTGGCGTTACAGTGTACAGAGCAGGTGTGTCTAGTAGTGGTATTGTTACAGCGTGGACATGTGTGTCTAGTGGTGGTATTGTTACAGCGTGGACAGGTGTGTCTAGTGGAGGTGATGTTACAGTGTGGACAGGTGTGTCTAGTGATGGTGGTGTTACAGTGTGGACAGGTGTGTCTAATGGGGGTGATATTACAGTGTAGGCAGGTTTGTCTAGTGTTGGTGATGTTAGTGTGGACAGGTGTGTCTAGTGGAGGTGATGTTACAGTGTAGGCAGGTGTGTCTCGTGGATATGATGTTACAGTGTAGGCAGGTGTGTCTAGTGGTGGTGGTGTTACAGTGTGGACAGGTGTGTCTAGTGGTGGCGGTGTTACAGTGTAGGCAGGTGTGTCTAGTGGATATGATGTTACAGTGTAGGCAGGTGTGTCTAGTAGTGGTGGTGTTACAGTGTAGGCAGGTGTGTCTAGTGGAGGTGATGTTACAGTGTACAGAGCAGGTGTGTCTAGTAGTGGTGGTGTTACAGTGTGGGCAGGTTTATCTAGTGGAGGTGATGTTACAGTGTACAGAGCAGGTGTGTCTAGTGGTGGTGTTACAGTGTACAGGGCAGGTGTGTCTAGTAGAGGTGATGTTACAGTGTGGACAGGTGTGTCTAGTGGTGGAAGTGTTACAGTGTGGGCAGGTGTGTCTAGTGGTGGTGGTGTTACAGTGTGTGCCGGTGTGTCTAGAGGTGGTGGTGTTTTAGTGTAGGCAGGTGTGTCTAGTGGAGATGATGTTACAGTGTGGACAGGTGTGTCTAGTTTTGGTGGTGTTACAGTGTAGGCAGGTGTGTCTAGTGGTGGTGGTATTACAGTGTGGACAGGTGTGTCTAGTGGTGGTGGTATTACAGTGTGGACAGGTGTGTCTAGTGGTGGTGGTATTACAGTGTGGACAGGTGTGTCTAGCTTTGGTGGTGTTACAGTGTAGGGAGGTGTGTCTAGTGGAGGTGACGTTACAGTGTAGGCAGGTGTGTCTAGTGGTGTTGATGTTACAGTGTGGGCAGGTGTGTCTAGTGGTGTTGATGTTACAGTGTGGGTAGGTGTGTCTAGTGGTAGTGTTACAGTGTACAGGTCAGGTGTGTGTAGTCAGTACAGAACTGCCTACAGAACTGGGGGTCTCACTATGGAGCAACCTGCGCTTTTTCCCACACCTAAAACCCCATAAAGCCTATGGGATCAGCTGAGTCACCGTGCAGAGGCTCATAACTCTGTAACCCACAACCTCAATGACCTGAGGGCCGGCCTTCAATAAGAAGAGTAGGATGCCATGCCTAAGCAGACATTAAGTCGACTTGTGGACAATATAAAAAGTCATTGCAAAGTTGTAATTGACGCTCAAGAACACGACAAGTTATTGAGGCCCTGACATTCTTGGTTTAGATGAAGAAATCACCATTGCTGATTCTACCTAAATGCCTAATATTATAATAATATAGCTGGAGCGTGGGTTTTTTAAAAAACATTTTCTGTAGGGATGAGCGAACTTTCTGTTCACAGAACCTTAACGTAAAGTTACCTTTAAGGACCTTAAACGAACTGCACTAAAACAGGCATTTAGCTTATTTATACTTATATAAACTTATACCTATATACTTATTTATACTTACCTGTATGTGCTCCCCAGATCTTATTCTCCAGTGCCCCCTGCAACCACCAAAATCCTAAATGAGATGGGACAGAGCCACGGCCAGTGATTGACTGAGTTGGCTGTCACTCTTGTCTTGCTTGAGACTGACAGCCTACTCAGCCAATGACTGGCTGCAATTCCTTCCCATACTAGTCAACCTGTGATTGGCTGAGAGGGATGTCATGCTGCCTCTCAGTTAAACACTGACTGACTGAGATGACACAGCACTGCGGCCAGTCATTGGCTAAATAGGCTGTCACTCTTAAGACAAGAGTGACAGCCAGCTCAGCCTATCACTGGGCGTGGCTCTGTCCCGTCTCAGTCAGTGATTGGCTGAGCAGGCTGGACATAGCTGAAGACACTGAAGACCCAGAGGAGGACACTGGGAAGCCAATAGGCAAGAGAACTTTTTTTATGACGTGCGGCCGACATCTTTTTTGCAAAAAAGTTTGGAACGAATCTCGATTTAGGAAGTTCGGTTCACACATCTCTAGTTTTGTATAAATTTCCGCCGCAAACCAAATATTCCTAAACGTGCACAAAGGCGATTCACATGGGGAATCTGGACATATGTAAAATTAATTGTTTGTGTGTTGTTATAGGTATTGTTTTGCCATTGCTGTTGATATATTTTCCAACAATTAATTTGCATTGATTTTTTTTCCCCCGTGTGTCGTCCACAATAATAGTCTGTAGCAGCAGGTCAAGGGACGCTTACCCGCAGGGAGACGTACTGGGTAAACAACACAATCCATCCACTTGGGTGTAACCTTGAACTACTTTGTGTGTTACATAGATCTATTTCCCTTGGCCTGTATAAAACGATTGTAAAAACGTTTTAATACGGCAGCATACAGCGATATACTGATACGGAATTGCCTCTTTTATCCTCGTGTAACCTAGCGTAGCGCCTCATTTTGGAGGATACATTATTAAAGCTTCTTTTGTTTGATTGAAATGAGAATTTCATTACCTAAAATAGAAAAGAAAAACGAAAAGCATCATTAGAAAAATTAATAGGAATAGTCACAAAGCTGAAGTAAGACTTATAAAATATAAAATGTATTTGATCCATTAGGTTCTGTTCACATAAGACTTATATTTACACACTAAATGTGCCTATAGGAGTCCATTGTAAGATGGTGTCCTATTAGCCTGTCTCTGGCTGATATATGTTAGTACACTGCAAAAAAATAGCAGTAGAATACACTTGTCATGATCCTATCAGTTAAATATATGATATCATAAAAGCCTACGGGGAGCTTCCCGAGGCAGAAAAGCAGGGACCTCGCTCTCCTCTTAGACCATGCAAAGAGATGATGGTTGACCTCAGGCAGATCAACCAAAAACACCACAGAGACACCATCACAGGTCTCGATGTGAGTGTATTCTAGGAAATTGCCCCCTGGGAAATCAAATATGCAAAAGAACACTCAAGAGACACCATCACAGGTCTCAACGTAGTGAGCGAGCCGGACCTTCCCTTCGGGAAGGAACAACCAAGCCAATTAATTTTTCCAGTCATGGAAACCACCAAAGCAAGGTATCCATCCACAGATGGCTGTTTCGGGATATTTGCCCCTCATCAGTGTGGAGTAGCTTTCTGGCTAGTTGGCTAGTGGGAGCAATGCTAGTAAGTGCATGCAAAGAGATGATGGTTGACCTCAGGGAGATCAACCAAAAGCACCACAGAGACACCATCACAGGTCTGTATTCTAGGACATTGCCCCCTGGGAAATCAAATACGCAAAAGAACACTCCAGAGACACCATCACAGGTCCTCTTAGACCACTGCAGACAGTCACTCCACATACAGTATTTAAAGGAATCTATCATAGGTCCTGGCATACTAACCCAACATATATAATGTAGTTCGCCATGGCAATCTGATCACAACACCCTTTTCAAATTTAAAATACGTTGTGCCTTTCCGAAGTTATGGTTAATATAGGATTATGTAAATGAATTGCTTTGGTACACTGAAGGTGGTCACAAGCACTCATGTACCATTCAACCTGCCTGGAAGCTCATTAAAAAAACACCTCCCTTTGAATTTTCACGCCGTACTCTCTCAGTAACGTATCATTTTTGATGAGGTGCTAGATGGACTGAACAGTGCATTTGGGGGCTTAGGACCACCTCCAGTGCACCAAAGCAGCTAATTTGCATAATATTATTATTAAGTATAACTTTGGAATGGCACAATGGATTTCAAAACTGAAAAGAGCGTTGAAATAAGGATGCCTTGGGCTAGTACATCAGATAAGAAGGTTAGTATGTCAGAATTTAGTAATAGATTCCCCTTAAAATATGTGTCAGGTGGCTGTCAGCAGTATATCCCACTGTAAAGGCATACACTGCAGATGTTTGGAAGTATCAGGAGCCTTTCTAACACATACCCCCAACAAAACCCTTAAACTCGGCTCTATATGCACCCAATAGACTTCCTTTTTTTTTTTTTTTGCAGGGTTGGATATTCTGTATTCTGCAGGGGACTCTTTGTGGCGAATCTATTCTCTATTTCTCAATCCCAATTTTACAAGAGTTAATGAGCATATGAGGTGACTTTGCTACAAGCCATCAGAAATCTTGTGACACAGTTCTTCATAGTTCTTGAGCGTATCAGCCAGGTAGTTCATCCCAATTGATTTTGATAAGTAATCAAGTGTGATCAGTGATGAAAGGGGAGCTGGAAATTAAGCAGATTGAGCAGTAGAGGTTTGTCTCAGAGCTGCTGGGTCCTAATGCAGTCAGTGATGGTCTCCCCACCTACAGTAGGCTGTTTATAATATGGGATATTGAAGTCGTTTCTCACTTTAAAGGTGCATTCACACCTACAGGATCCGCAGCAGATTTGATGCCGTGTTCAGTTATTTAAATGAAATCTGCTGCGGATCCGCAGCAGAAAATCAGCTGCGGATCTGTGTGTGAACGTACCCTAAAGAGGCATTGTCGCTACAACAGGGGTTGTGATCACCATTTTCTTTTTGGTTTTCCATGTTTAAATCAACATTATACATATGACCACTAGGTGTCTCCCTTCCTGTCATACTGTGGACCATGCTTCCCCTGTAGGGTGTAGGGTCACTTGGGCACTTGTCACGGTGGCCAGGAGTGGTGTTGAAACCCACCCCCAGACAAACAGGCACTGCAATTGAGGTTTGGATTACCCAAGTGAAGACGGGTGTATAGGTGCAGCTACAAAAAGAAATCATTGACCAAAGTCCAATGACTTAACCAGGAGAACTTGGTATACTGGTAAGAACTTCAGTGCAATACAGAATAATACACTTTTGGTAACTGCAGGTGCAGGCAGGAGGTACTAGTAGGAAGAGTTGTAAAAGCAAAGCAGAGTAGAGGAACGTCTTGAGGCCCCTGTCCAATATAGTAGTGTACTCTGCCGGAATAGAGTAGTTGAGAAGGCAAGTGACAGAAGAAGAAGGTACTCGTACTCACATATAGATACTTTGGATCGGACTGCCTTTTACCCTATAGTGTTGTGTTACCTGTCCTGCTAGGGTAGTACAAGGTCCCTGATCCCTGTGCTCAGTTGAGAAGAGTTTCCAAGACTTCCCAGAATAGTTGTGCATTACAGTAGGATATATAGGCTTGCATGCTGCTTTGTGTTACTGGGGTCAGTACCTAGCTTCAGGCATACTGCCCTATTTGCTCCTCAGAGGACGTCACTTTCTCTTTCAAGGGTCTAGCACTGAATGCTAGTGGTAGTAAGTTGCATAAGAATAGTAAGCCTCTAGGTCCCTGACAAGGGTCCTGGCTTCACTGCAGCAGGAACTGCTCTCTGTGTCTGTCTCTCTCCACTGACTCAACTAGGAGACCTTCCCACCAGGAACTAGCTCCTTTTTATAGGGGTTACCTAGCTAGTGTGTGATTGGTGAGGCTGTGTGTGTGGAAGAGAAAAGAGAGGCGATAGGGTAAATGAAGAGGGAAATAGGCGAGAGGGGATCACAACCTCTGTGACAGTGTGACAGGTACACTTTAAGGACTACCAACTATCCTCTTCTTATAGCTATACCCCCAATAAACATTGCAGATATTAAAACCTGGAAAATGTACTCTTTGAGTCTGTCCTATGGAGATAATATCCTGTTAAAGGCCGCCAGATGATTTTATAATGATACGTTCTGTACTCGGTATGCCTGAACAACATCTTTAATGCTGCTGCCGAAAGGACATATAGGAATGAGATAGGAAATGAAAGCGGACAGTGCATTAACATACTGCCACAAGATACTAATGGGGGTGTTTATCAAAATTAACAAGTTTGTTAGAAACAATGAGGTTCAAAATAGATCTCTGGTATCACCCTGGGCCATTCATTACAGCTGTCAATGGCCGGCGGATTATTGCTCTAACAATGATTCAAGCTTCGAAAAGAGACACGGCCAATTGTATTGCTCCTAGTTATCCTCTGATTTATTATATGGACCCATGCCATGGGATGGCCCATTAACTACCTAAATAAATGGGCCTATTGGTGGGACCAGTGCAAAGACATCATGAGATATTTAGGGAATATTTTCAGCAAAAAGTAACAGCACATGGGTGGCGGTTCAGGTGTGGTTTGCAATTAAAGAGGTACTCCAGGCTAGGGGTATTTTTACTGTATGGCCGGGGAGGGGGTGGATATAGATGTTGGGACCCTGCTATGACCGCTGAATGGCTGAGCAGCCTTGTCACGTCTTAAGCCGCAGGTCAGACCAGGAAGCAGCAGTGGGACAGGAGAACGGGTCGGCACCATTTGGGACCCGGCGCTGGAACCATGGAGGTAAGTGGACGACGGCACCTATATATATACCATACAGTAAAAAAAAACCACTAGCCCCGAGTACCCCTTTAAGCTCCGTTCACTTTAATGGAAATAAGTTTCCATACCTGCATCCAAACTGGAGACAAGAGTGGTGCTATCTCTGGAAGAAAGTGGCCATGTTTTTGGATAACCCCTTTAATGCTTTCACATCATCCTGCAAAACCCTATACTCTGCAGCACATTGGGCACTGCACAGTTAATTCTCGTCCCAGCATATATGCAATATCGACTCTACCTGTATATTTAATGTGTTTTGTTCTCCTCGTGAAATCAGCTTTGTCGACCCCCCCCCCTTTTCTTCTTCTTCTTCCCCGTGCTCAAAACCAGCACTATTGTCATCGCTTTACTTAATCCCTCTTGTGGAGTCAGCAGGTTCTGTATAAAATTCTTCACTGGAGGGTTTTCAGCTCCCAGGGGGCCCCTGTTTGGTCTAACTCTAATCACTAATTCAAAGGCATCTTGCTTTGTGCACAGAATGACGCACATTTATCACATTTTCGCTCTTACCTATATGTATATATTCTAAGCTGGGAAGTCAGCGTGTCCACCACATGCACAAAACATATAAGGGGAACTGGATTATTTGCTGTAAGTAATGCTTGATATCCATATCTTATATACTTTGCTAACCATTCCTTTGAGTTGATTTTGACCTTTTCTGTTCGTCAGTTGTTTTTTTTTATCGGATTAGCTGTAGTCTATTCATTGTGCCCAAGACTGGGCCGTGGTAGCTTAGTTCTTATGACGGCTCTTGTGTTGGTCATGTTTCCTGCTTATGCATGGCCCTCTCACCTTAAAGGGGTTATCCAGTGCTACAAAAACATGGCCACTTTCTTTAGAGTTTACATGACTCTTGTCTCCAGTTCAGGTGCGGTTCGCAATTAAGCTCTATTCACTTCAATGGAACCGAGCAGCAAAAGCCCGCCCAAGCTGGAGACAAGAGCGGGGCTGTCTGTGAAAGAAAGTGGCCATGTTTTTGAAGCGCTGGATAACCCCTTTAACCTTCAGTGTTCTTTTCTTTTCCTCTTGGCCCATGCTCCTAACCCTTTATACCTCTCCTTAAACGTTCATCCTCAACGTTGTCCTCATATGTCCATTTTTCCTCTTTTTAAGCTCTGCATACTTTACTCTCCCTTCTTTTACCCTCTCTGCCACTTCTCTCTTGAAATATTACTTAGGATAAACTAAGGAATTTTAACTATTTTTACCTCTTTCCCTAATAAAGCATCTATAGTAGAGATGAGCGCAACTGGAGCATGCTCGAGTCCAATCATTTGGCATTTGAATACCGGTGGCTGAAGAAGTTGGATGTAACCCAGGGAGTCTGGGAAAACATGGATACAACTTATGGCCTATGGCTATATCCATGTTTTCCAGGGCTCCCTAGGGCTGAATCCAACTTCGTCAGCCATCAGCATTTAAATGTCAAACCTGGTTATAATCTTTAGTTATGTTGTTTCTTGAAGACGCGTGAAGACTAAAAATGACCCTTCTCCATCTACACCCCATCGAAACCTTGGCAAATGCACCGAGGCGGAATCCCGGAATTCCAGGCGGTACTCGGGCTGTCTCCTCCTTCCCCACCAACCAGGAAGGCATCAGGAATCAAATGCAGAAGGTTCGGCAAGGTTCGAGTTCGATAGAACCTAAGACTTTCCGCTGTTCGATCATCTCTAGCCATGAGCATTGGTTTTGTTGCCAAGTTTTTTTTGGTCTGCTTTGCAAACAGTACAGCTAAAATATTTTAGGAATGAAATTAGAGATGAGCGAACCTGGAGCATGCTCGAGTCGATCCGAACCTGAACTTTCGGCATTTGATTAGCGGTGGCTGCTGAAGTTGGATAAAGCCCTAAGGCTATGTGGAAAACATGGATATAGTCATTGGCTGTATCCATGTTTTCCAGACAACCTTAGAGCTTTATCCAAGTTCAGCAGCCCCAGCTAATCAAATACCAAACGTTCAGGTTCGGATGGACTTGAACCCGAACCCGGTTCGCTCATCTCTAAATGAAATCTCATTTTTTACAAGAGTTTCCTTGCTGAGTGCCTGATTCAGAGCCTCTTCCCAATATATTTCATCAGATTTTAGTACTTCTCCAGTTCTTCGTCTTTTTTGTACTACTACTCCTATTGATCTGTTGATCTTTGTATAAGACTATGGTATGCTTTATTCTACTCTTTGATAGTTCACCCTGAAGAATTCTTTAGATGTGTTGCTCCTTCTGACCTTTTCATCCGATCAATTGCAGCTTCGTCCCTTGACTCACGAGAAGTTTCATAAGTTTGTACGAATATGTTTCTGGACAACCTACCGCATTGTCACCCAAAGAACTTAGTTAAGAAAGCCCATGTATATATCACCATGTAATATAAAATATTTGGCTAGCTATTCCTTCCCCTAGCAAAATCAGCGGAACCTGCGACCATGTAGGCCAATTATTAGCTTCTAAAGAACCTTGTCTATTTACCATATCTAATATGAGCTATAAAGAGCGTCTCCCGCTCTGGAGGACCCAACATGTCCATCCATTACACAAACTCATTGTTTAATTTAAACATTCTGTAATACCTCATTCTTCCTGTGGTGGCGCTGCAGAGAAATGTAAAACTTCAGATCACAGCTGATCGCCCTATACTTATCATGAAACCCTTCTTCCAAAACAAATGTCCCCTTTACAGAAAACCGTATAACTCCTTGCATTTTCCAATCTCCTCTACAGTTTTGCAGCAATGTTTCATATTTTTCTTTGATTGTCTATGATGTTAGAAGAAAACCATCTGGATAGTCAAAGTGCAAATACTTTGTATGACCCTGAAACACAAGCTCTATCTCCCAGGCAACAAGATGTATGAAGTGAGCTATATTATCTATAAGATGTTCTGTGAATAGTACAGAACACTCGCTGCACAAACACATTGGCGTAATGACATAAAACACTTGTTGATTGTCGCTTCCGACTCGCCTAAGCAAGTAATTCGATAAGTAATATCACGAACTTACATTTGGAGGTTTCAAATGAGCAAAGAGAATTACTCCTTTATAGGCAACATTGATAAATTCACAGGCATCTCAATAATATATGCTTTTTTTTCTACTGGAGTCGAATAATAGGTCATGTGGGTCATGGCCGCCACACCGGCTTGGAGTCCCTGGCAGATGCCAGAGCCCACGTGCAGGGGCCCGACGCCGCCATCTCTTCGCCCCTCTTGAAGCGCCTTACCTGGTCCTGTTCCTGTCCGACTCGCACATCCACACCTCCTAGGTTGAGCGCGCGCCAGCTGCTCTAGATATAAAGGAAGAGTATGTCCCTTGGATGTTGCACTTAATCACCTCCGCTATTAATAAGCACTTGTCCTGTCATTCCCTGTTGGAGCCTCTGCATGCTTCCTAGTGTGTGATCCTAGCTCTCCCATGGTTTCTGCCCGTGGTTTCTGCTGGCTGTGGTTCCATACGTGAATCCTGCTGTGCTCCAACTTGCCAGCTGCACTTCGCCCGCCACTAGAAAGCCAGGCCAGGGTAGCGGCCTAGGGGTCGTCTGCGGCAGCAAGTCCATGCCACCTTGCAGTCGGCGCTGGTGAAGGCCAGCGGCTCCTTAGACTTCACACCCTGGTGCGGCTTACGTCATCGCTAGCAGGGGTACAGTGAATCCACGACTCCATTCGTTACAATATGGCAGAAGAAGAAGGCCACATGAAGGATCTAGGCCCCTTAGAGGAGAGGCCCTGTGAAACTGAAAAAAGGGAGGAAGGCGGGGGTATGGGAAAATAATAAAATATTCTTACCTGTCCCCATGCCCACTTCCAAGTCCTGTTGGCAGCCACCAACCATATGCAGCTCTTCCAGCTGCAACGTCATGTACCCGGGTGATCAGTTGCCCGCTCAGCCAATCAGTGACTGGACATATGTGACATACCCGGATTCTAGCCAAAAATGATATCCGGAGACAGTCCTGGGAGTGGCGCTATGGAGGCCCAGGGAGGGGTGAGTTTACTTTGTTTATTATTTTCCTGCACCCCTCCTTCCTCCCCTTTTTTCAATCTTAAAGGATGCCTCCTTTTAATAATATTACAAGCTTTGACTACTAGTTTGCTGGAAACTGGATATTGATCCAAGGATTTATTTGGATGTGAGAAGAGAATATTTCATTTAAGATTATGAAAATTTACATCTTCTACATAGGGGTCGGATTAGAGTCTTAAACTTGTCCTTGAGCAACCTATAATCTACGTCTTGAGGATTTCCCATGGTGAAAACATGAGTACTAATTATTGATTTAGAGAAACAAATTAAATCTCTTGGGAAATCCACAAGACATAGCCTGGTGGGGTTTTCTAGAAGGTTTCGGAAACATTCCTCCGGATTAAGGCCTTGTACATCTTTGTCTGTCCAGGCATGATGGGAGTTGGGAGGCGCAGTTATGAGGGATGCATTGGTTCCATTCACACTGGCACCTCTGCCGCTTAAAGGGGTTGGCCACTTTATAGTAAAATTGTGCAGTGTACAGTATTAGTAAGTGTATTTACTGTATATACTGACAACAGCTCTCTGTGTACTCACTGTATATACTGACAGCAGCTCCCTGTGTACTCACTGTATATACTGACAGCAGCTCCCTGTGTACTCACTGTATATACTGACAACAGCTCTCTGTGTACTCACTGTATATACTGACAACAGCTCTCTGTGTACTCACTGTATATACTGACAGCAGCTCCCTGTGTACTCACTGTATATACTGACAACAGCTCTCTGTGTACTCACTGTATATACTGACAGCAGCTCCCTGTGTACCTCATAGAGCTAAAATCAGTCTTCCCTCCTCTTGGTTGTACTGTCCTGTTCTGTGATGATTCTGTCCATAAGATGGCTGACCATAGGAAAACAGGTGACCATGCCTTGCCCTCTGTGCCAACCACTGAGCCTGTATATATGTACCAATAGAGGAAACTGGGGGGCGGGGCATGGTCACATGATCCTCCATAACAGCCATCTTATGGACAGAGTCACCACAGAGCAGGACAGCACGGCCTTGGGGAGGGGAGTCTGATTTTAGCTCTATGAAGTACACAGTAAGTTGCGGTCAGTAAGCACAGTGAGTACACTTACTAATACTGTAAACTGAACTATTTTACTAAAGTAAAGGGGATTAAAGGGGTTGTCCAGGCTCAGACAAACATGTCCGCTTTCATCCATAAACAGCACCTCCCTGTCCTCAGTTAGGGTGTGGGTTTTGCAGTTCAGTTCCATTGAAGTGAATGGAGCTGAATTGTCATTTCGCACCAAGTGGGCATAGGGGTGGCAGTGTTTTAAGCAAGAAAGGTGCTGTGTTTTTTCCAATCCTGGAAAACCCCTTAAGGTCTTCATTCCGCATTTGGTGCTTGATGGACCTTTATAAATCTATGTTACTATATACTTTTCTACAGGGAGTAATCATCTTTTTTGCCTCTTATGGCTATAATATGAATCACTTAGTATAGTTCTTGTTGAAAATACACTGACCCATCTAGTTTGATAACCAGGTATGTTAAATTATTCACACCCTAATAGCAAGAAGGGCGAGAACTCTAGAATATTTGTTTTTTACATCAACCAGTCCCATCCCAAAAACTAATTGAGTAAATGTGTTTCTGCCTCTCATGTAAACATGGCGAGGATTACAGAATGTCCTGACGCCTCTCAGAAGCTCTTTTGACCTTATTACTTCATGGAGGAAATTATAGTGTTCTGAGCTGTATTTGCAAAACCTTAAAGACTTCTACCTGAAGTGAACACTCGAAGACAACTACATTATTTCAACAGCTCTTCAGGTAATAAATGACAGGTTTCTTCATAAATAAAATTATAGTGTAGAGAGGTTTGAAAACCGTGCGGGACCGAAGGCCTCACGAGTCTCATCAAGTGTTCTTATAGGATGTTTGACTTTATTAAGAACACATAAAAGCTTTGGAGACATCGTGTTTTGAAGCTTCACTATATAATGCAGTTGGAAAGTAAAATAATTGAAGGGCCTAAAATTTTTGTTTTAGTTTGTGGCCCAGGCAGCTTGAAAGTCACTAGAAAATCTTCTATTTGAGCCACATTTTGACAAAATGACTGGGCTTTAAACAAGTCTGTTCATGAGGTCCAGCAGGACAATCCCAACAAGACAGCCTATGAGGTCCAGCAGGATAACTCCCAACAAGACAGCCCATGAGGTCCAGCAGGATAACTCCCAACAAGACAGCCCATGAGGTCCAGCAGGATAACTCCCAACAAGACAGCCCATGAGGTCCAGCAGGATAACTCCCAACAAGACAGCCTATGAGGTCCAGCAGGATAACTCCCAACAAGACAGCCTATGAGGTCCAGCAGGATAACTCCCAACAAGACAGCCCATGAGGTCCAGCAGAATAACTCCCAATAAGACAGCCCATGAGGTCCAGCAGAATAACTCCCAATAAGACAGCCCATGAGGTCCAGCAGGATAACTCCCAACAAGACAGCCCATGAGGTCCAGCAGGATAACTCCCAACAAGACAGCCCATGAGGTCCAGCAGGATAACTCCCAACAAGACAGCCCATGAGGTCCAGCAGGATAACTCCCAACAAGACAGCCCATGAGGTCCAGCAGGATAACTCCCAACAAGACAGCCCATGAGGTCCAGCAGGATAACTCCCAACAAGACAGCCCATGAGGTCCAGCAGGATAACTCCCAACAAGACAGCCCATGAGGTCCAGCAGGATAACTCCCAACAAGACAGCCCATGAGGTCCAGCAGGATAACTCCCAACAAGACAGCCCATGAGGTCCAGCAGGATAACTCCCAACAAGACAGCCCATGAGGTCCAGCAGGACAATATCAACAAGACAGCCTATGAGGTCCAGCAGGATAACTCCCAACAAGACAGCCCATGAGGTCCAGCAGGATAACTCCCAACAAGACAGCCCATGAGGTCCAGCAGGATAACTCCCAACAAGACAGCCCATGAGGTCCAGCAGGATAACTCCCAACAAGACAGCCCATGAGGTCCAGCAGGATAACTCCCAACAAGACAGCCCATGAGGTCCAGCAGGATAACTCCCAACAAGACAGCCCATGAGGTCCAGCAGGATAACTCCCAACAAGACAGCCCATGAGGTCCAGCAGGATAACTCCTAAAAGACAGCTGATGAGAATCAGTTGGTCAACTTGATCAAGACAGTCCATGAGGTCCAGAAGGACAACCTTCAACAAGACAGCCAATGAGAATCAGGGGGACAACCCTTAACAAAACCATCAATGAGAATAAGTAGGACAACCCTAACATGACAACCCATGAAAGCCATCAGGACCACGCTCAACAAGACAGCAGATGAGAATCACTGGGTCAACCCTGATCAACACAGTCCATGAGGTCCAGCAGAACAACCCTCAACAAGACAGCTGATGAAAATACTGTAAGTGGGTAAACCCAAACAAGACAGCCAATGAGAATCAGTGGGACAACCCCAACAGGACAGCCCATGAAATTCATCAGGACAACCCTCAACAAGACAACAAATGGGAATAAGTTGGTTAACCCAATCAAGAAAGTCTATGATGTCTATCAGGACAAACCCTAAACAAGACAGCTGATGAGAATAATTGGGTAAACCCAAACAAGACAGCCATTGAAAATCATCGGGGAAACCCTCAACAAGACTTCCAATGAAAATCAGAGGGACGACCCCAATATGATGGCCCATGAGTTCAAGCAGTATAACCCTAGCAAAATAGCCTAAGAGAATCAACAGGACAACCCTAACAAGACAACCTATGAGATCCAGCAAGACAACACTAAACAAGATAGCCAATGAGAATCAGTGGGATAACCCCAACATGACAGCCCATGAGGTCCAGGAGGACAACTTTAACAAGATAGCCCATTAAAACCAGTAGGATGATTTTAAAGACAGTGAATAAGCATCAGCAGGGCAACCCCAACAAAACAACACATGAGGTCAAGCAGGACAACCCCCTCCAAAAAGAATTAGCAGTACAACATAATCACCGACGCATATGGACCACTTTAGGACAATTAATACATAACCTTTAATAATACTTTAAAAACATGGTCCATACAACATGTACACACAAAAAACAACCATTGGTGCCCTATATATACAGTGTAGTATCCTCAAGAGCACTAGCAAAATAGAAGGAACAAATAACTAAATAGACACAACAGGAGTAATGGTCAAGGCTCCATCTCCATCTCATCGTGGGGGGATCATGGAATCATCTGGGACCTTGTGAGAGGGCTATCACTAATTCCTGACTCAGCGCATCTTAAGCTAAGTGACGGGCTAGACATGTACATTATGACAGTATCTTTGCTAATGTGCCATGGGCATTGGTATTAGTATAGGTACAGCTGGTAGCGCTATAACTGGCGCTCCCCACCACAGTATATACCACGAGTAACCCTTTTCATCATATATCATTGCATTTAACTATTAGAGGTCCATTTTATTGAGAGGAGATCTTCACAGCAGCTAATATCATAGGGCACATCCATTTTGGAGTGCTAGGATTGCTCCCTGATGAAACCGTCACATATTGGGACGGTAGAAACGCGTTGGAACGAGTGTTGTATATTTTATATACACTCCAAGTAATTTCTGTATCTATTGTGCTGCTGCAATTACACGTTTTAGGTGATTGTAAGTTGTCACATTTGTTGCACTGTTCTTTGCTTTCTGTCTCTTTGTTTGTTTTTTTTCTCCTGAGCACTTACAACAGGAGAGGGACTGTCACCGTGGTTGGGGCCACCGTGTTAAGGAGGTGGGTATCCCAAAAGGCAGGGTAAGAGGCTATTTAGGGTCAGTTGAGGGCGCACTAACCCCCCCCCCCCCTCCACCATAGCACCTATCATTGTACCTTGTGACAGCCTTGACCATTACTCCTGTTGTGTCTATTTAGTTATTTGTTCCTTCTATTTTGCTAGTGCTCTTGAGGATACTACACTGTATATATAGGGCACCAATGGTTGTTTTTTGTGTGTACATGTTGTATGGACCATGTTTTTAAAGTATTATTAAAGGTTATGTATTAATTGTCCTAAAGTGGTCCATATGCGTCGGTGATTACATTGATAAATACTGACCACTGGGTCCTATTCCAATATTGGGAGGCGGCACCCTAATTTCCGCTAGTTTTTGGAGATTACCTTAGCAGTACAACAACCCAAAAGGTCCAAAAAGTCACAGTTAACCAGTATGTCTATCCCAGCTATGTATGGGCTGCTTAACCAAGAAGGAGAGTGATGGGTGACAGAGTGCTGCATCCTAAACCCAAGTGAGATGGTTTGGGTTGAGTTGGGCCACAAAGTGAAGGAAAAGACTATATCAAGAGCTCAGAACACCTTCCAAGACTTTTTGAAATCCATTCCAGGCGACTACCATCAAAGCACAGGGGAGCTACTTTGAAGAGTCAAAAATATAATACGTTTTTGCATCTGATCGGATTGTTGTTTTTGAAGATCCTAATTGTAATGTATTTTGCATTGTGTTATAATTGTAGAACCAGAGCTATAGCGGAGCCCCCTGCAATGTGTTACTATGGCTTTTCTGCAGCTCACCTCTCTCATTAGCTCCTTTTTCCATGATTATTTGGGCTCAGCATGTGAGGTGGAATATCCTCCCCAGATTTCACTGTTGAAATGTTAAAATATTCATGAGAAGATTCAGCTCCACATGCTAATGCTTATACTGTTAACCTTTTCTTTTCCATTCATGGGCTCCATACTGGATAATATGCAAACAACTTGGCATTTAGGATTTAGAAATTATCCGTCTTAAAGGGACTGTCCAGTCTAATGTAAACAAAAGTTTTCAAGTGACCAAATTGCATCGTCATTGGTTGTCCATCAATTGAAACACTCGTAGTTTACATTCGTAAACATTCGAGACAGAAAATCTGTACAAACCTAGTCTTAGTTTTGCACAGTTAGAGGATTCAACACTGCATCAGCATAGGTCATGGTTTTCTGTATGAGTACGGAACCTCAGCATCAGATTCTCTAAGAGTGACTTTGACTTAATGGCTTCCAGAACAGGAGTTGATTTAGGACACCACTGCATTTTACCGTATGACATCAGCGTGGACAGTGGTGGGGCCTGACCACATTATAAGACACCGGCATGGACAGTAGTGAGCTATGATTGGCTGCACTGTACAGTATGGCATTAGCATGGACTGTAATAGGCCTTGATTGGTCACATGATATGACATCAGCATGGGCAGTGGTGAGCCTTGATTGATCACGTGATATGACATCAGCATGGGCAGTGGCGGGCTTTGATTGATCACATGACATGATATCAGCGTAGACAGTGGTGGGTTTTGATTGGTCACATGACATGACATCAGCATGGGCAGTGATGGGTCTTGATTGGGGACATTATATGACATCAACATGGACAGGGGTGGGCTTTGATTGGTCATGTGATATGACATCATCATTGGCAGTGGCAGGCTTTGATTGATCACATGACATGACATTAGTATAGACAGTGGTGGGCCTTGATTGGTTAACATTACATGACATAAGCATGGGCAGTGGTGGGCCTTGATTGGTCACATGATATGACATCAGCGTAGACAGTGGTGGGTCTTAATTGGTCATATAATATATCATCATTGGAAGTAGTGGGCCTTGACTGGTCACATGACATCATCGTTGGCAGTGGTGGGCCTTGATTGGTCACATGATATGACATCATCATTGGCAGTGGTGGGCCTTGATTGGTCACATGATATGACATCATCATTGGCAGTGGTGGGCTTTGATTGGTCACATGACATGACATCATCATTGGCAGTGGTGGGCCTTGATTGGCCATATAATATATCATCATTGGCAGTAGTGGGCCTTGACTGGTCACATGACATGACATCATCATTGGCAGTGGTGGGCCTTGATTGGTCACATGATATGACATCCGCTTGGGCAGTGGTGAGCCTTGATTGGTCACATGACATGACATCCGCATGGGCAGTGGTGGGCCTTGATTGGTCACATGACATGACATCATCATTGGCAGTGGTGGGCCTCGATACATACTGTACTATGTATAACTCTAGCTGTACACGAATGCTTGAGTTACTTACAGTATAGAACATAGTCACACCTGACTGTCATGAATGGCAGCTATGTACAGGGGTAACATACAGGAAAAGCATTCCATCTGTTCGCTCGCTTTCCATATGTCATTCAGCGCTTCCCACGGAATAACACAGTGCTATATAAATGACTGCTAATAATGGTAATCATCATTATAACAGAAAGAACAGCATGTTGATACAGATTGTTGTGCCACCGGGAGAAATATTAACTACACAAAAATCTGTGGCGGATCACATAGAAATGAATGAAACAATGTAAGCAGATCCGATGTACCCTAATGGAGTCGGCACTGGAAGGCTCTCCATTTCCCCACTGTATCAAGTTCATTGAGTATCTTTATATTGCATATGTGTGCCTCTATATATTATACACACAGCACTTATATACTTCTTCCTGCTGGGCAAGTTCCCAATGGCTATATGTCGTCATGTACTATATTATATACATGTTATTTTATGATAGGAAGCAATAGACTGGAGGGGACACTATTGATTCTATGGGAGTTTACTTCATTTTTAGTTTACTAGACATGCTCTGTCCGTTGTGCCATAGGGAGGGGGAAATTCTTTTGTCTGAGGCTGGGTTCACACCTACGTTTTTTTTTCATCCCCCCAAAAAAAAAACACATAAAAAACTGATGAAAAAAAAAAAATGCATCCGTGTGCATGCGTGTTTTGATCCGTTTTTCCGTTGACTTCTATTAGATTAAAAAAAAAAAGGATCAAAACCAGTACACAGAAACAACCTCTTTTTTTGTACCCGTTAAAAAAAAAAACTGATCTGTTTTGATCCATTTTTTAAGAAAGTCAATGAAAAAAACCGATCAAAACGTTTTTTTTTTTCATCTGTTTTTCATCCATTATTTTTTGCAAAAAAAACAGATTGAAAAAACGTAATGTGAACCCAGCCTAATACTCTTCTGAAATTATGAAAACTAATAAAATGTGGTTGACTGATACAACTAAAGGCCATCTTCACACAACGTAAGTTAAGTATTAATCACAGCCATTTTTGTCGGCAACAACGGCCGTGATTAATACTTCATTTACATTGTACTGCAGGCTGAGGGAATCCTGGCTAAAGTGTATACACATAGGGGGACATTTATTAAGTCCGGCGGTTTCTGCGCCGGACTTAAAAATGACCCCGCTGCTCCGAGACTACGAGACTAGAGACTTATAAATCCTGCGCGCGTCGCATCTGGCCATTTTCCGACGAAAAATAAGCTTTTTTAACTTTATAAATGTCCCCCATAGTATGTACTCCGGCCGGAATAGCTAGCAGCCGCCCAAAAAACTGACATGTCAGCTTTCTGCGGCCGCTTTTCTCTGAATAGCAGCCACACAAGACATGTCAGTGCACAAAATGGAGCATGCGGCTCCGGCCGCACGCTCCATTGTGTGTAGCGTTGAATGCAGCGGACAATCTTTTCATGTTCTGTGACCCGGTGTGAACATGGCCAAAAAGGGAACAAACTGCCAAAAATGTAAGAAAAAAAAAAAGAAGTACTCACCTCACTGGTCCCCACTACTGCCATTCATCACTTCCTGCTTCATAGGAAATGCCTGCTCAGCCAATCACTGTGATTGGCTGAGCTCAGTTTTCTTCCTGTTAAAAAGAGCACCAAGAAGTAAAGTTCAGCAGGAAACCAGGCACCTTGGTTAGTATTATTTTTTTATTTTTTGTATTGTTTTTGTTTTTAAAATCATCCCGCCATCCCTTTCCCACAATATTACAGAAAAGAACAGGATTCTTCCTCTGCCGACTCCCCGGTGTATCGTGTCGCGTGAATTTAAATATCTCCCTGTGTTCCCGTCTTCCATTATTTTGTTTTTTTTTTCGCCACAGCTCTGTAGATTTGAGTGACAGACGTTGGAAGTAAGTGACAGCTGAGAAGGGTGCAGGGGAAATGTGAACTTATCACAACAGCGGGAATGTACTCATCAGCATATTTAAGAACTACTGTCTGTCAATTAGCCTAATACTTTATACTAATAAATAATTAATGCTATTGCTTTAGTTTTTTTTTTTGTAAAAATGTGGCTTTTCTGATATAAATTAACATAATTAAAAGTAATATTTCAGTGGATTATTATAATTTTATTTTATTTTTTTGCCAATGAGATCTAAATCAAGTAATTAAACCGCATGTTTTCCCGCATCAAAAGAAATACCCATGTAATAAAAGTAGATAATAATTATTATTCACCGCTCCCCCTCCCCCTCCCCCGATCAAATTTACTGCAAGGATGCAGAAAGAAAGTCTATTATCAGCAAGTGGGATCTCACTATTGTCCCTAAATGAACCCCCTGAGAGCTTTGGTTTTCATACAGAACACATAGTCACTGTCCTCTATTCGCTCAAATGAAAAATGCTAAATTGTATAGTTTAAGATGTTGTGTCCTTGTGGCTTATGAAGGTCACCGGCGCTATTATATTATTCATTGGCATACATCGTTATTATTATATAGCATAGGAGTAAGAGCTGTAAGATAGAACGTAGCCTATGTAGGTAGAGTATAGAATTAAAGGCCCCAACTGACTCGGTTATGTGCTGCCCACATACTTTCATCTTTTAGTACTTAATTTGACTTGATTATGGGGTTGTATCATCGCAGACAACCCCTTTAATAGGAGAATTGCCACCATTACCGTTTCCTCAGTTGAGCAATGAACCGGTTTGCTTACTAACAGAACAGTGGCCACTACAGGAGAGATGTGGTATTACATAAAGAAGTTCAAATTAAAAGGGGTTATCTAGCAAAGAAAATATTTTTCTTATAAGTTATATAGATTTGAAATTTGAAATAAGTCTTCCCATATTTATCAGCTGCTGTATGTCCTGCAGGAAGTGGTGTTCTCTTTTCAGTCTAGTTGAGAAAGGCTAACGCCAAAATGTCTTGTTGTGCTTACTATGGATATATATTCTCTACAATAAAACTGTGTGCCGGGATTGACTTTTTATAGTTCTTTTCAGTTTGACACTGCCCTCTGCTGCCACCTCTGTCCATGTCAGGAACTGTCCAGAGCAGGAAAGGTTTTCTATGGGGATTTGCTACTGATCTGGACAGTTCCAGGTGGCAGCAAAGAGCGCTACTGAAAAGAAAACACCACTTCCTGCAGGACATACAGCAGCTGAAAAGTATGGGAAGAATGGAGATTTTAAAATAGAAGTACATTACAAATCTATATACCTTTCTGGAAGCAGTTGATTTGAAAGAAAAAGATTTTCACTTCAGTTTTCCAGTTTATTTTCTTTATTCCTTTAATATTCTTGCCTTACGTAGTCCTTAGAGATGAGCGAACCGGGTTCGAGTCCATCCGAACCTCTGTCACCTCTGTCCATGTCAGGAACTGTCCACAACAGTAACAAATCCCCATAGAAAACCTCTCCTGCTCTTTCCAGTTCCTGACATGGACAGAGGTGGCAGCAGAGAGCACCGTGTCAAACTGGAAAGAATACACCACTTCCTGCAGGACATACAGCGGCTGATAAATACTGGAAGACTGAAGATTTTTAAATTGCAGTAAATTACAAATATGTAGACACCGTATGTATTACAAAATGTACGCCGGGGGAAGAGGTTAAAGGGGTATTCCCATCTCAGCTTGTTATCTCCATTCATAGGGATAACAAGCCGATTGCTGGCATGGGGCCAATAGGGACCCAGTATAATTTTTGTCCCCTTCCACTTTGTATTCATAGTCATTTCTATATGTACAAGGTAAAGAAAAGGGGTTAATTAAAAAAAAAAATTGACAACTAACACAAAGTCTGAATATAAGTGAATCGTGAATGTTTTTACATGGTTTTAAATATCTAGGCCTTTGAAGGTGACCCACAAAAAAAAAAAAATTTTAAAAAAATCTCTCTTGCAATGTGCTTCTCTCCTCTTATTGAGCTTCCGGTATAGTGAAGAGACACATTTCATATGCAAAGGTATTTTATTCCCACAAGTCAGAACGGAAATACCCGGAGGGCAGACACCGAGTTTCCAGTTCCCAAGCATTATAATGTTCATCCCAATGTATTTCTCCTTGATTTGCAGGTGGCACAGATACAGACCCCCCTCTGGGACGGCGACGAGTCTGGTGTAGAAACTTGCATCTCTTCAACCATCCTGCGTCTAGATGCTTTGATACGGATTCTGCCCAAAGCTGATTAGGACTGATCAAGGTAAGGTTCACCGTGGTCCCCCTCTCATTGGAATGGACTATGTTCTCCAAATTGATGTAATTGAATGATTTATTGGCTTTACATACCTGCAAAGTACAATGGTAAAGCGGTCGCTTCATATTGAGTTTAAAGGGGTACTCCAGACAACAAAACAAAAAAAATTTTTATTTAAAATCAACTGGTTATATATCAACAGGCTAGATAAATAAAAGTTATACAGGTTTGTAAATTACTTCTATTTAAAAAAAATCAAAGTGTTCCAGTACTTATCAGCTGCTGTATGTCCTGCAGGAAGTAGTATTCTTTCGAGTCTTTTCCATACTTTTGGTGGTGTTACCAGAGGCAAAAGAAATATATAGGGGGAGATTTATCAAACATGGTGTAAAGTGAAACTTGCTCAGTTGCCCCCTAGCAACCAATCAGATTCCACCTTTCATTTTCCAAAGAGTCTGTGAGGAATGAAAGGTGGAATCTGATTGGTTGCTAGGGGCAACTGAGCCAGTTTCACTTTACACCATGTTTGATAAATCTCCCCCTAATAGTATTTCGGTCAGTATTTTTTTTTTAGATACGATCTGAGATATCAGATTTGTTGCGGACTCTATTAGGGGTTTGAAGATACGTAGTAAAGTCTTTCAAGTCTGCAGAATGTCGAGGTCAGGTGTAAATGAGTCGGTGTCATCGCGGAAGCCGAGTAATGAGAACTTTGGCCACCTGGAGAAGATGGACGGATATTTATAAAATCTTAAGGGAGAGATTCTGTATAAGAGATCACGTGTAGGGAATGTCCTACTTCTGCCTAAAGAGGTCTTATTAGATAGTGCTCCTGCCATATGTGCAGATGTGGTGGACTCATATTAACGCATATATATATATATATATATATATATATATATATATATATATATATTTGTTGTCAACTTTATAGGTCAAAAATATTTTTTGTAGTATACAGTATAATGCTACAAATAATTATAATATATATATATATATATATATATATATACATACCATAGTTGGCAACAATTTTTTTCCAGGGACCCTTTAGCATTAAAAAGGGGTGTGGCTTATTGTGGGTGTGGTTTCGGTGGGGTGTGGCCCATCATGGGTGTGGGTTCAAAATTTTCCAGTTAGAATTTCCAGTCGGAACTACACAAAAGGAGCATTACACATGCCAGTATTAGGTCTCCAGTATATATTACACACTTCAAAATTAGGTCTCCAGTATATTACACACCCCAGTATTCGGTCTCCAGTATATTACACACCCCAGTATTAGGTCTCCAGTATATTACACACCCCAGTATTAGGTCTCCAATATATTACACACCCCAGTATTAGGTCTCCAGTAGATTACAAACCCCTGTATTAGCTCCCCATATATTACACACCTCAGTTTCAGGTTCCCAGTATATTACACACCCTATTCAGAGCAGGCTGAGACTCAGAGATAGCATTCTACTGACTGACTGTACATACTGGTAGTTTGTACCCATATGATGCAGCTGCACCCCATATCATCATACTACTACCCCCTTCATCTTACTGCTCCTCCATAATCATATTACTACCCCTTCATCGTCCTCCTGCACCTCCATCATCATACTACTACCCTCTTCATCCTCCTGCCCTTCCATCATCATAGTACTACCCCTCTAATCCTCCTTCTCTCTCCATCATCATACTACTTCCTCCTTCATCCTCCTCCTGTCCCTTTATCATCATACCAGTACCCCCTTCAGCATCCTCTTGTCGCTTTATCTGTATTTAAAACAAAAAAAGCTATACTTACCTCACCAGTATGGTTCCTCTAGTCCCCCAGGGACTCCTCTCCCTGCTCTGCATGAGTGACATCACTCGCGCTGGAAGGGGGCGGGGCTTCCCCGGACATACCAGGGACATGGTTTTGCCGGGGCTGTCTTCTCAGAATCGGGACAGTCCTGGCAAAACCGGGACTGTTGGCCACTGTGGTAATGTATTTAAAGCTTTAGCTTTGACTGGGAATTGTAGTATTACAACAGCTGCAGGGCCGCAATTTGGAGACCCATGCTCTATGGGGGCGCTGGACGCTTCTGAATTCAGTGCTTTGAAGTGTTCAATAACCCATAGGGAGCGCTCCATTCATTGCAGGGATGATTGTGTCCCCATTCTAAGGGTCCCCAGTGATCAGCTTGTTATCCCCAATCCTATGGGTAAAGGACAACAAGCTGAGATGGGAATACCCCTTTAAGCTGCTCGTTCACCTGATACTTCCCTCAGCTCCACCATATATCCATGATTATTTCAGTAGGGTCCAGAGAACAAGTGGCTCACACCCTACAGGAAGAATCATGGCCAATATTTGGGGTTTTAGTATTTTTGATGAAAAGAATAGAGCCGAACATTGTGCTGATGTTACCATCAAAAATATCAGAAACTCCAATGGATCCCATAGACACAAATGTGAATTGTTAAAGGGGCTGTACAGGATTATAAGACATGGCGGCTTTCTTCCAGAAATAACACCACCCCTGTCTATGGGTTGTGAGCGGTATTAAAGTGAATGAGGCCAAGGTGCAATACACAATCTACAGACAGGTGGGAAAAAGCAGCCATTTTTCATTTTTTAAAAATTCCCATATCTCTATAGGAAATACCTCGTGCAAATGAAATAATTTTTGTTTCATCTGAAAAAAAAAGACGACACACAATATATGGGTATAATATAGAATTTTATTTCTGAATTTGTTAAGCTGTTGATCCAGAAGAAGGCGAAAACCTCTGGACACCGGGGTCAATTTGTGTCACAGGGGGAAAATTCCTTCTTGACCCCAAATAGCGGCGATCGGTATGAGGACCCTGGATCAAAGCTGCTAATGTGTGTAACTAACTGGGGGCTGATAGTAGTCTAGGGGCAAGTGTCATGTAGTGTAGGGGTAGGTAACATGCAATGTAGGGGCAGGTGTCATGTAATGTAGGGACGGATGTCATGCGGTGTAGGGGCGGATGTCATGCGATGTAGGGGCAGGTGTCATGCGGTGTACTGGCAGGTGACGTATGTGGTGTAGGGTCAGGTGATATCTAGTGTAGGGTCAGGTGTCATGCGGTGTAGGGGCGGGTGTCATGTAGTGTAGTGTAGGGGCAGATGTCATGCGATGTAGGGGTGGGTGTCATGCAACGTAGAGGCGTGTGTCATGCGGTGTACTGGCAGGTGACGTATGTGGTGTAGGGTCAGGTGATATGTAGTGTAGGGTCGGGTGTCATGCGGTGTAGGGGCAGGGGTCATGCAGTGTAGGGCCAGGTATTATGTAATGTAGTATAGGAGCGGGTGTTATGCGGTGTAGTGGCAGGTGACGTATGCTGTGTAGCGTCGGGTGTTATGCGGTGTCATGCAGGTGTTATGTAATGTAATGTAGTGTAGGGGCAGGTGTCATGCGGTGTAGTGGCAGGTGATGTATGCGGTGTAGGGGCAGGTGTTATGTAATGTAGTGTAGATGTAGGTGCAGATGTTATACATTACCGGATGATGATGGTCCTCCTCCCGGTGTTCCTACTGTCGTCGCTTCTTGCTGGTGCCTTCTTCTCCCTTAGTGCTGGCGATCCTCTTCAGGCTGAACCTCTTCGGAGAGGGACGGATGATGATGTCTTCGTCCATGCAGGCGCACAGCAGTCTTGCCCTCTCAGATGTTCTGGGCTGGGGCCTCTCCTCGGTCTTCGGAGCTGGTCTGTACTTCCTCTGGGCGTCCGCGTTTGTCATCTTTAGACGCTAAAACAAACAAAAAAAAGTCAGTGATAGAATCAAAAATTCTTATGAAACTTTCTATGGACGGATTTGTCTGTAACAGGGATCATAGTAGACAGTGTGGTAACTTACGTCCGTGTTGAAGATGGGAGACGGCAGGAACTTTGCACAGTAGGCCAGGGTCTTGTTCTCCTCTGTGGGCTTGGGATCGACTAAACACAGAAGGAAAGCAGATAATATGATCAGTCATAAATATACAACAATATACAGTATACAGGCAATCCCCACAACAAGGCCACATGTGGAAGAGGGGCTCCTGGCCCCCCTGACACACCAAGTCTCCTGGCCAACAGGGCTTGTTGATGCCATCCTGGCACCTAGCACCCAGGGCACATGTCCCACCAGCCTCCCCCTTCCCAGCTACAGCCCTGAAATATCTTACCGTCAGCGGTGTAGGCTCCATAAAACATGCAGAGGCGTTGATAGAAGATCTAAAGAGAAGAGAATACAGTGAATGTAAACTGTCCTATAGCAGGAATAAGGGGGGACGTATCATATGTGTAACCTGTGCGGCTATATAGGGGTCCTATGGGTAGGGGGGCGACCATCATCTAAAGAAACCAGTATTATCCCCCTACATATAGCAATACATGGTGGTAATGACACTATGGCGCTCAGTAACTGGGGGATTGGGGCCCTGATGATGGGGGTTCCCTATGACTGGTTCCCGCTCTTCTCCCATTAGCAGCTGTACTGGGGCCTCTGGTTTCTGGGTCCCTCCCCCATACTGGGACATCAGGGGCTTAGTAAGAGCCATAAATTCACTGACCGGCAGAAAGGCGCAGGCGCCGGCCATTCTCCAGTACTCCTCCGGTGTGGCATCCATGTTCCGACGATGTACGTCCAAAAAATCCATAGCCGAAAAATCGCAATGCAAAAAAATCGAAATCCTTAAAATCGTAATCCAAAAGGTCAAAATCCAAAAAGTACGAGTCCGAAAAATCACTATCCAAAACGCGCAAAGGATCAGCGGGGGCTGTCTGTCGCAGGAAGTCTGTCTTCACTCAACGAGGAGATCCAACAGACTGAGTTGCCTAGAGACGTGTTGTTGTTGTTGTTGTTTATTTTCAAATCAAATGATGCTGCTGGGTCATGTGACTGACATGTAGAGACCTGTTCACACCAGGCTGCTGTTTTCTTTCTTTTTTTTTCTTTATTTATACACAATGTTATGTACAACACATAATATATCTGTATAAATAAGGCCCATTTTTTTTTTATTATTATTATTTTTTTTTTTTTTTATATATATAGTACCAGAAACATAACCTTACATTAAGAATATCCCTCGTTGCCCATAACAACCAATCACAGCTCAGCTGTCAAATATTAACAAGCTCTGGTGAAATAAAAGCGGAGCTGTGGTTGGTTGCTATGGGCAACAGAGGAAATTGTTACTGTCAGACGGCCGATAACTCTCCCCTATGTAATAGTTACTGGTTTGATGTTCTCTCCATCCCAGTGTATACTGTATATTGGGGTCTATCATAGTATGGAGGAATATACGTCTATACATACAGGCCAATGGGGGGCAGTACAGGGGGCGCTGCCATTATTACCCCATGCTGGGCCAGATGATACTGACACTACCCCCTGCAGGACCGGATAACCTGAAGGAGCAGCCAAGCCATTGACTTTCCTCCAGTACCTTAAATTGCAGAAAATAGATGATGCCGACTATAAGGAATTCCCTGGTCTGGAAAAAATCTGGATACATTTTCCTGATATGTTCATGGGGCCTAATAGATTGTATATTGGTTTATCCAGGTTTTCGAAATAGTGCAGCTACTTTCGTGCAAAAACAGCACTACCCCTCTACCTCATCCTCTTGCCCCTCCATCATCATAGTACTACCCCTCTTATCCTCCTGCCCCTCCATCATCATACTACTACCCCCTTCCTCATCCTACCCCTACATCATCATAGTACTACCCCTCTCATCCTCCTGACCCTCCATCATCATACTACTACCCCTCTGATCCTCCTGCCCCTCCATCATCATACTACTTCTCCCTTCATCCTCCTCTTGTCCCTTCATCATCATACCATTACCGCCTTCAGCCTCCTGCCCTTCCATCTTCACAGTACTACCCCTCTTATCCTCCTGGCCCTTCATCATCATAGTACTACCCCTCTCATCCTCCTGCCCTTCCATTATCATAGTACTACCCCTCTCATCCTCCTGCCCCTCCATCATCATAGTACTACCCCTCTCATCCTCCTGCCCTTCCATTATCATAGTACTACCCCTCTTATCCTCCTGCCCCTCCATCATCATACTACTACCCCCTTCCTCATCCTACCCCTACATCATCATAGTACTACCCCTCTCATCCTCCTGCCCTTCCATCTTCACAGTACTACCCCTCTCATCCTCCTGACCCTCCATCATCATAGTACTACCCCTCTCATCCTCCTGCCCCTCCATCATCATACTACTTCTCCCTTCATCCTCCTCTTGTCCCTTCATCATCATACCATTACCGCCTTCAGCATCCTCTTGTCCGTTCATCTGTATTTAAAACAAAAAAGCTATATTTACTTTACCAGTATGGTTCCTCTAGTCCACCAGGGACTTTTCTCCCTGTTCTGCATGAGTGACATCACTGGCGCTGGAAGGGGGAATAGCTTTCTGCGGCGGGAGGTGGAGCTTCCCGGGACATGGTTTTGCTGTCTGCTCAGAATCAGGACAGTCCTGGCAAAAACGGGACTGTTGGCAACTATGATATACTTGGATACTTAAAGGGGTACTCTAGCGAAATTTTTTCTTTCAAATATACTGTTGTCAGAAAGTGCCTGATATTTGTAATTTTCTTCTATTTAAAAATCTACAGTCTTCAAGTACTTATCAGCTGCTGAATGTCCTGCAGCAAGTGGTGTATTCTTTCCTGTTTGACACAGTGCTCTCTGCTGCCACCTCTATCCATGTCAGGAACTGTCCAGAGCAGTAGCAAATCCCCATAGAAAATCTCTCCTGCTCTGTTCCTGAAAGTTCCTGACATGGACAGAGGTGGCAGCAGAGAGCAGTGTGTCAGACTGTAAAGAAAACATCACTTCCTGCAGGAGCTACAGTAGCTGATAAGTACTGGAAGACTGGAGACGTTGCTGGAGTTCTCTGACAGTGGTCTATCTCTCTTGAGAACAAAAGGATAGGGTATACTGGGAGACCAGACTCAAGCAATATGAATGCAGTGTGAAAGGTTACCTAAAAAGCTACCATTCTGTATAATTCTGATTTCCCTCAGACTCTTATACACATGCCTGACTCGGTTGAGAGTGCATGTGTTTTTATAGTAGATAAAACCTATGGCCACTTACCTTATGGACCTTACAGTCTGCTTGATACTGATTTCTCCAGACCTCGCATACACATGCACACTCAACATGGCCGAGCATACATGTGTTTTTAATACAAAAAGAGGGGAATCTGTTAGTTTATCTCCCATCTTTAAGGGAATCTGTCACTAGGTTTATTCCACCTTAAATGAAAGCAGCATGAACTAGTGACAGAAATGCTGAACAGATCGGTGTATTACTTACATCATTGTGTTCAGCCGTTCTCCTAATATGCAGGAGAATAGGATTCTTGCCACACCCTTCCCCCACCCTTCATCTGCTGATTGACAGCCGACTGCCTATACACAGCATGGATAGATAACTGCCAATCAGCAGCTGGGGGGGCGGAGTTTCCTGCTTCTCATGAATATCCAGGACTACTGGGCTCATGCATATAATGGAGAGGACTACTTATTGTCTATGTTATTCAGGAGGATATCTCTGGATCAGCTCCACAGAACAGTGTAAGTGATACATCATTCTGTTCAGCTTCTCCGTCACTAGTTTATGTTACTCTGAGATAGGACACCATAACGCTACTGAAAGAGACTCAGAGGCCCCCATACACATTTGATGATTGGCTCACAGAAATTGGCAGCTTCGTCTTACGTTAATATCACATGTATGGCCACGTTAACAGCTAACTTTCTGCATGATACTACCCTCTTCTAAACGTTTATACATATGCACCCTCAACTCAACTGAGCATACGCACGCTTGTGCTAGACAATGGAGGGGGAGAGTTACATCATGCTTTGCCCCCTACAAAAGCAAAAAAGTTTGGGTGTTTGGGCACCAGCTGCCCAATCCTTCTGTCCATTAGGGGAGTTGGGATGCCCCAATATATCAGATTTTTGGAAACTGGTGGATTTAATGACATTAATGTAATTTGTAAGCTTTTACATTCTACATGATATTGATCTCCTGTATACATGCACTTTTGACTCAGCTCAGCATGCATGTGTTGTGCACTTATTCTTAGGGTAGCTTCACACGTACCATATCGCTGCGTTTTTATCGCTGCGTTTTTGGTGCGATTTTTACATGCGAGTTTTGATTTTCACATGAAAATCATGTGAAAATCAAAACGCGCATGTAAAAAACGCAGCAAAAACGCAACAAAAACGCAGCGATAAAAACGCAATAAAAACGCAGCGTTAAAAACACAGCGATACGGTACGTGTGAAGGCACCCTTAAAGGGAATCTGTCAGCGCCTATGGAGGGGGAGTTGTGATGGCTTTGTGCCGCACTTTGGCCCGCCTCACCACTCCCCCTCCCAGCTTGTATTGAATATTCATTGCGCCCGTCCCCCAGCCCCCTGGCGATGTCATCTGTAGCTTCCTGTTTCGGTGTAGTGCGCGCACGCTCCCGCGGCGTGATTCGCGCATGCACCGTAGTGTGTCGGAGTGGCGCAGGCGCACTGAGGGCCAAAGCCTATGCCCTCAATGGCTTCGCTCAGTGTCGTTCCGACGCACTACAGCGCATGCGTGAATCACGCCGCGGGAGCGTGCGCGCACTACACTGAAACAGGAAGCTACAGATGCCGTCACCAGGAGGTCGGGGGACGGACGCCATGAATATTCAATACAAGCTGGGAGAAGGTAGTGGTGAGGCGGGCCGAAGTGTGGCACGAAGCCATCACCACTCCCCCTCCATAGGTGCTGACAGATTCCCTTTAAAGGGGTACTCTGTCAATTTTTATTTATTTTTATTATTTTATTTTTTTCATTTTAATCAACTGGTTTCAGAAAGTTTTAAAGATGTGTAATGTACTTCTAAAAATCTAAAGTCTTCCAGTACTTATCAGCTGCTGTGTGTCCTGCAGGAAGCGGTGTATTCTTTCCAGTCTCACTCAGTGCTCTCTGCTGCCACCTCTGTCCATGTCAGGAACTGTCCAGAGCAGGAGAGGTTTTCTATGGGAATTTGCTGCTGCTCTGGTCAGAGGTGGCAGTAGAGAGCCCTGTGTCAGACTGGAAATAATACACAACTTCCTGCAGGGCATGCAGCAGCTGATAAGTACAGGAAGACTGGAGATTTTTTTAAATAGAAGTACATTACAAATCTATATAACTTTCTGAGACCGGTTGATTTAAAAGAATTTTTTTCCCCCTTTAATGATGAGAGGGAATATGTTGCTGCTGTCAGACGCCTTTTAGGGGATAGATAGATAGATAGATAGATAGATAGATAGATAGATAGATAGATAGATAGATAGATAGAAGATAGATAGATAAATAGAAGATAGATAGATAGGAGATAGATAGATAGATAGATAGATAGATAGATAGATAGATAGATAGATAGATAGATAGATAGGAGATAGATAGATAGGAGATAGATAGATAGGAGATAGATAGATAGATAGATAGATAGATAGGAGATAGATAGATAGATAGATAGATAGATAGATAGATAGATAGATAGGAGATAGATAGGAGATAGATAGATAGATAGATAGATAGATAGATAGATAGATAGGAGATAGATAGGAGATAGATAGATAGATAGATAGATAGGAGATAGATAGATAGATAGATAGATAGATAGATAGATAGATAGATAGATAGGAGATAGATAGGAGATAGATAGATAGATAGATAGATAGATAGATAGATAGGAGATAGATAGGAGATAGATAGATAGATAGATAGATAGATAGATAGATAGATAGATAGATAGATATGCTGCTGCTGTCAGATGCCTCTAGGGGCTTATATCCCTTGGCTGTCCAGGCATGATGGGAATTGTAGTTTTGCAACAGCTGGAGGACGGAAGGTTCTCCATCCCTGCTCTATAGCCTCACGTGTCGGTCAATTTCTTATTCTAAACCACAAAATACCTAAGAAAACAAATAATGACTGTACAGAGAGGAGCAGAACAGTAATAATACGTCTCCGCAGGCAGAGAGGGCTCTGGGTAGACTAAAAATCCTGCTAAATCTGCTGTTTGGGTAGGACGCGCTAATAGCCTAGGCCAGGTTGGGAGCACTTAGCATAAGATCCATTTATTAAACTCATATCAGAAACATGAGATGAGTCCTAGGAGCTGCTGATCAGAGAGTCGTGCGAGGAGGAAAAAAAATTCCTGGCGGAACTGAGAGGCAGCGAGTGTAACGGTAGCAGTGCACTTAAATTGGCGAGCAGAGCTTAAAATAGCCATGAAAGCCGAGCTTAAAAGATCCCTTATTAAATTCTTCAGCTGCCCTGGGGGGCAAGACCAGGGGAAGGGTTATTAAATAAAGCAAGTGGAAAGTTGCCCCGGCCTCAGCTGTCAATCCCGGTGAACCGTTCCCCTTTTTACGTAACTGTCTGTGTACATAGGGGGCTCTGGTCTTGCCGCCGTATAAGTCTCTGGTGGACGTGATAATCCACGCATGGAAGCATTGCGCTAATGTTTATTGGCACATGGCTCTCCAAACAAGACGCCACCGTGTCTATTTTTGAGTTACGTTGAACAGAGGTTTGACATATCACAAACCACAGAAGGATTAAGTCATTGGAGCATAAGACATCACAACATTCGCTCGTAGGGTGTATGTGTGTAATAGAGGTTTAGTAGCGGGGATTGGAGTGAATTAATGTGTACGTCCAGCTCACCACCGGAGGCGACGGGAGGCACTGCCGACAGCAAAAGTAGAAGAATCCGGTGTCCACTCGGGGATATGAGTAACTTCAAAGCTTTACTAGAACAACAGAGCTTCTACAAAAACATGACACCGACGTGTTTCTGCCACCTTTAATCATCATGGTGTTTTTAGGTCAGAAATTGTGATTGAATGCAGCATCATGTGAACAGTGTATAAATGCAGTGTCCGCCATCTAGACGAGTGTACATGGGTGACTGCATACAGTGTACTTACTGCTCACTTTGCATGTGGTATAACAAAAACGTGGATGGGGGAAAAATTCTGATGGCGGGGCAATACCTTTAAATTTATTAGAAGTTTCTTTGTTAAAGGGGTAGTGCGGCACTAAGAAATTATTCACAAAATAACACATTACAAAGTTATACAACTTTGGGCTATGTTCACACTACGTATATGTCTGGCCGCATATTTATCGCGGCCGGACATATACGTGTTAAACTCCGGCCGGGGATTTACGCTACTTGCGGCCGGCTACATAGCAATGTAGCAATGTATGTAGCAATCTGACAACAGTCTTTTACTTGGAAAGCTTCGCCTAGCCCCGGACACCCCACAGAACCTTTTGGATCGGCACAAAAAGGTGGAAAAATGAAGAAATCACCACTACGTACGGGGCCGCATGTTACGCTACGGGGCGTAAGTTACGGCATTTTCGTCCTCAGACAATGGTCTGGTTCATTTTTTACGGCGCCGCGTACGATCCTCGCGTAAGTTCTTATGCAGTGTGAACTGTGCAGCCGTAGATGGTATACTTTCCATTGTACGCAAACTACGTAAGTCTCCGGCCGCTTATTCACGGAACGCGCTATGGCCGGAAACTTACGTAGTGTGAACATAGCCTTGTAATGTATGTTATGTATGTGAATGGCCCCCTTCCTGTGTTCCCCGCCCCCGCCCGTGGAGCCGGAAGTGTAGTGCATTATACATACCTGATTTGTGTCGACCCCCGTCCGCCGTCTTCTGACAGTGATGTAATCTTCGGGAGGCCGGCCGACCCACTCCTGCCGTCGCTCATGCCGGCCCCCCTCTGCCGCATCATAACTGTGCTCAGCCGCGATTGGCTGAGCATAACTGTGCTCAGCCAATCGCGGCTGAGCAGCTGATGACGTGTGCCGCGTCATCAGCTGCTCAGCCATGATTGGCTGAGCATAACTGTGCTCAGCCAATCGCGGCTGAGCACAGTTATGACGCGGCAGAGGGAGGCTGGCATGAGGGACGGCAGGAGTGGGTCGGCCGGCCTCCCGAAGATTACATCACTGTCAGAAGATGGCGGACGGGGGTCGACACAAATCAGGTATGTATAATGCACTACACTTCCGGCTCCACGGGCGGGGGCGGGGAACACGGGAAGGGGGCCATTCACATACATAACATACATTACAAAGTTGTATAACTTTGTAATGTGTGTTATTTTGTGAATAATTTCTTAGCGCCGCACTACCACTTTAAAGATTTTTACATTTTTCTATCTATATTATAAAATTATCCCGAAATCTTGCAGTTCTCATTCTCACCACTGGGGCTAAAACTAAGCTGAGACTTCCTGTTAAGTCTGTGGTGATAAAAGGAGGCTGCTGTAAAGGGATCTGTACAGCATTGCAGCAACATGTGACATCAGTAGATAGAAGAGAAAATAGCAGCTCTCTGTGAAATGACCTTTTCAAATCTCACAGATTGCGCTCAGTGATGTTTTACATTCATTTTAAGGGGACAGAGTATGTTTATTGTCGTCTATGTCCATGAGTCTAGTGTGTCACTAAAAACAGCTCATGCAAAATGGTAGCCTCGATAACAATGTATAAAAAGTGAAATAAAAACAATTACAGTCAGAATATAAAAACAGATTAGAATAAAAGAACAAGTTTTTAGTATCTGAATCTAATCAGTAAAAGAAAATTAAGGTGATACCTTCCCTTTAAGAGAAGTCCAGCGAAAATTTTTATTAAAGTATTGTATTGCCCGTCAAAAGTTATACAAGTCACCAATATACGCTTATTATGGGAAATGCTTATAAAGTGCTTTTTTTCCCTGCACTTACTACTGCATCAAGGCTTCACTTCCTGGATAACATGGTGATGTCACTTTCTGGATAACATGGTGATGTCACTTCCTGGATAACATGGTGATGTCACTTCCTGGATAACAAGGTGATGTCACTTCCTGGATAAAATGGTGATGTCACTTCCTGGATAAAATGGTGATGTCACGACCCGACTCCCAGAGCTGTGCGGGCTGTGGCTGCTGGAGAGGATGATGGCAGGGGGACACTGAGGGACACAGGGGCACTGGAGGGACACTGAGCATCCCTCTGCCATCATCCTCTCCAGCAGCCACAGCCCGCACATCTCTGGGAGTCGGGTCACAACATCATTTTATCCAGGAAGTGACATCACCGTGTTATCCAGGAAGTGACATCACCATGTTATCCAGGAAGTGAAGCCTTGATGCAGTAGGAAGCACAGGGAAAAAGCACTTTATAAGCATTTCCCGTAATAAGTGTATTTTGGGAATTTGTATAATTTTTGGAGGGCAATACAATACTTTAATAAAAATTTTCTCCGGACTTCTCGTTTAAGTCTAATGAGTCTGTGTATATGCAAATTAGAATGTTCTCTTCAAGTCATTGCACTTTATTAGTATTTCCTTTCATTAAGGCCACGACATCAAATGCCACCAGCCGAATTTCTTCTTGCCATTTTGTGGGCCGTAAAGAGAGGCCAATGATGTGAATGAGCAAGTGCAGTGAATCGTGCCTAAAATGACGGCAATACTTACGACCGCTAAGTCGCTTTCAACAATAAACAGAAGCCGGAAAACGACGTCCTAGCTCTTTAAGATCTAATTCACGTCAAGATTTTATGAAACGGCAAAGAAGGTCTAGGTGGTAAACAGGATCTTCTGTCATAATACATGTAACGGGAAAGATTAATTATACTCGGGGAGGTATATCATCCAAGCTTAGGGAAAACAACACCATAAGCGGAATATAAAATGAACTTTAAGATGACGGTGTGGGACAGAGGTTAGCGGCTGGAAGTCAGCTTTATTTACTTTTATATACAGCACTGTGCAAAAGTTTTAGGCAAGTGTGGAAAAACGCTGCAAAGTATATATAGAAGTGTTAATGGTTTATTTTTATCAGTTAACAAGATGCAAAGTGAATGCACACAAGATAAATCTAAATCACATTATCTGGCCACCTTTGGCTTTGAAGCAGCTTCACTTCTTCTAGGCTCGCTTGCACAATGTTGTAGGATTATACACATTATAATGATCAGGTGATAACGGTCATCCGTTTTCATATGAAGGTTGAAACGCGGTCATTAGCTGAAACAGAAACAGCCGTGTAGGAGGTTTTAAACTGGGCGAGGAACAGCCAAACTCTGCTACAAAGACATAGAAATATCGAAGACTACTGGGTCCATCTACTCTGCCTTTTTAGTATTTCCCTTCTTATTATCTTAGGATAGCTATATGTTTATCCCAGGCTGGTTTATATTTAGATATTGTAGATTTCCCAACCACATCTGCTGGAAGTTTGTTCCAAGCATCTACTACTCTTTCAGTAAAGTAATATTTTCTCACGTTGCTTCTGATTTTCCCGCCAACTAACCTCTCACTGTGTCCTCTTCTTATTGAGTTCAGTTTCTCCTTCTGGAACCTTATTTATTCCTATAACATATTTAAATGTTTCGATCTCGTCCCCCCTTTCCCGTCCTTCCTCCAGACTATATACGATTTAGATCCTTCAGTATTTCCTGATATGGTTTATGCCTGACACCCGCCACCACTTTTGTAGCCCGTATTTGGACCCGTTCTATTTTACCAATATCCTTTTTGTAGATGAGGTCTCCAGAACTGGTCACAGTATTCCAGATGTGATGTCACTGGTGCTCTATACAGCGGGATCACAATCTCCCTCTTCCTACTGGTTATACCTCTAGCTATACAGTCCAGCATACCATTATATATATATATATATATATATATATATATATATATATATATATATATATATATATACAGCCCAGCATACCATTATATATATACAGCCCAGCATACTATTATATATATACAGCCCAGCATACCATTATATATATATACAGCCCAGCATACCATTATATATATACAGCCCAGCATACCATTATATATATACAGCCCAGCATACTATTATATATACAGCCCAGCATACCATTATATATATATACAGCCCAGCATACCATTATATATATACAGCCCAGCGTATCATTATATATATACAGCCCAGCATACTATTATATATATACAGCCCAGCATACCATTATATATACAGCCCAGCATACCATTATATATATATACAGCCCAGCATACCATTGTATATATACAGCCCAGCATACCATTATATATATATATATATATACAGCCCAGCATACCTTTATATATATATATACCATTATATACATACAGCCCAGCATACCATTATATATACAGCTCAGCATACCATTATATACATATATATATATATATATATATATATATATATATATAAATATATATATATATATATATATATATATATATACAGCCTAGAATACCATTATATATATATATATATATATATAGCCCAGCATACCATTATATATATATATATATATATATATATATCCCAGCATACCGTTATATATATACAGCACAGCATACCATTATATATATATATATATATATATACAGCCCAGCATACCATTATATATATATATATATATATATATATATATACAGCCCAGCATACCATTATATATATACAGCCCAGCATACCATTGTATATATATATGTACAGCCCAGCATACCATTATATATATATATATATATATATATATATATATATATATATATATATATATATAGCCTACTGCCTGCTTTTCCTACTGCCTGGCTCCACTGGGAGATTCATTTTGAGGCTGTCAGAAATTCCTACCCCTAAGTCCTATTGACATCTTTGCTAACAGAGAAGTGCCGATATGTTAGTGTCATGTCATAGGTCATGCACAATGGCAAGACAGTAATGGCCGTACAGAAGCTGAAGGCTCAGGGGAGGCCAGCATGACTGTGGCTTATTGGGACAGTGGTGAGGGGTCATGGAGGTGGTGGGGGGGAGGACTTATGAGGGGGTGGTAGGGTATGTGGGGTCGTGATGGCAACAAGGGGATAGGGGGTGGGGGGTTAGGGGGGGAAAACCCCAGGCATTGGTCAAGAAAAGGTGGGGAGAGAAAAAGGGGGGGGGGGTTTGATAAGGGGGGAGGATTGATATATAAAAGTAGTAAAAAGGGGGTGTGATTACTCACTTTTAGTCAGTACCTAGAAGAGCTGACAACCGTTATCTTGCTGCTGCATAATGGAGGCTGTGGAAGTGTTATGGGATCGTCTCAAGAGGGCAGCCGAAGGGAGAGATCCAGAATGGTTGCAGGCTCAGCTTCAAAGCCTGCTTGGGGGGTCGGAGTCGCCTGCTGCTGAGGCGTCTTCATCCCGTCGCCGGCCGAGGAGGACCAGGCCTCCTGCGCGCCTAAGTCCCGAAGAGACCCCCAGGGCCAGGCGCCGTATAGGGAGCCCCTCTAGGGACCCTCCGGGCCCGGCCGCAGCCGGAACTTCATCCGTGCGCCGGTCGCGGCCCGGGAGGAAACCCGTTGTCAGGCGTGGCCTACACCCAGGAGAGGAGTCCCCCTCCCCTGCGACATTGCGATCGGCGGTGGTGGCGGGACCTGGAACGGTCGCGGGCCGCGGTGGCCGGACCCGGCAACGTGAGGTGGCGGATCGGAGGTCGCAGGAGCGACCGTTGGAGCCGGCGAGAACCGGGCAAGATGGCGCTGGCCCCGCCTCCTTTGGCCTCGGCCCGGCTTTCCTTGGTGGACGCGTCACTTCCGGGTCCGCCGGAAGTGGACATCATGACGTTGTCTACGCCGCTGATCCCGGAAGTGCACGTGAGAGTGGAGGACTTCCGGCCCGGCCTGTCGAGGAGGCCCGACATGAGATGGGAGAAGACCGGCTGGATGCAGGACCATCGGCTGCTGGGGACACAGCACCCAGGCGGCCAGGTGAGCTACATACATCCCCGGGGGGGGCCAGCGGGGGGTGGCATGGGCCAACGGAGGGTGGGGGAGCCGGTAATCAGGGGTCACTGGGGGCATTGCTAGTGGGGTTACAGGGTTTGGTAAAAGGGCTGGAGGCTTCCCTAGGGGTGAGGAATCCGTCACCGGCAGCAGCCTGGGTCCCGGGGGGGGGCGGGCCGGTAGGGTCTGGCACACAGGGCAGGGTCGCTGGGGGTACCGCTGTGGTGAGTGGGGGTACAGTTGTTGATACCAATGAGTCGGGGGTTGTTACGCCAGTGGGGGAAGGGGAGGTGGTTAGATTGGACGACGCGGCTAAGTCCGAAGTATACGTGTGCTTCGAGGGGCCCTTGGGGGCCCACCTGAAGAAGGAGGTTAGGGAGCAGATATGGCGGGGAGACTATGTAGAAATATTCTCCCTGTTGCCGCTGGAGAAGTTCAATCTGGATAGGGGAAAGAGGGTGGAGGAGAAGACTGAAAAGGAGGAGAGGAGGCGGTATAAATTGATCCCGCGGACGTTTGCCAATTGGTTGCAAGCGTTCGCTATATTAGCCAGCGTGATTGGGGAAAAGGCCCCGGAGAATTGCTCGGGGTTGTTCTGCTACCTCGACGCAATAGGGGAGGCATATCGGGTGTATGGGGGACAAGGGTGGCTCCGCTATGACGAGCAATTTCGTCAGCGGAAGGCGCTGCGGGCCGGTATACGCTGGGACCATAAAGACATCAGTCTTTGGTTGAGGGTTACGGCGCCGACGCGCCCTGGGGGGAATTTTCAGTCCTTTCCCGGGAGCGCCGGTGGCTCTTCACAGTCAGGGCAATCGGCGGCACTGCAGAAGGGGCTGTGCTTCATGTTTAATGATGGGTCCTGTAAATTTGGGTCAAAATGTAAATTTAAGCATGAATGTTCAGTGTGTGGTGGGGGGTCTCACGGGGCTTCCCGATGTTTTAAGGCAGGACGGGGGAGAGGTGGCGGTGACGGTCTTGCAAAAGGGGGAGACGCCGGTTCGAGTGGAAGAGATGGTCCCCTTTCTAAATAGATATGCAGACAGGGCGGCAGCTGAGTTGTTGGAGAATGGGTTTCGGGAGGGGTTCCGTATTCCTGGGGTAAAAGGGGTGACAGGGGGTGTTAGGCGTAACTTGCGGTCAGCAGTTGAGCATGCGGCGGTGGTGTCTGCGAAGCTAAGCAAAGAGGTTTCGTTGGGCAGGATGGCCGGCCCGTTCCCTAGTCTGCCGGTGCCTGATTTGCGGGTATCCCCGCTAGGGGTGGTACCGAAAAAAGAGCCGAATAAATTCCGGCTCATCCACCATTTGTCTTTTCCAAAGGGGGCGTCGGTCAACGATGGGATCGACCCTGAGCTTTGCTCGGTGAGATACACATCGTTTGATGCGGCGGTTGAGTGGGTTCAACGGTTTGGGGCAGGTGCTCTTTTGGCTAAGACAAACGTGGAGGCGGCGTTTAGACTACTGCCGGTTCATCCGGAGAGCCAGCCATTGTTGGGTTGTTTTTGGGACGGGAGTTATTTTGTTGACAGATGTTTGCCAATGGGGTGTTCCCTGTCTTGCTCATACTTTGAAGCGTTTAGCACGTTTCTGGAATGGGTAATCAGGGACACGGCTGGGTCAAAGGCAGTCATTCATTACTTGGATGACTTTCTTTGCATCGGGCCCGCGGATTCGAACGGCTGTTCGATTTTGCTACACACTGTGCGCCAGGTTATGGGGCGTTTTGGGGTGCCGTTGGCGGAAGAGAAGACTGAGGGGCCGTGCACGGAACTATGTTTTTTGGGAATTGTACTGGACACAGTTAGATTGGAATGCCGGTTGCCGGTGGGCAAGCTAGAGGATCTGAGGGCGACGGTGAAGTCGGTTAGACGGTCTCGGAAGGTCACCTTACGTGACCTGCAGTCGTTGTTGGGGAAGCTCAACTTCGCCTGCCGGATTATGCCCATGGGCAGGGTGTTCAGTCGGAGGTTGGCTATGGCAACGGCCGGGGTTCGAGCGCAGCATCATTTTATCCGGTTGTCGGCGGATCTAAAGGATGATCTGGCTGTGTGGGAGGAGTTTCTCGACCGATACAATGGCAGGTCATTGTTTGTGGAGCCGGGGCGGGATGTGGCAGATTTTGAATTGTTTACAGACGCGGCGGGCAGTGGGGGTTTCGGCGTCTATTGTCAGGGGCGCTGGTGTGGGGAGTTGTGGCCGGAAGCTTGGAAAGAGGCGGGGTTAGTTCGGAATCTGGTATGCATTGAGTTGTTTCCCATAGTGGTGGCGCTGGCATTGTGGGGGGAAAGGTTCAGGAACAAGAAGTTGCTGTTTCACTGTGACAATTTGGGGGTAGTGTCTGCGATCAATCAGGTGTCGGCCTCATCCCCCCCGGTAGTGCGCTTGCTGCAGCACCTGGTGCTGCTGTGTCTGTCTGAAAACATCTCGGTGGTGGCGGTGCATGTTCCGGGGGTCCAGAATTGTATTGCTGACGCAATTTCTCGTTCGCAGTGGCAGCGATTTCGGGAGCTGGCGCCAACGGCAGAGAAGATAGGAGAGCAGTGTCCAGCGGAGTTGTGGGATCTGCCCTTCAATCGGCGCAGCTCCTAGTTCAGCAGTCTCTGGTGGAAGGTACCTGGGTAGCCTATGGGGCGGCTTGGGAGGAATGGGTTGGCTGGCAGCGCGCTGTGGGGGACGTGGGGGACGGTGGATCTTTGTTTTTATTGCTGGTTGGTCACTGTGCAGAGCGGGGGTGGTCTGTAGCGAGGATTAACAAGTTGGTAGCAGGTGTGTCATTTGGATGCAAGGCCAGAGGGGTGATGGATGTGACAAAAACCTTCTTAGTGCGCCAGGCGCTGAAGGGCTATAGAAGGGGGGGAACGGGGATGGACAAAAGGAGGCCTGTGTCCTTTGGTTTGTTGCAGCAGCTAGGGGAGCAGTTGTGTTTGGTTTGTTTTTCGCGCGCTGAGGTAGTTTTGTTTCGATTGGCTTTTTCGTTGGCCTTTTTTGGTGCCATGCGGATAGGTGAGCTGGTGTGTGCTTCTTCCAAGTGTGTGGGGGGGGGATTGTTGGCTGAGGACGTGAATCTGTACCAGGACAGGGTTGAGTTTCGGCTGCGGAGGTCCAAGGCGGATCAGCAAGGGAGAGGGAGAATGGTTGTTCTGTTTGAGGTTCCCGGAGTGGTCATGTGCCCGGTTTCTTGTCTCCGTGCGTACTGGCGGCCTGGTGTAGCGTTGGGTGGGCCGTTGTTGGTACATGGGGATGGGTCTTTTTTATCCCGGTATCAATTCGTGGCTGTCTTTAAGAAATGTGTATTGGGCCTGGGCCTTGAGCCGGGGGTGTTCGGTGGGCATTCCTTCCGTATAGGGGCCGCTACTGAAGCCGCGCGTCTTGGGCTGGGAGAGGAGGTCATCCGTAGAATTGGCCGCTGGGAGTCAGTGCGTTTCCGGTCTTATGTGCGGTTGGACGGTTAATCCAGGATAGGGTGTGGAGGCGGGGCGTTGTGCGGACATGGTGTTAGGGGGCGGGGCCTTGTTTTCTTGTGTACGGTGTTGGTTATTGTTCCTTGTGTTTTTCAGATGGCTCGCCCTGTTTGGTGTGGATTGTCGGCCACTCCTATGTAGCCTGGGGAGCGGTGAGGGCCGATGTGCGGCCGAATGGTCGCCAGCTTGGATTTGACAGGCGTCGGGCGTTGGTCCGGTGGATCGGTAAGGGGGGGATGGTTTGGCATCAGTTGCTACCGGAAGTACACAAGTTTGTGAGGTATGATCGCCCCCCGGATGTTTTACTTCTGCATTTAGGGGGTAACGATTTGGGTGCCAGGCCTTTTAGAGAACTGATCAGAGATATAAAATTTGACTTGTTGCGCCTCTGGTCTCTATTCCCCAAAATGGTGACAGTGTGGTCGGACATAGTTCCCAGGAAGAAATGGAATGGGGCCAGGTCAGTGTCCCGTATCAATAGGGCTCGCATTAAAGTAAATAGGGCAATTTCCCGGTTTATGGTGAGGAATGGTGCAATTGCGGTGCGGCATGTGGAGTTGGAAAAAGGCCAGGGAGCATACTGGCGCAAAGATGGAGTGCACCTGAATGCAGTTGGAATAGATATGTGGTGTCTAGCGTTGCAAGATGGCCTTGAGGTGGCGGTCAATGTGTGGGGGGACGCAAACGCGTAGGTTTTCCGCGTTTGCTCTGTGGCGTGGGGGGGTCCTCGGAGTCGGTTGGAGATAATTCGGTGTGGAGGGAGTTCTGGTATGGAACCAACGGTCGGTTCCCTAATTAAGCACTTAGAGTGCGGGTTGGCGGTCACAGGGAATCTCTGGTGGCTTGTGGATTGTAACCCCGGATGGGGTAAAAGGGATTTTTGGGCCCGCAGGTGTTAATGTTATGCCTCCGAGCAGGTGTTTACCGGCTGGAGGTCCAACCTGTGGGTGGGTGTACTTGGTGGTGACCGCCTATGGCAATTTTGGGGCTTCGAGGACCACCCCGCCGTAGATTATTATTGGGAATGGTATACAGTTATTTATGGTTATGCATTTTGATGTTTTGTTTGTAATAAAAATTCGGCTGCTGTGGCCGATTAAAATCCACATGGTGTCGTCTTTATTTGTAGGGGTTGGTATAATAAGGACTCAATAATGCACAGTCAAGTAATGGCCGTACAGAAGCTGAAGGCTCAGGGGAGGCCAGCATGACTGTGGCTTATTGGGACAGTGGTGAGGGGTCATGGAGGTGGTGGGGGGGAGGACTTATGAGGGGGTGGTAGGGTATGTGGGGTCGTGATGGCAACAAGGGGATAGGGGGTGGGGGGTTAGGGGGGGAAAACCCCAGGCATTGGTCAAGAAAAGGTGGGGAGAGAAAAAGGGGGGGGGGTTTGATAAGGGGGGAGGATTGATATATAAAAGTAGTAAAAAGGGGGTGTGATTACTCACTTTTAGTCAGTACCTAGAAGAGCTGACAACCCCCACCCACCCGCCCGGTTGTCAGGTGTGGTGTATGGAGTAGGGGGCGTTTGGGCCTGTGGTTTTTTAATCGGGGCAGCGGGTGGAGTCTTGTCGCAGCAGCTGGCGTGGGGGGGTCCTCGGAGTCGGTTGGAGATAATTCGGAGTGGAGGGAGTTCTGGTATGGAACCAACGGTCGGTTCCCTAATTAAGCACTTAGAGTGCGGGTTGGCGGTCACAGGGAATCTCTGGTGGCTTGTGGATTGTAACCCCGGATGGGGTAAAAGGGATTTTTGGGCCCGCAGGTGTTAATGTTATGCCTCCGAGCAGGTGTTTACCGGCTGGAGGTCCAACCTGTGGGTGGGTGTACTTGGTGGTGACCGCCTATGGCAATTTTGGGGCTTCGAGGACCACCCCGCCGTAGATTATTATTGGGAATGGTATACAGTTATTTATGGTTATGCATTTTGATGTTTTGTTTGTAATAAAAATTCGGCTGCTGTGGCCGATTAAAATCCACATGGTGTCGTCTTTATTTGTAGGGGTTGGTATAATAAGGACTCAATAATGCACAGTCATGAGCACAGTGCAAGGCACAATGTAGTTATACTGAATCAGCAAGACACCCAGAGAGCAGAACAAGGAGTCCTGGAGGTAATGCTATGGCCCCTACAGTGATCAGTAAGTGATGGGATCTCCGGAACCTCCATGTACCCTCCCTTGTTCCACCAAGTAAAGTAGTTTGCCAAATATAGGGCCCCATAGGAAACCCCCATATAAATTGATAAATAACAAGGTAAATGTTGGCCATAGTAATATTAGCACCTTTGTAATATTTTCCCTACCTGTGGTTTCTCAGGGTTTCACATTTGAGGCCGCAGAAGTCTATTATTCTCTACTAGTCCTGTGTCAGGAAACCATCACAGTCAGTCTTTTGGTCAAGCAGAGACTGAAAATTGAAAAGAATGACATCATATTCCTGACAGGAAATGAAGGATTTTTGATGTCCTCAGATATATGTGTCAGTGTCAATTTAGTGTCATATTTGCACATTCTGTTATTTGACACTTCTCAAAGACCTGGATATCAGAGAATCAGAGGCTGGAATATTGCTGTCGAGATAAGATTGATGAAAGTGATGTTCTCTTTATCCCAATATGTAGGCGCCTATTTCTTCTTCTATAAACGAATTCACAACTGAAGGGGACAGGCAGTAAACACGCGGCC